>NC_089801.1:75113392-75434225 GCF_029633855.1 Hoplias malabaricus
TATATGACGGCTAACGGCAGGCCTTCCGCTCCTCTGCTGGAGGTCTAAGACTCTTGCGGAGGGTGCAGACTGAACAAAGGTCAGGGTGGGATAATCTGTGCATAAATTAACACGCCAATTAGAGGTCAACACAGACGAGAAAACATGAGATCATAGATTTGTATTTAAAAAAAAAAAAAAAAAAAAAAAAAGAAGAAAAATGGAGGGAAAACCATGAAACAGATTAAAAAGAGAACAGCCTCGAGAAGGCAACATCATAAAGCCGTACCCATGTCCTAACTTATTTCTTCTGACTTTTAACCAGTTTAAGGAGGTGCACCGTTCCCAGAAGTACTGCAATACCGGGTCGATGCGTGGAGCGGACGGAGCAAGCCCCTCTTCCGTCTCCCTGCTCAAAAATCAATTTAATATGTAGTCCTCGTATAGAGGACGTATCAGATATTAAACTGATAAGACAGATACTACGCTTGATCTTAGCCAAAAGGCCGAGAAGCGATAACCGGAAAGGCCCGGCCGGCCCGGAGCACCCTGCCGCAAACCAGCAACTACTGGAGGGTATTTAAACCTGGTCGTCAGACCTTGACCCCTCCCACTCAGACACCACCACCACACCGGAGGCTCCTCCCACCAAGAACTGCAAACAGAAGCTAAGAGCTGCTGCTACAGGAACTTGTGGCAAGGCGTGCTCCAAAGACGGCTGTCGCTCTGTCATTATACAGGAAGAAAATGTGTAGCTCTGCAGCAACAGAGCCTTCAAAAATACACAAAACTCGTCAACGTTCCCCTCCACGGAAATCTTTAGTAAAAGGCGAAAGATTTGTACGTGACTGAAGAGAAACCCGAGATATGACGGCTAACGGCAGGCCTTCCGCTCCTCTGCTGGAGGTCTAAGACTCTTGCGGAGGGTGCAGACTGAACAAAGGTCAGGGTGGGATATCTGTGCATAAATTAACACGCCAATTAGAGGTCAACACAGACGAGAAAAACATGAGATCATAGATTTGTATTTAAAAAAAAAAAAAAAAAAAAAAAAGAAGAAAAATGGAGGGAAAACATGAAACAGATTAAAAAGACAACAGCCTCGAGAAGGCAACATCATAAAGCCGTACCCATGTCCTAACTTATTTCTTTCTGACTTTTAACCAGTTTAAGGAGGTGCACCGTTCCAGAAGTACTGCAATACCGGGTCGATGCGTGGAGCGGACGGAGCAAGCCCCTCTTCCGTCTCCCTGCTCAAAAAATCAATTTAATATGTAGTCCTCGTATAGAGGACGTATCAGATATTAAACTGATAAGAACAGATACTACGCTTGATCTTAGCCAAAAGGCCGAGAAGCGATAACCGGAAAGGCCCGGCCGGCCCGGAGCACCCTGCCGCAAACCAGCAACTACTGGAGGGTATTTAAACCTGGTCGTCAGACCTTGACCCCTCCCACTCAGACACCACCACCACACCGGAGGCTCCTCCCACCAAGAACTGCAAACAGAAGCTAAGAGCTGCTGCTACAGGAACTTGTGGCAAGGCGTGCTCCAAAGACGGCTGTCGCTCTGTCATTATACAGGAAGAAAATGTGTAGCTCTGCAGCAACAGAGCCTTCAAAAATACACAAAACTCGTCAACGTTCCCCTCCACGGAAATCTTTAGTAAAAGGCGAAAGATTTGTACGTGACTGAAGAGAAACCCGAGATATGACGGCTAACGGCAGGCCTTCCGCTCCTCTGCTGGAGGTCTAAGACTCTTGCGGAGGGTGCAGACTGAACAAAGGTCAGGGTGGGATAATCTGTGCATAAATTAACACGCCAATTAGAGGTCAACACAGACGAGAAAAACATGAGATCATAGATTTGTATTTAAAAAAAAAAAAAAAAAAAAAAAAGAAGAAAAATGGAGGGAAAACCATGAAACAGATTAAAAAGAGAACAGCCTCGAGAAGGCAACATCATAAAGCCGTACCCATGTCCTAACTTATTTCTTTCTGACTTTTAACCAGTTAAGGAGGTGCACCGTTCCCAGAAGTACTGCAATACCGGGTCGATGCGTGGAGCGGACGGAGCAAGCCCCTCTTCCGTCTCCCTGCTCAAAAAATCAATTTAATATGTAGTCCTCGTATAGAGGACGTATCAGATATTAAACTGATAAGAACAGATACTACGCTTGATCTTAGCCAAAAGGCCGAGAAGCGATAACCGGAAAGGCCCGGCCGGCCCGGAGCACCCCTGCCGCAAACCAGCAACTACTGGAGGGTATTTAAACCTGGTCGTCAGACCTTGACCCCTCCCACTCAGACACCACCACCACACCGGAGGCTCCTCCCACCAAGAACTGCAAACAGAAGCTAAGAGCTGCTGCTACAGGAACTTGTGGCAAGGCGTGCTCCAAAGACGGCTGTCGCTCTGTCATTATACAGGAAGAAAATGTGTAGCTCTGCAGCAACAGAGCCTTCAAAAATACACAAAACTCGTCAACGTTCCCCTCCACGGAAATCTTTAGTAAAAGGCGAAAGATTTGTACGTGACTGAAGAGAAACCGAGATATGACGGCTAACGGCAGGCCTTCCGCTCCTCTGCTGGAGGTCTAAGACTCTTGCGGAGGGTGCAGACTGAACAAAGGTCAGGGTGGGATAATCTGTGCATAAATTAACACGCCAATTAGAGGTCAACACAGACGAGAAAAACATGAGATCATAGATTTGTATTTAAAAAAAAAAAAAAAAAAAAAAAGAAGAAAAATGGAGGGAAAACCATGAAACAGATTAAAAAGAGAACAGCCTCGAGAAGGCAACATCATAAAGCCGTACCCATGTCCTAACTTATTTCTTTCTGACTTTTAACCAGTTTAAGGAGGTGCACCGTTCCCAGAAGTACTGCAATACCGGGTCGATGCGTGGAGCGGACGGAGCAAGCCCCTCTTCCGTCTCCCTGCTCAAAAAATCAATTTAATATGTAGTCCTCGTATAGAGGACGTATCAGATATTAAACTGATAAGAACAGATACTACGCTTGATCTTAGCCAAAAGGCCGAGAAGCGATAACCGGAAAGGCCCGGCCGGCCCGGAGCACCCTGCCGCAAACCAGCAACTACTGGAGGGTATTTAAACCTGGTCGTCAGACCTTGACCCTCCCACTCAGACACCACCACCACACCGGAGGCTCCTCCCACCAAGAACTGCAAACAGAAGCTAAGAGCTGCTGCTACAGGAACTTGTGGCAAGGCGTGCTCCAAAGACGGCTGTCGCTCTGTCATTATACAGGAAGAAAATGTGTAGCTCTGCAGCAACAGAGCCTTCAAAATACACAAAACTCGTCAACGTTCCCCTCCACGGAAATCTTTAGTAAAAGGCGAAAGATTTGTACGTGACTGAAGAGAAACCCGAGATATGACGGCTAACGGCAGGCCTTCCGCTCCTCTGCTGGAGGTCTAAGACTCTTGCGGAGGGTGCAGACTGAACAAAGGTCAGGGTGGGATAATCTGTGCATAAATTAACACGCCAATTAGAGGTCAACACAGACGAGGAAAAACATGAGATCATAGATTTGTATTTAAAAAAAAAAAAAAAAAAAAAAAGAAGAAAAATGGAGGGAAAACCATGAAACAGATTAAAAAGACAACAGCCTCGAGAAGGCAACATCATAAAGCCGTACCCATGTCCTAACTTATTTCTTTCTGACTTTTAACCAGTTTAAGGAGGTGCACCGTTCCCAGAAGTACTGCAATACCGGGTCGATGCGTGGAGCGGACGGAGCAAGCCCCTCTTCCGTCTCCCTGCTCAAAAAATCAATTTAATATGTAGTCCTCGTATAGAGGACGTATCAGATATTAAACTGATAAGAACAGATACTACGCTTGATCTTAGCCAAAAGGCCGAGAAGCGATAACCGGAAAGGCCCGGCCGGCCCGGAGCACCCTGCCGCAAACCAGCAACTACTGGAGGGTATTTAAACCTGGTCGTCAGACCTTGACCCCTCCCACTCAGACACCACCACCACACCGGAGGCTCCTCCCACCAAGAACTGCAAACAGAAGCTAAGAGCTGCTGCTACAGGAACTTGTGGCAAGGCGTGCTCCAAAGACGGCTGTCGCTCTGTCATTATACAGGAAGAAAATGTGTAGCTCTGCAGCAACAGAGCCTTCAAAAATACACAAAACTCGTCAACGTTCCCCTCCACGGAAATCTTTAGTAAAAGGCGAAAGATTTGTACGTGACTGAAGAGAAACCCGAGATATGACGGCTAACGGCAGGCCTTCCGCTCCTCTGCTGGAGGTCTAAGACTCTTGCGGAGGGTGCAGACTGAACAAAGGTCAGGGTGGGATAATCTGTGCATAAATTAACACGCCAATTAGAGGTCAACACAGACGAGAAAAACATGAGATCATAGATTTGTATTTAAAAAAAAAAAAAAAAAAAAAAAAGAAGAAAAATGGAGGGAAAACCATGAAACAGATTAAAAAGAGAACAGCCTCGAGAAGGCAACATCATAAAGCCGTACCCATGTCCTAACTTATTTCTTTCTGACTTTTAACCAGTTTAAGGAGGTGCACCGTTCCAGAAGTACTGCAATACCGGGTCGATGCGTGGAGCGGACGGAGCAAGCCCCTCTTCCGTCTCCCTGCTCAAAAAATCAATTTAATATGTAGTCCTCGTATAGAGGACGTATCAGATATTAAACTGATAAGAACAGATACTACGCTTGATCTTAGCCAAAAGGCCGAGAAGCGATAACCGAAAGGCCCGGCCGGCCCGGAGCACCCTGCCGCAAACCAGCAACTACTGGAGGTATTTAAACCTGGTCGTCAGACCTTGACCCCTCCCACTCAGACACCACCACCACACCGGAGGCTCCTCCCACCAAGAACTGCAAACAGAAGCTAAGAGCTGCTGCTACAGGAACTTGTGGCAAGGCGTGCTCCAAAGACGGCTGTCGCTCTGTCATTATACAGGAAGAAAATGTGTAGCTCTGCAGCAACAGAGCCTTCAAAAATACACAAAACTCGTCAACGTTCCCCTCCACGGAAATCTTTAGTAAAAGGCGAAAGATTTGTACGTGACTGAAGAGAAACCCGAGATATGACGGCTAACGGCAGGCCTTCCGCTCCTCTGCTGGAGGTCTAAGACTCTTGCGGAGGGTGCAGACTGAACAAAGGTCAGGGTGGGATAATCTGTGCATAAATTAACACGCCAATTAGAGGTCAACACAGACGAGAAAAACATGAGATCATAGATTTGTATTTAAAAAAAAAAAAAAAAAAAAAAAGAAGAAAAATGGAGGGAAAACCATGAAACAGATTAAAAAGACAACAGCCTCGAGAAGGCAACATCATAAAGCCGTACCCATGTCCTAACTTATTTCTTTCTGACTTTTAACCAGTTTAAGGAGGTGCACCGTTCCCAGAAGTACTGCAATACCGGGTCGATGCGTGGAGCGGACGGAGCAAGCCCCTCTTCCGTCTCCCTGCTCAAAAAATCAATTTAATATGTAGTCCTCGTATAGAGGACGTATCAGATATTAAACTGATAAGAACAGATACTACGCTTGATCTTAGCCAAAAGGCCGAGAAGCGATAACCGGAAAGGCCCGGCCGGCCCGGAGCACCCTGCCGCAAACCAGCAACTACTGGAGGGTATTTAAACCTGGTCGTCAGACCTTGACCCCTCCACTCAGACACCACCACCACACCGGAGGCTCCTCCCACCAAGAACTGCAAACAGAAGCTAAGAGCTGCTGCTACAGGAACTTGTGGCAAGGCGTGCTCCAAAGACGGCTGTCGCTCTGTCATTATACAGGAAGAAAATGTGTAGCTCTGCAGCAACAGAGCCTTCAAAAATACACAAAACTCGTCAACGTTCCCCTCCACGGAAATCTTTAGTAAAAGGCGAAAGATTTGTACGTGACTGAAGAGAAACCCGAGATATGACGGCTAACGGCAGGCCTTCCGCTCCTCTGCTGGAGGTCTAAGACTCTTGCGGAGGGTGCAGACTGAACAAAGGTCAGGGTGGGATAATCTGTGCATAAATTAACACGCCAATTAGAGGTCAACACAGACGAGAAAAACATGAGATCATAGATTTGTATTTAAAAAAAAAAAAAAAAAAAAAAGAAGAAAAATGGAGGGAAAACCATGAAACAGATTAAAAAGACAACAGCTCGAGAAGGCAACATCATAAAGCCGTACCCATGTCCTAACTTATTTCTTTCTGACTTTTAACCAGTTTAAGGAGGTGCACCGTTCCCAGAAGTACTGCAATACCGGGTCGATGCGTGGAGCGGACGGAGCAAGCCCCTCTTCCGTCTCCCTGCTCAAAAAATCAATTTAATATGTAGTCCTCGTATAGAGGACGTATCAGATATTAAACTGATAAGAACAGATACTACGCTTGATCTTAGCCAAAAGGCCGAGAAGCGATAACCGGAAAGGCCCGGCCGGCCCGGAGCACCCTGCCGCAAACCAGCAACTACTGGAGGGTATTTAAACCTGGTCGTCAGACCTTGACCCCTCCCACTCAGACACCACCACCACACCGGAGGCTCCTCCCACCAAGAACTGCAAACAGAAGCTAAGAGCTGCTGCTACAGGAACTTGTGGCAAGGCGTGCTCCAAAGACGGCTGTCGCTCTGTCATTATACAGGAAGAAAATGTGTAGCTCTGCAGCAACAGAGCCTTCAAAAATACACAAAACTCGTCAACGTTCCCCTCCACGGAAATCTTTAGTAAAAGGCGAAAGATTTGTACGTGACTGAAGAGAAACCCGAGATATGACGGCTAACGGCAGGCCTTCCGCTCCTCTGCTGGAGGTCTAAGACTCTTGCGGAGGGTGCAGACTGAACAAAGGTCAGGGTGGGATAATCTGTGCATAAATTAACACGCCAATTAGAGGTCAACACAGACGAGAAAAACATGAGATCATAGATTTGTATTTAAAAAAAAAAAAAAAAAAAAAAAAGAAGAAAAATGGAGGGAAAACCATGAAACAGATTAAAAAGACAACAGCCTCGAGAAGGCAACATCATAAAGCCGTACCCATGTCCTAACTTATTTCTTTCTGACTTTTAACCAGTTTAAGGAGGTGCACCGTTCCCAGAAGTACTGCAATACCGGGTCGATGCGTGGAGCGGACGGAGCAAGCCCCTCTTCCGTCTCCCTGCTCAAAAAATCAATTTAATATGTAGTCCTCGTATAGAGGACGTATCAGATATTAAACTGATAAGAACAGATACTACGCTTGATCTTAGCCAAAAGGCCGAGAAGCGATAACCGGAAAGGCCCGGCCGGCCCGGAGCACCCTGCCGCAAACCAGCAACTACTGGAGGGTATTTAAACCTGGTCGTCAGACCTTGACCCCTCCACTCAGACACCACCACCACACCGGAGGCTCCTCCCACCAAGAACTGCAAACAGAAGCTAAGAGCTGCTGCTACAGGAACTTGTGGCAAGGCGTGCTCCAAAGACGGCTGTCGCTCTGTCATTATACAGGAAGAAAATGTGTAGCTCTGCAGCAACAGAGCCTTCAAAAATACACAAAACTCGTCAACGTTCCCCTCCACGGAAATCTTTAGTAAAAGGCGAAAGATTTGTACGTGACTGAAGAGAAACCCGAGATATGACGGCTAACGGCAGGCCTTCCGCTCCTCTGCTGGAGGTCTAAGACTCTTGCGGAGGGTGCAGACTGAACAAAGGTCAGGGTGGGATAATCTGTGCATAAATTAACACGCCAATTAGAGGTCAACACAGACGAGAAAAACATGAGATCATAGATTTGTATTTAAAAAAAAAAAAAAAAAAAAAAAAGAAGAAAAATGGAGGGAAAACCATGAAACAGATTAAAAAGACAACAGCCTCGAGAAGGCAACATCATAAAGCCGTACCCATGTCCTAACTTATTTCTTTCTGACTTTTAACCAGTTTAAGGAGGTGCACCGTTCCCAGAAGTACTGCAATACCGGGTCGATGCGTGGAGCGGACGGAGCAAGCCCCTCTTCCGTCTCCCTGCTCAAAAAATCAATTTAATATGTAGTCCTCGTATAGAGGACGTATCAGATATTAAACTGATAAGAACAGATACTACGCTTGATCTTAGCCAAAAGGCCGAGAAGCGATAACCGGAAAGGCCCGGCCGGCCCGGAGCACCCTGCCGCAAACCAGCAACTACTGGAGGGTATTTAAACCTGGTCGTCAGACCTTGACCCCTCCCACTCAGACACCACCACCACACCGGAGGCTCCTCCCACCAAGAACTGCAAACAGAAGCTAAGAGCTGCTGCTACAGGAACTTGTGGCAAGGCGTGCTCCAAAGACGGCTGTCGCTCTGTCATTATACAGGAAGAAAATGTGTAGCTCTGCAGCAACAGAGCCTTCAAAAATACACAAAACTCGTCAACGTTCCCCTCCACGGAAATCTTTAGTAAAAGGCGAAAGATTTGTACGTGACTGAAGAGAAACCCGAGATATGACGGCTAACGGCAGGCCTTCCGCTCCTCTGCTGGAGGTCTAAGACTCTTGCGGAGGGTGCAGACTGAACAAAGGTCAGGGTGGGATAATCTGTGCATAAATTAACACGCCAATTAGAGGTCAACACAGACGAGAAAAACATGAGATCATAGATTTGTATTTAAAAAAAAAAAAAAAAAAAAAAAAGAAGAAAAATGGAGGGAAAACCATGAAACAGATTAAAAAGACAACAGCCTCGAGAAGGCAACATCATAAAGCCGTACCCATGTCCTAACTTATTTCTTTCTGACTTTTAACCAGTTTAAGGAGGTGCACCGTTCCCAGAAGTACTGCAATACCGGGTCGATGCGTGGAGCGGACGGAGCAAGCCCCTCTTCCGTCTCCCTGCTCAAAAAATCAATTTAATATGTAGTCCTCGTATAGAGGACGTATCAGATATTAAACTGATAAGAACAGATACTACGCTTGATCTTAGCCAAAAGGCCGAGAAGCGATAACCGGAAAGGCCCGGCCGGCCCGGAGCACCCTGCCGCAAACCAGCAACTACTGGAGGGTATTTAAACCTGGTCGTCAGACCTTGACCCCTCCCACTCAGACACCACCACCACACCGGAGGCTCCTCCCACCAAGAACTGCAAACAGAAGCTAAGAGCTGCTGCTACAGGAACTTGTGGCAAGGCGTGCTCCAAAGACGGCTGTCGCTCTGTCATTATACAGGAAGAAAATGTGTAGCTCTGCAGCAACAGAGCCTTCAAAAATACACAAAACTCGTCAACGTTCCCCTCCACGGAAATCTTTAGTAAAAGGCGAAAGATTTGTACGTGACTGAAGAGAAACCCGAGATATGACGGCTAACGGCAGGCCTTCCGCTCCTCTGCTGGAGGTCTAAGACTCTTGCGGAGGGTGCAGACTGAACAAAGGTCAGGGTGGGATAATCTGTGCATAAATTAACACGCCAATTAGAGGTCAACACAGACGAGAAAAACATGAGATCATAGATTTGTATTTAAAAAAAAAAAAAAAAAAAAAAAAGAAGAAAAATGGAGGGAAAACCATGAAACAGATTAAAAAGAGAACAGCCTCGAGAAGGCAACATCATAAAGCCGTACCCATGTCCTAACTTATTTCTTTCTGACTTTTAACCAGTTTAAGGAGGTGCACCGTTCCCAGAAGTACTGCAATACCGGGTCGATGCGTGGAGCGGACGGAGCAAGCCCCTCTTCCGTCTCCCTGCTCAAAAAATCAATTTAATATGTAGTCCTCGTATAGAGGACGTATCAGATATTAAACTGATAAGAACAGATACTACGCTTGATCTTAGCCAAAAGGCCGAGAAGCGATAACCGGAAAGGCCCGGCCGGCCCGGAGCACCCTGCCGCAAACCAGCAACTACTGGAGGGTATTTAAACCTGGTCGTCAGACCTTGACCCCTCCCACTCAGACACCACCACCACACCGGAGGCTCCTCCCACCAAGAACTGCAAACAGAAGCTAAGAGCTGCTGCTACAGGAACTTGTGGCAAGGCGTGCTCCAAAGACGGCTGTCGCTCTGTCATTATACAGGAAGAAAATGTGTAGCTCTGCAGCAACAGAGCCTTCAAAAATACACAAAACTCGTCAACGTTCCCCTCCACGGAAATCTTTAGTAAAAGGCGAAAGATTTGTACGTGACTGAAGAGAAACCCGAGATATGACGGCTAACGGCAGGCCTTCCGCTCCTCTGCTGGAGGTCTAAGACTCTTGCGGAGGGTGCAGACTGAACAAAGGTCAGGGTGGGATAATCTGTGCATAAATTAACACGCCAATTAGAGGTCAACACAGACGAGAAAAACATGAGATCATAGATTTGTATTTAAAAAAAAAAAAAAAAAAAAAAAGAAGAAAAATGGAGGGAAAACCATGAAACAGATTAAAAAGACAACAGCCTCGAGAAGGCAACATCATAAAGCCGTACCCATGTCCTAACTTATTTCTTTCTGACTTTTAACCAGTTTAAGGAGGTGCACCGTTCCCAGAAGTACTGCAATACCGGGTCGATGCGTGGAGCGGACGGAGCAAGCCCCTCTTCCGTCTCCCTGCTCAAAAAATCAATTTAATATGTAGTCCTCGTATAGAGGACGTATCAGATATTAAACTGATAAGAACAGATACTACGCTTGATCTTAGCCAAAAGGCCGAGAAGCGATAACCGGAAAGGCCCGGCCGGCCCGGAGCACCCTGCCGCAAACCAGCAACTACTGGAGGGTATTTAAACCTGGTCGTCAGACCTTGACCCCTCCCACTCAGACACCACCACCACACCGGAGGCTCCTCCCACCAAGAACTGCAAACAGAAGCTAAGAGCTGCTGCTACAGGAACTTGTGGCAAGGCGTGCTCCAAAGACGGCTGTCGCTCTGTCATTATACAGGAAGAAAATGTGTAGCTCTGCAGCAACAGAGCCTTCAAAAATACACAAAACTCGTCAACGTTCCCCTCCACGGAAATCTTTAGTAAAAGGCGAAAGATTTGTACGTGACTGAAGAGAAACCCGAGATATGACGGCTAACGGCAGGCCTTCCGCTCCTCTGCTGGAGGTCTAAGACTCTTGCGGAGGGTGCAGACTGAACAAAGGTCAGGGTGGGATAATCTGTGCATAAATTAACACGCCAATTAGAGGTCAACACAGACGAGAAAAACATGAGATCATAGATTTGTATTTAAAAAAAAAAAAAAAAAAAAAAAGAAGAAAAATGGAGGGAAAACCATGAAACAGATTAAAAAGACAACAGCCTCGAGAAGGCAACATCATAAAGCCGTACCCATGTCCTAACTTATTTCTTTCTGACTTTTAACCAGTTTAAGGAGGTGCACCGTTCCCAGAAGTACTGCAATACCGGGTCGATGCGTGGAGCGGACGGAGCAAGCCCCTCTTCCGTCTCCCTGCTCAAAAAATCAATTTAATATGTAGTCCTCGTATAGAGGACGTATCAGATATTAAACTGATAAGAACAGATACTACGCTTGATCTTAGCCAAAAGGCCGAGAAGCGATAACCGGAAAGGCCCGGCCGGCCCGGAGCACCCTGCCGCAAACCAGCAACTACTGGAGGGTATTTAAACCTGGTCGTCAGACCTTGACCCCTCCCACTCAGACACCACCACCACACCGGAGGCTCCTCCCACCAAGAACTGCAAACAGAAGCTAAGAGCTGCTGCTACAGGAACTTGTGGCAAGGCGTGCTCCAAAGACGGCTGTCGCTCTGTCATTATACAGGAAGAAAATGTGTAGCTCTGCAGCAACAGAGCCTTCAAAAATACACAAAACTCGTCAACGTTCCCCTCCACGGAAATCTTTAGTAAAAGGCGAAAGATTTGTACGTGACTGAAGAGAAACCCGAGATATGACGGCTAACGGCAGGCCTTCCGCTCCTCTGCTGGAGGTCTAAGACTCTTGCGGAGGGTGCAGACTGAACAAAGGTCAGGGTGGGATAATCTGTGCATAAATTAACACGCCAATTAGAGGTCAACACAGACGAGAAAAACATGAGATCATAGATTTGTATTTAAAAAAAAAAAAAAAAAAAAAAAAGAAGAAAAATGGAGGGAAAACCATGAAACAGATTAAAAAGACAACAGCCTCGAGAAGGCAACATCATAAAGCCGTACCCATGTCCTAACTTATTTCTTTCTGACTTTTAACCAGTTTAAGGAGGTGCACCGTTCCCAGAAGTACTGCAATACCGGGTCGATGCGTGGAGCGGACGGAGCAAGCCCCTCTTCCGTCTCCCTGCTCAAAAAATCAATTTAATATGTAGTCCTCGTATAGAGGACGTATCAGATATTAAACTGATAAGAACAGATACTACGCTTGATCTTAGCCAAAAGGCCGAGAAGCGATAACCGGAAAGGCCCGGCCGGCCCGGAGCACCCTGCCGCAAACCAGCAACTACTGGAGGGTATTTAAACCTGGTCGTCAGACCTTGACCCCTCCCACTCAGACACCACCACCACACCGGAGGCTCCTCCCACCAAGAACTGCAAACAGAAGCTAAGAGCTGCTGCTACAGGAACTTGTGGCAAGGCGTGCTCCAAAGACGGCTGTCGCTCTGTCATTATACAGGAAGAAAATGTGTAGCTCTGCAGCAACAGAGCCTTCAAAAATACACAAAACTCGTCAACGTTCCCCTCCACGGAAATCTTTAGTAAAAGGCGAAAGATTTGTACGTGACTGAAGAGAAACCCGAGATATGACGGCTAACGGCAGGCCTTCCGCTCCTCTGCTGGAGGTCTAAGACTCTTGCGGAGGGTGCAGACTGAACAAAGGTCAGGGTGGGATAATCTGTGCATAAATTAACACGCCAATTAGAGGTCAACACAGACGAGAAAAACATGAGATCATAGATTTGTATTTAAAAAAAAAAAAAAAAAAAAAAAAGAAGAAAAATGGAGGGAAAACCATGAAACAGATTAAAAAGACAACAGCCTCGAGAAGGCAACATCATAAAGCCGTACCCATGTCCTAACTTATTTCTTTCTGACTTTTAACCAGTTTAAGGAGGTGCACCGTTCCCAGAAGTACTGCAATACCGGGTCGATGCGTGGAGCGGACGGAGCAAGCCCCTCTTCCGTCTCCCTGCTCAAAAAATCAATTTAATATGTAGTCCTCGTATAGAGGACGTATCAGATATTAAACTGATAAGAACAGATACTACGCTTGATCTTAGCCAAAAGGCCGAGAAGCGATAACCGGAAAGGCCCGGCCGGCCCGGAGCACCCTGCCGCAAACCAGCAACTACTGGAGGGTATTTAAACCTGGTCGTCAGACCTTGACCCCTCCCACTCAGACACCACCACCACACCGGAGGCTCCTCCCACCAAGAACTGCAAACAGAAGCTAAGAGCTGCTGCTACAGGAACTTGTGGCAAGGCGTGCTCCAAAGACGGCTGTCGCTCTGTCATTATACAGGAAGAAAATGTGTAGCTCTGCAGCAACAGAGCCTTCAAAAATACACAAAACTCGTCAACGTTCCCCTCCACGGAAATCTTTAGTAAAAGGCGAAAGATTTGTACGTGACTGAAGAGAAACCCGAGATATGACGGCTAACGGCAGGCCTTCCGCTCCTCTGCTGGAGGTCTAAGACTCTTGCGGAGGGTGCAGACTGAACAAAGGTCAGGGTGGGATAATCTGTGCATAAATTAACACGCCAATTAGAGGTCAACACAGACGAGAAAAACATGAGATCATAGATTTGTATTTAAAAAAAAAAAAAAAAAAAAAAAAGAAGAAAAATGGAGGGAAAACCATGAAACAGATTAAAAAGAGAACAGCCTCGAGAAGGCAACATCATAAAGCCGTACCCATGTCCTAACTTATTTCTTTCTGACTTTTAACCAGTTTAAGGAGGTGCACCGTTCCCAGAAGTACTGCAATACCGGGTCGATGCGTGGAGCGGACGGAGCAAGCCCCTCTTCCGTCTCCCTGCTCAAAAAATCAATTTAATATGTAGTCCTCGTATAGAGGACGTATCAGATATTAAACTGATAAGAACAGATACTACGCTTGATCTTAGCCAAAAGGCCGAGAAGCGATAACCGGAAAGGCCCGGCCGGCCCGGAGCACCCTGCCGCAAACCAGCAACTACTGGAGGGTATTTAAACCTGGTCGTCAGACCTTGACCCCTCCCACTCAGACACCACCACCACACCGGAGGCTCCTCCCACCAAGAACTGCAAACAGAAGCTAAGAGCTGCTGCTACAGGAACTTGTGGCAAGGCGTGCTCCAAAGACGGCTGTCGCTCTGTCATTATACAGGAAGAAAATGTGTAGCTCTGCAGCAACAGAGCCTTCAAAAATACACAAAACTCGTCAACGTTCCCCTCCACGGAAATCTTTAGTAAAAGGCGAAAGATTTGTACGTGACTGAAGAGAAACCCGAGATATGACGGCTAACGGCAGGCCTTCCGCTCCTCTGCTGGAGGTCTAAGACTCTTGCGGAGGGTGCAGACTGAACAAAGGTCAGGGTGGGATAATCTGTGCATAAATTAACACGCCAATTAGAGGTCAACACAGACGAGAAAAACATGAGATCATAGATTTGTATTTAAAAAAAAAAAAAAAAAAAAAAAGAAGAAAAATGGAGGGAAAACCATGAAACAGATTAAAAAGACAACAGCCTCGAGAAGGCAACATCATAAAGCCGTACCCATGTCCTAACTTATTTCTTTCTGACTTTTAACCAGTTTAAGGAGGTGCACCGTTCCCAGAAGTACTGCAATACCGGGTCGATGCGTGGAGCGGACGGAGCAAGCCCCTCTTCCGTCTCCCTGCTCAAAAAATCAATTTAATATGTAGTCCTCGTATAGAGGACGTATCAGATATTAAACTGATAAGAACAGATACTACGCTTGATCTTAGCCAAAAGGCCGAGAAGCGATAACCGGAAAGGCCCGGCCGGCCCGGAGCACCCTGCCGCAAACCAGCAACTACTGGAGGGTATTTAAACCTGGTCGTCAGACCTTGACCCCTCCCACTCAGACACCACCACCACACCGGAGGCTCCTCCCACCAAGAACTGCAAACAGAAGCTAAGAGCTGCTGCTACAGGAACTTGTGGCAAGGCGTGCTCCAAAGACGGCTGTCGCTCTGTCATTATACAGGAAGAAAATGTGTAGCTCTGCAGCAACAGAGCCTTCAAAAATACACAAAACTCGTCAACGTTCCCCTCCACGGAAATCTTTAGTAAAAGGCGAAAGATTTGTACGTGACTGAAGAGAAACCCGAGATATGACGGCTAACGGCAGGCCTTCCGCTCCTCTGCTGGAGGTCTAAGACTCTTGCGGAGGGTGCAGACTGAACAAAGGTCAGGGTGGGATAATCTGTGCATAAATTAACACGCCAATTAGAGGTCAACACAGACGAGAAAAACATGAGATCATAGATTTGTATTTAAAAAAAAAAAAAAAAAAAAAAAAGAAGAAAAATGGAGGGAAAACCATGAAACAGATTAAAAAGACAACAGCCTCGAGAAGGCAACATCATAAAGCCGTACCCATGTCCTAACTTATTTCTTTCTGACTTTTAACCAGTTTAAGGAGGTGCACCGTTCCCAGAAGTACTGCAATACCGGGTCGATGCGTGGAGCGGACGGAGCAAGCCCCTCTTCCGTCTCCCTGCTCAAAAAATCAATTTAATATGTAGTCCTCGTATAGAGGACGTATCAGATATTAAACTGATAAGAACAGATACTACGCTTGATCTTAGCCAAAAGGCCGAGAAGCGATAACCGGAAAGGCCCGGCCGGCCCGGAGCACCCTGCCGCAAACCAGCAACTACTGGAGGGTATTTAAACCTGGTCGTCAGACCTTGACCCCTCCCACTCAGACACCACCACCACACCGGAGGCTCCTCCCACCAAGAACTGCAAACAGAAGCTAAGAGCTGCTGCTACAGGAACTTGTGGCAAGGCGTGCTCCAAAGACGGCTGTCGCTCTGTCATTATACAGGAAGAAAATGTGTAGCTCTGCAGCAACAGAGCCTTCAAAAATACACAAAACTCGTCAACGTTCCCCTCCACGGAAATCTTTAGTAAAAGGCGAAAGATTTGTACGTGACTGAAGAGAAACCCGAGATATGACGGCTAACGGCAGGCCTTCCGCTCCTCTGCTGGAGGTCTAAGACTCTTGCGGAGGGTGCAGACTGAACAAAGGTCAGGGTGGGATAATCTGTGCATAAATTAACACGCCAATTAGAGGTCAACACAGACGAGAAAAACATGAGATCATAGATTTGTATTTAAAAAAAAAAAAAAAAAAAAAAAAGAAGAAAAATGGAGGGAAAACCATGAAACAGATTAAAAAGACAACAGCCTCGAGAAGGCAACATCATAAAGCCGTACCCATGTCCTAACTTATTTCTTTCTGACTTTTAACCAGTTTAAGGAGGTGCACCGTTCCCAGAAGTACTGCAATACCGGGTCGATGCGTGGAGCGGACGGAGCAAGCCCCTCTTCCGTCTCCCTGCTCAAAAAATCAATTTAATATGTAGTCCTCGTATAGAGGACGTATCAGATATTAAACTGATAAGAACAGATACTACGCTTGATCTTAGCCAAAAGGCCGAGAAGCGATAACCGGAAAGGCCCGGCCGGCCCGGAGCACCCTGCCGCAAACCAGCAACTACTGGAGGGTATTTAAACCTGGTCGTCAGACCTTGACCCCTCCCACTCAGACACCACCACCACACCGGAGGCTCCTCCCACCAAGAACTGCAAACAGAAGCTAAGAGCTGCTGCTACAGGAACTTGTGGCAAGGCGTGCTCCAAAGACGGCTGTCGCTCTGTCATTATACAGGAAGAAAATGTGTAGCTCTGCAGCAACAGAGCCTTCAAAAATACACAAAACTCGTCAACGTTCCCCTCCACGGAAATCTTTAGTAAAAGGCGAAAGATTTGTACGTGACTGAAGAGAAACCCGAGATATGACGGCTAACGGCAGGCCTTCCGCTCCTCTGCTGGAGGTCTAAGACTCTTGCGGAGGGTGCAGACTGAACAAAGGTCAGGGTGGGATAATCTGTGCATAAATTAACACGCCAATTAGAGGTCAACACAGACGAGAAAAACATGAGATCATAGATTTGTATTTAAAAAAAAAAAAAAAAAAAAAAAAAGAAGAAAAATGGAGGGAAAACCATGAAACAGATTAAAAAGAGAACAGCCTCGAGAAGGCAACATCATAAAGCCGTACCCATGTCCTAACTTATTTCTTTCTGACTTTTAACCAGTTTAAGGAGGTGCACCGTTCCCAGAAGTACTGCAATACCGGGTCGATGCGTGGAGCGGACGGAGCAAGCCCCTCTTCCGTCTCCCTGCTCAAAAAATCAATTTAATATGTAGTCCTCGTATAGAGGACGTATCAGATATTAAACTGATAAGAACAGATACTACGCTTGATCTTAGCCAAAAGGCCGAGAAGCGATAACCGGAAAGGCCCGGCCGGCCCGGAGCACCCTGCCGCAAACCAGCAACTACTGGAGGGTATTTAAACCTGGTCGTCAGACCTTGACCCCTCCCACTCAGACACCACCACCACACCGGAGGCTCCTCCCACCAAGAACTGCAAACAGAAGCTAAGAGCTGCTGCTACAGGAACTTGTGGCAAGGCGTGCTCCAAAGACGGCTGTCGCTCTGTCATTATACAGGAAGAAAATGTGTAGCTCTGCAGCAACAGAGCCTTCAAAAATACACAAAACTCGTCAACGTTCCCCTCCACGGAAATCTTTAGTAAAAGGCGAAAGATTTGTACGTGACTGAAGAGAAACCCGAGATATGACGGCTAACGGCAGGCCTTCCGCTCCTCTGCTGGAGGTCTAAGACTCTTGCGGAGGGTGCAGACTGAACAAAGGTCAGGGTGGGATAATCTGTGCATAAATTAACACGCCAAT
Organism: Hoplias malabaricus; assembly: GCF_029633855.1. Taxonomy (NCBI): domain Eukaryota; kingdom Metazoa; phylum Chordata; class Actinopteri; order Characiformes; family Erythrinidae; genus Hoplias; species Hoplias malabaricus. Next base: position 75,131,257 of record NC_089801.1, read on the forward strand.
ACACACTCTATCAGATTGAGAAAAACATGAGATCATAGATTTGTATTTAAAAAAAAAAAAAAAAAAAAAAAAGAAGAAAAATGGAGGGAAAACCATGAAACAGATTAAAAAGACAACAGCCTCGAGAAGGCAACATCATAAAGCCGTACCCATGTCCTAACTTATTTCTTTCTGACTTTTAACCAGTTTAAGGAGGTGCACCGTTCCCAGAAGTACTGCAATACCGGGTCGATGCGTGGAGCGGACGGAGCAAGCCCCTCTTCCGTCTCCCTGCTCAAAAAATCAATTTAATATGTAGTCCTCGTATAGAGGACGTATCAGATATTAAACTGATAAGAACAGATACTACGCTTGATCTTAGCCAAAAGGCCGAGAAGCGATAACCGGAAAGGCCCGGCCGGCCCGGAGCACCCTGCCGCAAACCAGCAACTACTGGAGGGTATTTAAACCTGGTCGTCAGACCTTGACCCCTCCCACTCAGACACCACCACCACACCGGAGGCTCCTCCCACCAAGAACTGCAAACAGAAGCTAAGAGCTGCTGCTACAGGAACTTGTGGCAAGGCGTGCTCCAAAGACGGCTGTCGCTCTGTCATTATACAGGAAGAAAATGTGTAGCTCTGCAGCAACAGAGCCTTCAAAAATACACAAAACTCGTCAACGTTCCCCTCCACGGAAATCTTTAGTAAAAGGCGAAAAATTTGTACGTGACTGAAGAGAAACCCGAGATATGACGGCTAACGGCAGGCCTTCCGCTCCTCTGCTGGAGGTCTAAGACTCTTGCGGAGGGTGCAGACTGAACAAAGGTCAGGGTGGGATAATCTGTGCATAAATTAACACGCCAATTAGAGGTCAACACAGACGAGAAAAACATGAGATCATAGATTTGTATTTAAAAAAAAAAAAAAAAAAAAAAAAGAAGAAAAATGGAGGGAAAACCATGAAACAGATTAAAAAGAGAACAGCCTCGAGGAGGCAACATCATAAAGCCGTACCCATGTCCTAACTTATTTCTTTCTGACTTTTAACCAGTTTAAGGAGGTGCACCGTTCCCAGAAGTACTGCAATACCGGGTCGATGCGTGGAGCGGACGGAGCAAGCCCCTCTTCCGTCTCCCTGCTCAAAAAATCAATTTAATATGTAGTCCTCGTATAGAGGACGTATCAGATATTAAACTGATAAGAACAGATACTACGCTTGATCTTAGCCAAAAGGCCGAGAAGCGATAACCGGAAAGGCCCGGCCGGCCCGGAGCACCCTGCCGCAAACCAGCAACTACTGGAGGGTATTTAAACCTGGTCGTCAGACCTTGACCCCTCCCACTCAGACACCACCACCACACCGGAGGCTCCTCCCACCAAGAACTGCAAACAGAAGCTAAGAGCTGCTGCTACAGGAACTTGTGGCAAGGCGTGCTCCAAAGACGGCTGTCGCTCTGTCATTATACAGGAAGAAAATGTGTAGCTCTGCAGCAACAGAGCCTTCAAAAATACACAAAACTCGTCAACGTTCCCCTCCACGGAAATCTTTAGTAAAAGGCGAAAGATTTGTACGTGACTGAAGAGAAGAAACCCGAGATATGACGGCTAACGGCAGGCCTTCCGCTCCTCTGCTGGAGGTCTAAGACTCTTGCGGAGGGTGCAGACTGAACAAAGGTCAGGGTGGGATAATCTGTGCATAAATTAACACGCCAATTAGAGGTCAACACAGACGAGAAAAACATGAGATCATAGATTTGTATTTAAAAAAAAAAAAAAAAAAAAAAAAGAAGAAAAATGGAGGGAAAACCATGAAACAGATTAAAAAGACAACAGCCTCGAGAAGGCAACATCATAAAGCCGTACCCATGTCCTAACTTATTTCTTTCTGACTTTTAACCAGTTTAAGGAGGTGCACCGTTCCCAGAAGTACTGCAATACCGGGTCGATGCGTGGAGCGGACGGAGCAAGCCCTCTTCCGTCTCCCTGCTCAAAAATCAATTTAATATGTAGTCCTCGTATAGAGGACGTATCAGATATTAAACTGATAAGAACAGATACTACGCTTGATCTTAGCCAAAAGGCCGAGAAGCGATAACCGGAAAGGCCCGGCCGGCCCGGAGCACCCTGCCGCAAACCAGCAACTACTGGAGGGTATTTAAACCTGGTCGTCAGACCTTGACCCCTCCCACTCAGACACCACCACCACACCGGAGGCTCCTCCCACCAAGAACTGCAAACAGAAGCTAAGAGCTGCTGCTACAGGAACTTGTGGCAAGGCGTGCTCCAAAGACGGCTGTCGCTCTGTCATTATACAGGAAGAAAATGTGTAGCTCTGCAGCAACAGAGCCTTCAAAAATACACAAAACTCGTCAACGTTCCCCTCCACGGAAATCTTTAGTAAAAGGCGAAAGATTTGTACGTGACTGAAGAGAAACCCGAGATATGACGGCTAACGGCAGGCCTTCCGCTCCTCTGCTGGAGGTCTAAGACTCTTGCGGAGGGTGCAGACTGAACAAAGGTCAGGGTGGGATAATCTGTGCATAAATTAACACGCCAATTAGAGGTCAACACAGACGAGAAAAACATGAGATCATAGATTTGTATTTAAAAAAAAAAAAAAAAAAAAAAAGAAGAAAAATGGAGGGAAAACCATGAAACAGATTAAAAAGACAACAGCCTCGAGAAGGCAACATCATAAAGCCGTACCCATGTCCTAACTTATTTCTTTCTGACTTTTAACCAGTTTAAGGAGGTGCACCGTTCCCAGAAGTACTGCAATACCGGGTCGATGCGTGGAGCGGACGGAGCAAGCCCCTCTTCCGTCTCCCTGCTCAAAAAATCAATTTAATATGTAGTCCTCGTATAGAGGACGTATCAGATATTAAACTGATAAGAACAGATACTACGCTTGATCTTAGCCAAAAGGCCGAGAAGCGATAACCGGAAAGGCCCGGCCGGCCCGGAGCACCCTGCCGCAAACCAGCAACTACTGGAGGGTATTTAAACCTGGTCGTCAGACCTTGACCCCTCCCACTCAGACACCACCACCACACCGGAGGCTCCTCCCACCAAGAACTGCAAACAGAAGCTAAGAGCTGCTGCTACAGGAACTTGTGGCAAGGCGTGCTCCAAAGACGGCTGTCGCTCTGTCATTATACAGGAAGAAAATGTGTAGCTCTGCAGCAACAGAGCCTTCAAAAATACACAAAACTCGTCAACGTTCCCCTCCACGGAAATCTTTAGTAAAAGGCGAAAGATTTGTACGTGACTGAAGAGAAACCCGAGATATGACGGCTAACGGCAGGCCTTCCGCTCCTCTGCTGGAGGTCTAAGACTCTTGCGGAGGGTGCAGACTGAACAAAGGTCAGGGTGGGATAATCTGTGCATAAATTAACACGCCAATTAGAGGTCAACACAGACGAGAAAAACATGAGATCATAGATTTGTATTTAAAAAAAAAAAAAAAAAAAAAAAAGAAGAAAAATGGAGGGAAAACCATGAAACAGATTAAAAAGAGAACAGCCTCGAGGAGGCAACATCATAAAGCCGTACCCATGTCCTAACTTATTTCTTTCTGACTTTTAACCAGTTTAAGGAGGTGCACCGTTCCCAGAAGTACTGCAATACCGGGTCGATGCGTGGAGCGGACGGAGCAAGCCCCTCTTCCGTCTCCCTGCTCAAAAAATCAATTTAATATGTAGTCCTCGTATAGAGGACGTATCAGATATTAAACTGATAAGAACAGATACTACGCTTGATCTTAGCCAAAAGGCCGAGAAGCGATAACCGGAAAGGCCCGGCCGGCCCGGAGCACCCTGCCGCAAACCAGCAACTACTGGAGGGTATTTAAACCTGGTCGTCAGACCTTGACCCCTCCCACTCAGACACCACCACCACACCGGAGGCTCCTCCCACCAAGAACTGCAAACAGAAGCTAAGAGCTGCTGCTACAGGAACTTGTGGCAAGGCGTGCTCCAAAGACGGCTGTCGCTCTGTCATTATACAGGAAGAAAATGTGTAGCTCTGCAGCAACAGAGCCTTCAAAAATACACAAAACTCGTCAACGTTCCCCTCCACGGAAATCTTTAGTAAAAGGCGAAAGATTTGTACGTGACTGAAGAGAAACCCGAGATATGACGGCTAACGGCAGGCCTTCCGCTCCTCTGCTGGAGGTCTAAGACTCTTGCGGAGGGTGCAGACTGAACAAAGGTCAGGGTGGGATAATCTGTGCATAAATTAACACGCCAATTAGAGGTCAACACAGACGAGAAAAACATGAGATCATAGATTTGTATTTAAAAAAAAAAAAAAAAAAAAAAAAGAAGAAAAATGGAGGGAAAACCATGAAACAGATTAAAAAGACAACAGCCTCGAGAAGGCAACATCATAAAGCCGTACCCATGTCCTAACTTATTTCTTTCTGACTTTTAACCAGTTTAAGGAGGTGCACCGTTCCCAGAAGTACTGCAATACCGGGTCGATGCGTGGAGCGGACGGAGCAAGCCCCTCTTCCGTCTCCCTGCTCAAAAAATCAATTTAATATGTAGTCCTCGTATAGAGGACGTATCAGATATTAAACTGATAAGAACAGATACTACGCTTGATCTTAGCCAAAAGGCCGAGAAGCGATAACCGGAAAGGCCCGGCCGGCCCGGAGCACCCTGCCGCAAACCAGCAACTACTGGAGGGTATTTAAACCTGGTCGTCAGACCTTGACCCCTCCCACTCAGACACCACCACCACACCGGAGGCTCCTCCCACCAAGAACTGCAAACAGAAGCTAAGAGCTGCTGCTACAGGAACTTGTGGCAAGGCGTGCTCCAAAGACGGCTGTCGCTCTGTCATTATACAGGAAGAAAATGTGTAGCTCTGCAGCAACAGAGCCTTCAAAAATACACAAAACTCGTCAACGTTCCCCTCCACGGAAATCTTTAGTAAAAGGCGAAAGATTTGTACGTGACTGAAGAGAAACCCGAGATATGACGGCTAACGGCAGGCCTTCCGCTCCTCTGCTGGAGGTCTAAGACTCTTGCGGAGGGTGCAGACTGAACAAAGGTCAGGGTGGGATAATCTGTGCATAAATTAACACGCCAATTAGAGGTCAACACAGACGAGAAAAACATGAGATCATAGATTTGTATTTAAAAAAAAAAAAAAAAAAAAAAAAGAAGAAAAATGGAGGGAAAACCATGAAACAGATTAAAAAGACAACAGCCTCGAGAAGGCAACATCATAAAGCCGTACCCATGTCCTAACTTATTTCTTTCTGACTTTTAACCAGTTTAAGGAGGTGCACCGTTCCCAGAAGTACTGCAATACCGGGTCGATGCGTGGAGCGGACGGAGCAAGCCCCTCTTCCGTCTCCCTGCTCAAAAAATCAATTTAATATGTAGTCCTCGTATAGAGGACGTATCAGATATTAAACTGATAAGAACAGATACTACGCTTGATCTTAGCCAAAAGGCCGAGAAGCGATAACCGGAAAGGCCCGGCCGGCCCGGAGCACCCTGCCGCAAACCAGCAACTACTGGAGGGTATTTAAACCTGGTCGTCAGACCTTGACCCCTCCCACTCAGACACCACCACCACACCGGAGGCTCCTCCCACCAAGAACTGCAAACAGAAGCTAAGAGCTGCTGCTACAGGAACTTGTGGCAAGGCGTGCTCCAAAGACGGCTGTCGCTCTGTCATTATACAGGAAGAAAATGTGTAGCTCTGCAGCAACAGAGCCTTCAAAAATACACAAAACTCGTCAACGTTCCCCTCCACGGAAATCTTTAGTAAAAGGCGAAAGATTTGTACGTGACTGAAGAGAAACCCGAGATATGACGGCTAACGGCAGGCCTTCCGCTCCTCTGCTGGAGGTCTAAGACTCTTGCGGAGGGTGCAGACTGAACAAAGGTCAGGGTGGGATAATCTGTGCATAAATTAACACGCCAATTAGAGGTCAACACAGACGAGAAAAACATGAGATCATAGATTTGTATTTAAAAAAAAAAAAAAAAAAAAAAAAGAAGAAAAATGGAGGGAAAACCATGAAACAGATTAAAAAGACAACAGCCTCGAGAAGGCAACATCATAAAGCCGTACCCATGTCCTAACTTATTTCTTTCTGACTTTTAACCAGTTTAAGGAGGTGCACCGTTCCCAGAAGTACTGCAATACCGGGTCGATGCGTGGAGCGGACGGAGCAAGCCCCTCTTCCGTCTCCCTGCTCAAAAAATCAATTTAATATGTAGTCCTCGTATAGAGGACGTATCAGATATTAAACTGATAAGAACAGATACTACGCTTGATCTTAGCCAAAAGGCCGAGAAGCGATAACCGGAAAGGCCCGGCCGGCCCGGAGCACCCTGCCGCAAACCAGCAACTACTGGAGGGTATTTAAACCTGGTCGTCAGACCTTGACCCCTCCCACTCAGACACCACCACCACACCGGAGGCTCCTCCCACCAAGAACTGCAAACAGAAGCTAAGAGCTGCTGCTACAGGAACTTGTGGCAAGGCGTGCTCCAAAGACGGCTGTCGCTCTGTCATTATACAGGAAGAAAATGTGTAGCTCTGCAGCAACAGAGCCTTCAAAAATACACAAAACTCGTCAACGTTCCCCTCCACGGAAATCTTTAGTAAAAGGCGAAAGATTTGTACGTGACTGAAGAGAAACCCGAGATATGACGGCTAACGGCAGGCCTTCCGCTCCTCTGCTGGAGGTCTAAGACTCTTGCGGAGGGTGCAGACTGAACAAAGGTCAGGGTGGGATAATCTGTGCATAAATTAACACGCCAATTAGAGGTCAACACAGACGAGAAAAACATGAGATCATAGATTTGTATTTAAAAAAAAAAAAAAAAAAAAAAAGAAGAAAAATGGAGGGAAAACCATGAAACAGATTAAAAAGACAACAGCCTCGAGAAGGCAACATCATAAAGCCGTACCCATGTCCTAACTTATTTCTTTCTGACTTTTAACCAGTTTAAGGAGGTGCACCGTTCCCAGAAGTACTGCAATACCGGGTCGATGCGTGGAGCGGACGGAGCAAGCCCCTCTTCCGTCTCCCTGCTCAAAAAATCAATTTAATATGTAGTCCTCGTATAGAGGACGTATCAGATATTAAACTGATAAGAACAGATACTACGCTTGATCTTAGCCAAAAGGCCGAGAAGCGATAACCGGAAAGGCCCGGCCGGCCCGGAGCACCCTGCCGCAAACCAGCAACTACTGGAGGGTATTTAAACCTGGTCGTCAGACCTTGACCCCTCCCACTCAGACACCACCACCACACCGGAGGCTCCTCCCACCAAGAACTGCAAACAGAAGCTAAGAGCTGCTGCTACAGGAACTTGTGGCAAGGCGTGCTCCAAAGACGGCTGTCGCTCTGTCATTATACAGGAAGAAAATGTGTAGCTCTGCAGCAACAGAGCCTTCAAAAATACACAAAACTCGTCAACGTTCCCCTCCACGGAAATCTTTAGTAAAAGGCGAAAGATTTGTACGTGACTGAAGAGAAACCCGAGATATGACGGCTAACGGCAGGCCTTCCGCTCCTCTGCTGGAGGTCTAAGACTCTTGCGGAGGGTGCAGACTGAACAAAGGTCAGGGTGGGATAATCTGTGCATAAATTAACACGCCAATTAGAGGTCAACACAGACGAGAAAAACATGAGATCATAGATTTGTATTTAAAAAAAAAAAAAAAAAAAAAAAAGAAGAAAAATGGAGGGAAAACCATGAAACAGATTAAAAAGAGAACAGCCTCGAGAAGGCAACATCATAAAGCCGTACCCATGTCCTAACTTATTTCTTTCTGACTTTTAACCAGTTTAAGGAGGTGCACCGTTCCCAGAAGTACTGCAATACCGGGTCGATGCGTGGAGCGGACGGAGCAAGCCCCTCTTCCGTCTCCCTGCTCAAAAAATCAATTTAATATGTAGTCCTCGTATAGAGGACGTATCAGATATTAAACTGATAAGAACAGATACTACGCTTGATCTTAGCCAAAAGGCCGAGAAGCGATAACCGGAAAGGCCCGGCCGGCCCGGAGCACCCTGCCGCAAACCAGCAACTACTGGAGGGTATTTAAACCTGGTCGTCAGACCTTGACCCCTCCCACTCAGACACCACCACCACACCGGAGGCTCCTCCCACCAAGAACTGCAAACAGAAGCTAAGAGCTGCTGCTACAGGAACTTGTGGCAAGGCGTGCTCCAAAGACGGCTGTCGCTCTGTCATTATACAGGAAGAAAATGTGTAGCTCTGCAGCAACAGAGCCTTCAAAAATACACAAAACTCGTCAACGTTCCCCTCCACGGAAATCTTTAGTAAAAGGCGAAAGATTTGTACGTGACTGAAGAGAAACCCGAGATATGACGGCTAACGGCAGGCCTTCCGCTCCTCTGCTGGAGGTCTAAGACTCTTGCGGAGGGTGCAGACTGAACAAAGGTCAGGGTGGGATAATCTGTGCATAAATTAACACGCCAATTAGAGGTCAACACAGACGAGAAAAACATGAGATCATAGATTTGTATTTAAAAAAAAAAAAAAAAAAAAAAAGAAGAAAAATGGAGGGAAAACCATGAAACAGATTAAAAAGACAACAGCCTCGAGAAGGCAACATCATAAAGCCGTACCCATGTCCTAACTTATTTCTTTCTGACTTTTAACCAGTTTAAGGAGGTGCACCGTTCCCAGAAGTACTGCAATACCGGGTCGATGCGTGGAGCGGACGGAGCAAGCCCCTCTTCCGTCTCCCTGCTCAAAAAATCAATTTAATATGTAGTCCTCGTATAGAGGACGTATCAGATATTAAACTGATAAGAACAGATACTACGCTTGATCTTAGCCAAAAGGCCGAGAAGCGATAACCGGAAAGGCCCGGCCGGCCCGGAGCACCCTGCCGCAAACCAGCAACTACTGGAGGGTATTTAAACCTGGTCGTCAGACCTTGACCCCTCCCACTCAGACACCACCACCACACCGGAGGCTCCTCCCACCAAGAACTGCAAACAGAAGCTAAGAGCTGCTGCTACAGGAACTTGTGGCAAGGCGTGCTCCAAAGACGGCTGTCGCTCTGTCATTATACAGGAAGAAAATGTGTAGCTCTGCAGCAACAGAGCCTTCAAAAATACACAAAACTCGTCAACGTTCCCCTCCACGGAAATCTTTAGTAAAAGGCGAAAGATTTGTACGTGACTGAAGAGAAACCCGAGATATGACGGCTAACGGCAGGCCTTCCGCTCCTCTGCTGGAGGTCTAAGACTCTTGCGGAGGGTGCAGACTGAACAAAGGTCAGGGTGGGATAATCTGTGCATAAATTAACACGCCAATTAGAGGTCAACACAGACGAGAAAAACATGAGATCATAGATTTGTATTTAAAAAAAAAAAAAAAAAAAAAAAAGAAGAAAAATGGAGGGAAAACCATGAAACAGATTAAAAAGACAACAGCCTCGAGAAGGCAACATCATAAAGCCGTACCCATGTCCTAACTTATTTCTTTCTGACTTTTAACCAGTTTAAGGAGGTGCACCGTTCCCAGAAGTACTGCAATACCGGGTCGATGCGTGGAGCGGACGGAGCAAGCCCCTCTTCCGTCTCCCTGCTCAAAAAATCAATTTAATATGTAGTCCTCGTATAGAGGACGTATCAGATATTAAACTGATAAGAACAGATACTACGCTTGATCTTAGCCAAAAGGCCGAGAAGCGATAACCGGAAAGGCCCGGCCGGCCCGGAGCACCCTGCCGCAAACCAGCAACTACTGGAGGGTATTTAAACCTGGTCGTCAGACCTTGACCCCTCCCACTCAGACACCACCACCACACCGGAGGCTCCTCCCACCAAGAACTGCAAACAGAAGCTAAGAGCTGCTGCTACAGGAACTTGTGGCAAGGCGTGCTCCAAAGACGGCTGTCGCTCTGTCATTATACAGGAAGAAAATGTGTAGCTCTGCAGCAACAGAGCCTTCAAAAATACACAAAACTCGTCAACGTTCCCCTCCACGGAAATCTTTAGTAAAAGGCGAAAGATTTGTACGTGACTGAAGAGAAACCCGAGATATGACGGCTAACGGCAGGCCTTCCGCTCCTCTGCTGGAGGTCTAAGACTCTTGCGGAGGGTGCAGACTGAACAAAGGTCAGGGTGGGATAATCTGTGCATAAATTAACACGCCAATTAGAGGTCAACACAGACGAGAAAAACATGAGATCATAGATTTGTATTTAAAAAAAAAAAAAAAAAAAAAAAGAAGAAAAATGGAGGGAAAACCATGAAACAGATTAAAAAGACAACAGCCTCGAGAAGGCAACATCATAAAGCCGTACCCATGTCCTAACTTATTTCTTTCTGACTTTTAACCAGTTTAAGGAGGTGCACCGTTCCCAGAAGTACTGCAATACCGGGTCGATGCGTGGAGCGGACGGAGCAAGCCCCTCTTCCGTCTCCCTGCTCAAAAAATCAATTTAATATGTAGTCCTCGTATAGAGGACGTATCAGATATTAAACTGATAAGAACAGATACTACGCTTGATCTTAGCCAAAAGGCCGAGAAGCGATAACCGGAAAGGCCCGGCCGGCCCGGAGCACCCTGCCGCAAACCAGCAACTACTGGAGGGTATTTAAACCTGGTCGTCAGACCTTGACCCCTCCCACTCAGACACCACCACCACACCGGAGGCTCCTCCCACCAAGAACTGCAAACAGAAGCTAAGAGCTGCTGCTACAGGAACTTGTGGCAAGGCGTGCTCCAAAGACGGCTGTCGCTCTGTCATTATACAGGAAGAAAATGTGTAGCTCTGCAGCAACAGAGCCTTCAAAAATACACAAAACTCGTCAACGTTCCCCTCCACGGAAATCTTTAGTAAAAGGCGAAAGATTTGTACGTGACTGAAGAGAAACCCGAGATATGACGGCTAACGGCAGGCCTTCCGCTCCTCTGCTGGAGGTCTAAGACTCTTGCGGAGGGTGCAGACTGAACAAAGGTCAGGGTGGGATAATCTGTGCATAAATTAACACGCCAATTAGAGGTCAACACAGACGAGAAAAACATGAGATCATAGATTTGTATTTAAAAAAAAAAAAAAAAAAAAAAAGAAGAAAAATGGAGGGAAAACCATGAAACAGATTAAAAAGACAACAGCCTCGAGAAGGCAACATCATAAAGCCGTACCCATGTCCTAACTTATTTCTTTCTGACTTTTAACCAGTTTAAGGAGGTGCACCGTTCCCAGAAGTACTGCAATACCGGGTCGATGCGTGGAGCGGACGGAGCAAGCCCCTCTTCCGTCTCCCTGCTCAAAAAATCAATTTAATATGTAGTCCTCGTATAGAGGACGTATCAGATATTAAACTGATAAGAACAGATACTACGCTTGATCTTAGCCAAAAGGCCGAGAAGCGATAACCGGAAAGGCCCGGCCGGCCCGGAGCACCCTGCCGCAAACCAGCAACTACTGGAGGGTATTTAAACCTGGTCGTCAGACCTTGACCCCTCCCACTCAGACACCACCACCACACCGGAGGCTCCTCCCACCAAGAACTGCAAACAGAAGCTAAGAGCTGCTGCTACAGGAACTTGTGGCAAGGCGTGCTCCAAAGACGGCTGTCGCTCTGTCATTATACAGGAAGAAAATGTGTAGCTCTGCAGCAACAGAGCCTTCAAAAATACACAAAACTCGTCAACGTTCCCCTCCACGGAAATCTTTAGTAAAAGGCGAAAGATTTGTACGTGACTGAAGAGAAACCCGAGATATGACGGCTAACGGCAGGCCTTCCGCTCCTCTGCTGGAGGTCTAAGACTCTTGCGGAGGGTGCAGACTGAACAAAGGTCAGGGTGGGATAATCTGTGCATAAATTAACACGCCAATTAGAGGTCAACACAGACGAGAAAAACATGAGATCATAGATTTGTATTTAAAAAAAAAAAAAAAAAAAAAAAAGAAGAAAAATGGAGGGAAAACCATGAAACAGATTAAAAAGAGAACAGCCTCGAGAAGGCAACATCATAAAGCCGTACCCATGTCCTAACTTATTTCTTTCTGACTTTTAACCAGTTTAAGGAGGTGCACCGTTCCCAGAAGTACTGCAATACCGGGTCGATGCGTGGAGCGGACGGAGCAAGCCCCTCTTCCGTCTCCCTGCTCAAAAAATCAATTTAATATGTAGTCCTCGTATAGAGGACGTATCAGATATTAAACTGATAAGAACAGATACTACGCTTGATCTTAGCCAAAAGGCCGAGAAGCGATAACCGGAAAGGCCCGGCCGGCCCGGAGCACCCTGCCGCAAACCAGCAACTACTGGAGGGTATTTAAACCTGGTCGTCAGACCTTGACCCCTCCCACTCAGACACCACCACCACACCGGAGGCTCCTCCCACCAAGAACTGCAAACAGAAGCTAAGAGCTGCTGCTACAGGAACTTGTGGCAAGGCGTGCTCCAAAGACGGCTGTCGCTCTGTCATTATACAGGAAGAAAATGTGTAGCTCTGCAGCAACAGAGCCTTCAAAAATACACAAAACTCGTCAACGTTCCCCTCCACGGAAATCTTTAGTAAAAGGCGAAAGATTTGTACGTGACTGAAGAGAAACCCGAGATATGACGGCTAACGGCAGGCCTTCCGCTCCTCTGCTGGAGGTCTAAGACTCTTGCGGAGGGTGCAGACTGAACAAAGGTCAGGGTGGGATAATCTGTGCATAAATTAACACGCCAATTAGAGGTCAACACAGACGAGAAAAACATGAGATCATAGATTTGTATTTAAAAAAAAAAAAAAAAAAAAAAAAGAAGAAAAATGGAGGGAAAACCATGAAACAGATTAAAAAGACAACAGCCTCGAGAAGGCAACATCATAAAGCCGTACCCATGTCCTAACTTATTTCTTTCTGACTTTTAACCAGTTTAAGGAGGTGCACCGTTCCCAGAAGTACTGCAATACCGGGTCGATGCGTGGAGCGGACGGAGCAAGCCCCTCTTCCGTCTCCCTGCTCAAAAAATCAATTTAATATGTAGTCCTCGTATAGAGGACGTATCAGATATTAAACTGATAAGAACAGATACTACGCTTGATCTTAGCCAAAAGGCCGAGAAGCGATAACCGGAAAGGCCCGGCCGGCCCGGAGCACCCTGCCGCAAACCAGCAACTACTGGAGGGTATTTAAACCTGGTCGTCAGACCTTGACCCCTCCCACTCAGACACCACCACCACACCGGAGGCTCCTCCCACCAAGAACTGCAAACAGAAGCTAAGAGCTGCTGCTACAGGAACTTGTGGCAAGGCGTGCTCCAAAGACGGCTGTCGCTCTGTCATTATACAGGAAGAAAATGTGTAGCTCTGCAGCAACAGAGCCTTCAAAAATACACAAAACTCGTCAACGTTCCCCTCCACGGAAATCTTTAGTAAAAGGCGAAAGATTTGTACGTGACTGAAGAGAAACCCGAGATATGACGGCTAACGGCAGGCCTTCCGCTCCTCTGCTGGAGGTCTAAGACTCTTGCGGAGGGTGCAGACTGAACAAAGGTCAGGGTGGGATAATCTGTGCATAAATTAACACGCCAATTAGAGGTCAACACAGACGAGAAAAACATGAGATCATAGATTTGTATTTAAAAAAAAAAAAAAAAAAAAAAAAGAAGAAAAATGGAGGGAAAACCATGAAACAGATTAAAAAGACAACAGCCTCGAGAAGGCAACATCATAAAGCCGTACCCATGTCCTAACTTATTTCTTTCTGACTTTTAACCAGTTTAAGGAGGTGCACCGTTCCCAGAAGTACTGCAATACCGGGTCGATGCGTGGAGCGGACGGAGCAAGCCCCTCTTCCGTCTCCCTGCTCAAAAAATCAATTTAATATGTAGTCCTCGTATAGAGGACGTATCAGATATTAAACTGATAAGAACAGATACTACGCTTGATCTTAGCCAAAAGGCCGAGAAGCGATAACCGGAAAGGCCCGGCCGGCCCGGAGCACCCTGCCGCAAACCAGCAACTACTGGAGGGTATTTAAACCTGGTCGTCAGACCTTGACCCCTCCCACTCAGACACCACCACCACACCGGAGGCTCCTCCCACCAAGAACTGCAAACAGAAGCTAAGAGCTGCTGCTACAGGAACTTGTGGCAAGGCGTGCTCCAAAGACGGCTGTCGCTCTGTCATTATACAGGAAGAAAATGTGTAGCTCTGCAGCAACAGAGCCTTCAAAAATACACAAAACTCGTCAACGTTCCCCTCCACGGAAATCTTTAGTAAAAGGCGAAAGATTTGTACGTGACTGAAGAGAAACCCGAGATATGACGGCTAACGGCAGGCCTTCCGCTCCTCTGCTGGAGGTCTAAGACTCTTGCGGAGGGTGCAGACTGAACAAAGGTCAGGGTGGGATAATCTGTGCATAAATTAACACGCCAATTAGAGGTCAACACAGACGAGAAAAACATGAGATCATAGATTTGTATTTAAAAAAAAAAAAAAAAAAAAAAAAGAAGAAAAATGGAGGGAAAACCATGAAACAGATTAAAAAGACAACAGCCTCGAGAAGGCAACATCATAAAGCCGTACCCATGTCCTAACTTATTTCTTTCTGACTTTTAACCAGTTTAAGGAGGTGCACCGTTCCCAGAAGTACTGCAATACCGGGTCGATGCGTGGAGCGGACGGAGCAAGCCCCTCTTCCGTCTCCCTGCTCAAAAAATCAATTTAATATGTAGTCCTCGTATAGAGGACGTATCAGATATTAAACTGATAAGAACAGATACTACGCTTGATCTTAGCCAAAAGGCCGAGAAGCGATAACCGGAAAGGCCCGGCCGGCCCGGAGCACCCTGCCGCAAACCAGCAACTACTGGAGGGTATTTAAACCTGGTCGTCAGACCTTGACCCCTCCCACTCAGACACCACCACCACACCGGAGGCTCCTCCCACCAAGAACTGCAAACAGAAGCTAAGAGCTGCTGCTACAGGAACTTGTGGCAAGGCGTGCTCCAAAGACGGCTGTCGCTCTGTCATTATACAGGAAGAAAATGTGTAGCTCTGCAGCAACAGAGCCTTCAAAAATACACAAAACTCGTCAACGTTCCCCTCCACGGAAATCTTTAGTAAAAGGCGAAAGATTTGTACGTGACTGAAGAGAAACCCGAGATATGACGGCTAACGGCAGGCCTTCCGCTCCTCTGCTGGAGGTCTAAGACTCTTGCGGAGGGTGCAGACTGAACAAAGGTCAGGGTGGGATAATCTGTGCATAAATTAACACGCCAATTAGAGGTCAACACAGACGAGAAAAACATGAGATCATAGATTTGTATTTAAAAAAAAAAAAAAAAAAAAAAAAAGAAGAAAAATGGAGGGAAAACCATGAAACAGATTAAAAAGAGAACAGCCTCGAGGAGGCAACATCATAAAGCCGTACCCATGTCCTAACTTATTTCTTTCTGACTTTTAACCAGTTTAAGGAGGTGCACCGTTCCCAGAAGTACTGCAATACCGGGTCGATGCGTGGAGCGGACGGAGCAAGCCCCTCTTCCGTCTCCCTGCTCAAAAAATCAATTTAATATGTAGTCCTCGTATAGAGGACGTATCAGATATTAAACTGATAAGAACAGATACTACGCTTGATCTTAGCCAAAAGGCCGAGAAGCGATAACCGGAAAGGCCCGGCCGGCCCGGAGCACCCTGCCGCAAACCAGCAACTACTGGAGGGTATTTAAACCTGGTCGTCAGACCTTGACCCCTCCCACTCAGACACCACCACCACACCGGAGGCTCCTCCCACCAAGAACTGCAAACAGAAGCTAAGAGCTGCTGCTACAGGAACTTGTGGCAAGGCGTGCTCCAAAGACGGCTGTCGCTCTGTCATTATACAGGAAGAAAATGTGTAGCTCTGCAGCAACAGAGCCTTCAAAAATACACAAAACTCGTCAACGTTCCCCTCCACGGAAATCTTTAGTAAAAGGCGAAAGATTTGTACGTGACTGAAGAGAAACCCGAGATATGACGGCTAACGGCAGGCCTTCCGCTCCTCTGCTGGAGGTCTAAGACTCTTGCGGAGGGTGCAGACTGAACAAAGGTCAGGGTGGGATAATCTGTGCATAAATTAACACGCCAATTAGAGGTCAACACAGACGAGAAAAACATGAGATCATAGATTTGTATTTAAAAAAAAAAAAAAAAAAAAAAAAGAAGAAAAATGGAGGGAAAACCATGAAACAGATTAAAAAGACAACAGCCTCGAGAAGGCAACATCATAAAGCCGTACCCATGTCCTAACTTATTTCTTTCTGACTTTTAACCAGTTTAAGGAGGTGCACCGTTCCCAGAAGTACTGCAATACCGGGTCGATGCGTGGAGCGGACGGAGCAAGCCCCTCTTCCGTCTCCCTGCTCAAAAAATCAATTTAATATGTAGTCCTCGTATAGAGGACGTATCAGATATTAAACTGATAAGAACAGATACTACGCTTGATCTTAGCCAAAAGGCCGAGAAGCGATAACCGGAAAGGCCCGGCCGGCCCGGAGCACCCTGCCGCAAACCAGCAACTACTGGAGGGTATTTAAACCTGGTCGTCAGACCTTGACCCCTCCCACTCAGACACCACCACCACACCAGAGGCTCCTCCCACCAAGAACTGCAAACAGAAGCTAAGAGCTGCTGCTACAGGAACTTGTGGCAAGGCGTGCTCCAAAGACGGCTGTCGCTCTGTCATTATACAGGAAGAAAATGTGTAGCTCTGCAGCAACAGAGCCTTCAAAAATACACAAAACTCGTCAACGTTCCCCTCCACGGAAATCTTTAGTAAAAGGCGAAAGATTTGTACGTGACTGAAGAGAAACCCGAGATATGACGGCTAACGGCAGGCCTTCCGCTCCTCTGCTGGAGGTCTAAGACTCTTGCGGAGGGTGCAGACTGAACAAAGGTCAGGGTGGGATAATCTGTGCATAAATTAACACGCCAATTAGAGGTCAACACAGACGAGAAAAACATGAGATCATAGATTTGTATTTAAAAAAAAAAAAAAAAAAAAAAAAAGAAGAAAAATGGAGGGAAAACCATGAAACAGATTAAAAAGAGAACAGCCTCGAGGAGGCAACATCATAAAGCCGTACCCATGTCCTAACTTATTTCTTTCTGACTTTTAACCAGTTTAAGGAGGTGCACCGTTCCCAGAAGTACTGCAATACCGGGTCGATGCGTGGAGCGGACGGAGCAAGCCCCTCTTCCGTCTCCCTGCTCAAAAAATCAATTTAATATGTAGTCCTCGTATAGAGGACGTATCAGATATTAAACTGATAAGAACAGATACTACGCTTGATCTTAGCCAAAAGGCCGAGAAGCGATAACCGGAAAGGCCCGGCCGGCCCGGAGCACCCTGCCGCAAACCAGCAACTACTGGAGGGTATTTAAACCTGGTCGTCAGACCTTGACCCCTCCCACTCAGACACCACCACCACACCGGAGGCTCCTCCCACCAAGAACTGCAAACAGAAGCTAAGAGCTGCTGCTACAGGAACTTGTGGCAAGGCGTGCTCCAAAGACGGCTGTCGCTCTGTCATTATACAGGAAGAAAATGTGTAGCTCTGCAGCAACAGAGCCTTCAAAAATACACAAAACTCGTCAACGTTCCCCTCCACGGAAATCTTTAGTAAAAGGCGAAAGATTTGTACGTGACTGAAGAGAAACCCGAGATATGACGGCTAACGGCAGGCCTTCCGCTCCTCTGCTGGAGGTCTAAGACTCTTGCGGAGGGTGCAGACTGAACAAAGGTCAGGGTGGGATAATCTGTGCATAAATTAACACGCCAATTAGAGGTCAACACAGACGAGAAAAACATGAGATCATAGATTTGTATTTAAAAAAAAAAAAAAAAAAAAAAAAAGAAGAAAAATGGAGGGAAAACCATGAAACAGATTAAAAAGAGAACAGCCTCGAGGAGGCAACATCATAAAGCCGTACCCATGTCCTAACTTATTTCTTTCTGACTTTTAACCAGTTTAAGGAGGTGCACCGTTCCCAGAAGTACTGCAATACCGGGTCGATGCGTGGAGCGGACGGAGCAAGCCCCTCTTCCGTCTCCCTGCTCAAAAAATCAATTTAATATGTAGTCCTCGTATAGAGGACGTATCAGATATTAAACTGATAAGAACAGATACTACGCTTGATCTTAGCCAAAAGGCCGAGAAGCGATAACCGGAAAGGCCCGGCCGGCCCGGAGCACCCTGCCGCAAACCAGCAACTACTGGAGGGTATTTAAACCTGGTCGTCAGACCTTGACCCCTCCCACTCAGACACCACCACCACACCGGAGGCTCCTCCCACCAAGAACTGCAAACAGAAGCTAAGAGCTGCTGCTACAGGAACTTGTGGCAAGGCGTGCTCCAAAGACGGCTGTCGCTCTGTCATTATACAGGAAGAAAATGTGTAGCTCTGCAGCAACAGAGCCTTCAAAAATACACAAAACTCGTCAACGTTCCCCTCCACGGAAATCTTTAGTAAAAGGCGAAAGATTTGTACGTGACTGAAGAGAAACCCGAGATATGACGGCTAACGGCAGGCCTTCCGCTCCTCTGCTGGAGGTCTAAGACTCTTGCGGAGGGTGCAGACTGAACAAAGGTCAGGGTGGGATAATCTGTGCATAAATTAACACGCCAATTAGAGGTCAACACAGACGAGAAAAACATGAGATCATAGATTTGTATTTAAAAAAAAAAAAAAAAAAAAAAAAGAAGAAAAATGGAGGGAAAACCATGAAACAGATTAAAAAGACAACAGCCTCGAGAAGGCAACATCATAAAGCCGTACCCATGTCCTAACTTATTTCTTTCTGACTTTTAACCAGTTTAAGGAGGTGCACCGTTCCCAGAAGTACTGCAATACCGGGTCGATGCGTGGAGCGGACGGAGCAAGCCCCTCTTCCGTCTCCCTGCTCAAAAAATCAATTTAATATGTAGTCCTCGTATAGAGGACGTATCAGATATTAAACTGATAAGAACAGATACTACGCTTGATCTTAGCCAAAAGGCCGAGAAGCGATAACCGGAAAGGCCCGGCCGGCCCGGAGCACCCTGCCGCAAACCAGCAACTACTGGAGGGTATTTAAACCTGGTCGTCAGACCTTGACCCCTCCCACTCAGACACCACCACCACACCGGAGGCTCCTCCCACCAAGAACTGCAAACAGAAGCTAAGAGCTGCTGCTACAGGAACTTGTGGCAAGGCGTGCTCCAAAGACGGCTGTCGCTCTGTCATTATACAGGAAGAAAATGTGTAGCTCTGCAGCAACAGAGCCTTCAAAAATACACAAAACTCGTCAACGTTCCCCTCCACGGAAATCTTTAGTAAAAGGCGAAAGATTTGTACGTGACTGAAGAGAAACCCGAGATATGACGGCTAACGGCAGGCCTTCCGCTCCTCTGCTGGAGGTCTAAGACTCTTGCGGAGGGTGCAGACTGAACAAAGGTCAGGGTGGGATAATCTGTGCATAAATTAACACGCCAATTAGAGGTCAACACAGACGAGAAAAACATGAGATCATAGATTTGTATTTAAAAAAAAAAAAAAAAAAAAAAAAGAAGAAAAATGGAGGGAAAACCATGAAACAGATTAAAAAGACAACAGCCTCGAGAAGGCAACATCATAAAGCCGTACCCATGTCCTAACTTATTTCTTTCTGACTTTTAACCAGTTTAAGGAGGTGCACCGTTCCCAGAAGTACTGCAATACCGGGTCGATGCGTGGAGCGGACGGAGCAAGCCCCTCTTCCGTCTCCCTGCTCAAAAAATCAATTTAATATGTAGTCCTCGTATAGAGGACGTATCAGATATTAAACTGATAAGAACAGATACTACGCTTGATCTTAGCCAAAAGGCCGAGAAGCGATAACCGGAAAGGCCCGGCCGGCCCGGAGCACCCTGCCGCAAACCAGCAACTACTGGAGGGTATTTAAACCTGGTCGTCAGACCTTGACCCCTCCCACTCAGACACCACCACCACACCGGAGGCTCCTCCCACCAAGAACTGCAAACAGAAGCTAAGAGCTGCTGCTACAGGAACTTGTGGCAAGGCGTGCTCCAAAGACGGCTGTCGCTCTGTCATTATACAGGAAGAAAATGTGTAGCTCTGCAGCAACAGAGCCTTCAAAAATACACAAAACTCGTCAACGTTCCCCTCCACGGAAATCTTTAGTAAAAGGCGAAAGATTTGTACGTGACTGAAGAGAAACCCGAGATATGACGGCTAACGGCAGGCCTTCCGCTCCTCTGCTGGAGGTCTAAGACTCTTGCGGAGGGTGCAGACTGAACAAAGGTCAGGGTGGGATAATCTGTGCATAAATTAACACGCCAATTAGAGGTCAACACAGACGAGAAAAACATGAGATCATAGATTTGTATTTAAAAAAAAAAAAAAAAAAAAAAAAGAAGAAAAATGGAGGGAAAACCATGAAACAGATTAAAAAGACAACAGCCTCGAGAAGGCAACATCATAAAGCCGTACCCATGTCCTAACTTATTTCTTTCTGACTTTTAACCAGTTTAAGGAGGTGCACCGTTCCCAGAAGTACTGCAATACCGGGTCGATGCGTGGAGCGGACGGAGCAAGCCCCTCTTCCGTCTCCCTGCTCAAAAAATCAATTTAATATGTAGTCCTCGTATAGAGGACGTATCAGATATTAAACTGATAAGAACAGATACTACGCTTGATCTTAGCCAAAAGGCCGAGAAGCGATAACCGGAAAGGCCCGGCCGGCCCGGAGCACCCTGCCGCAAACCAGCAACTACTGGAGGGTATTTAAACCTGGTCGTCAGACCTTGACCCCTCCCACTCAGACACCACCACCACACCGGAGGCTCCTCCCACCAAGAACTGCAAACAGAAGCTAAGAGCTGCTGCTACAGGAACTTGTGGCAAGGCGTGCTCCAAAGACGGCTGTCGCTCTGTCATTATACAGGAAGAAAATGTGTAGCTCTGCAGCAACAGAGCCTTCAAAAATACACAAAACTCGTCAACGTTCCCCTCCACGGAAATCTTTAGTAAAAGGCGAAAGATTTGTACGTGACTGAAGAGAAACCCGAGATATGACGGCTAACGGCAGGCCTTCCGCTCCTCTGCTGGAGGTCTAAGACTCTTGCGGAGGGTGCAGACTGAACAAAGGTCAGGGTGGGATAATCTGTGCATAAATTAACACGCCAATTAGAGGTCAACACAGACGAGAAAAACATGAGATCATAGATTTGTATTTAAAAAAAAAAAAAAAAAAAAAAAAGAAGAAAAATGGAGGGAAAACCATGAAACAGATTAAAAAGACAACAGCCTCGAGAAGGCAACATCATAAAGCCGTACCCATGTCCTAACTTATTTCTTTCTGACTTTTAACCAGTTTAAGGAGGTGCACCGTTCCCAGAAGTACTGCAATACCGGGTCGATGCGTGGAGCGGACGGAGCAAGCCCCTCTTCCGTCTCCCTGCTCAAAAAATCAATTTAATATGTAGTCCTCGTATAGAGGACGTATCAGATATTAAACTGATAAGAACAGATACTACGCTTGATCTTAGCCAAAAGGCCGAGAAGCGATAACCGGAAAGGCCCGGCCGGCCCGGAGCACCCTGCCGCAAACCAGCAACTACTGGAGGGTATTTAAACCTGGTCGTCAGACCTTGACCCCTCCCACTCAGACACCACCACCACACCGGAGGCTCCTCCCACCAAGAACTGCAAACAGAAGCTAAGAGCTGCTGCTACAGGAACTTGTGGCAAGGCGTGCTCCAAAGACGGCTGTCGCTCTGTCATTATACAGGAAGAAAATGTGTAGCTCTGCAGCAACAGAGCCTTCAAAAATACACAAAACTCGTCAACGTTCCCCTCCACGGAAATCTTTAGTAAAAGGCGAAAGATTTGTACGTGACTGAAGAGAAACCCGAGATATGACGGCTAACGGCAGGCCTTCCGCTCCTCTGCTGGAGGTCTAAGACTCTTGCGGAGGGTGCAGACTGAACAAAGGTCAGGGTGGGATAATCTGTGCATAAATTAACACGCCAATTAGAGGTCAACACAGACGAGAAAAACATGAGATCATAGATTTGTATTTAAAAAAAAAAAAAAAAAAAAAAAAGAAGAAAAATGGAGGGAAAACCATGAAACAGATTAAAAAGACAACAGCCTCGAGAAGGCAACATCATAAAGCCGTACCCATGTCCTAACTTATTTCTTTCTGACTTTTAACCAGTTTAAGGAGGTGCACCGTTCCCAGAAGTACTGCAATACCGGGTCGATGCGTGGAGCGGACGGAGCAAGCCCCTCTTCCGTCTCCCTGCTCAAAAAATCAATTTAATATGTAGTCCTCGTATAGAGGACGTATCAGATATTAAACTGATAAGAACAGATACTACGCTTGATCTTAGCCAAAAGGCCGAGAAGCGATAACCGGAAAGGCCCGGCCGGCCCGGAGCACCCTGCCGCAAACCAGCAACTACTGGAGGGTATTTAAACCTGGTCGTCAGACCTTGACCCCTCCCACTCAGACACCACCACCACACCGGAGGCTCCTCCCACCAAGAACTGCAAACAGAAGCTAAGAGCTGCTGCTACAGGAACTTGTGGCAAGGCGTGCTCCAAAGACGGCTGTCGCTCTGTCATTATACAGGAAGAAAATGTGTAGCTCTGCAGCAACAGAGCCTTCAAAAATACACAAAACTCGTCAACGTTCCCCTCCACGGAAATCTTTAGTAAAAGGCGAAAGATTTGTACGTGACTGAAGAGAAACCCGAGATATGACGGCTAACGGCAGGCCTTCCGCTCCTCTGCTGGAGGTCTAAGACTCTTGCGGAGGGTGCAGACTGAACAAAGGTCAGGGTGGGATAATCTGTGCATAAATTAACACGCCAATTAGAGGTCAACACAGACGAGAAAAACATGAGATCATAGATTTGTATTTAAAAAAAAAAAAAAAAAAAAAAAAGAAGAAAAATGGAGGGAAAACCATGAAACAGATTAAAAAGACAACAGCCTCGAGAAGGCAACATCATAAAGCCGTACCCATGTCCTAACTTATTTCTTTCTGACTTTTAACCAGTTTAAGGAGGTGCACCGTTCCCAGAAGTACTGCAATACCGGGTCGATGCGTGGAGCGGACGGAGCAAGCCCCTCTTCCGTCTCCCTGCTCAAAAAATCAATTTAATATGTAGTCCTCGTATAGAGGACGTATCAGATATTAAACTGATAAGAACAGATACTACGCTTGATCTTAGCCAAAAGGCCGAGAAGCGATAACCGGAAAGGCCCGGCCGGCCCGGAGCACCCTGCCGCAAACCAGCAACTACTGGAGGGTATTTAAACCTGGTCGTCAGACCTTGACCCCTCCCACTCAGACACCACCACCACACCGGAGGCTCCTCCCACCAAGAACTGCAAACAGAAGCTAAGAGCTGCTGCTACAGGAACTTGTGGCAAGGCGTGCTCCAAAGACGGCTGTCGCTCTGTCATTATACAGGAAGAAAATGTGTAGCTCTGCAGCAACAGAGCCTTCAAAAATACACAAAACTCGTCAACGTTCCCCTCCACGGAAATCTTTAGTAAAAGGCGAAAGATTTGTACGTGACTGAAGAGAAACCCGAGATATGACGGCTAACGGCAGGCCTTCCGCTCCTCTGCTGGAGGTCTAAGACTCTTGCGGAGGGTGCAGACTGAACAAAGGTCAGGGTGGGATAATCTGTGCATAAATTAACACGCCAATTAGAGGTCAACACAGACGAGAAAAACATGAGATCATAGATTTGTATTTAAAAAAAAAAAAAAAAAAAAAAAAGAAGAAAAATGGAGGGAAAACCATGAAACAGATTAAAAAGACAACAGCCTCGAGAAGGCAACATCATAAAGCCGTACCCATGTCCTAACTTATTTCTTTCTGACTTTTAACCAGTTTAAGGAGGTGCACCGTTCCCAGAAGTACTGCAATACCGGGTCGATGCGTGGAGCGGACGGAGCAAGCCCCTCTTCCGTCTCCCTGCTCAAAAAATCAATTTAATATGTAGTCCTCGTATAGAGGACGTATCAGATATTAAACTGATAAGAACAGATACTACGCTTGATCTTAGCCAAAAGGCCGAGAAGCGATAACCGGAAAGGCCCGGCCGGCCCGGAGCACCCTGCCGCAAACCAGCAACTACTGGAGGGTATTTAAACCTGGTCGTCAGACCTTGACCCCTCCCACTCAGACACCACCACCACACCGGAGGCTCCTCCCACCAAGAACTGCAAACAGAAGCTAAGAGCTGCTGCTACAGGAACTTGTGGCAAGGCGTGCTCCAAAGACGGCTGTCGCTCTGTCATTATACAGGAAGAAAATGTGTAGCTCTGCAGCAACAGAGCCTTCAAAAATACACAAAACTCGTCAACGTTCCCCTCCACGGAAATCTTTAGTAAAAGGCGAAAGATTTGTACGTGACTGAAGAGAAACCCGAGATATGACGGCTAACGGCAGGCCTTCCGCTCCTCTGCTGGAGGTCTAAGACTCTTGCGGAGGGTGCAGACTGAACAAAGGTCAGGGTGGGATAATCTGTGCATAAATTAACACGCCAATTAGAGGTCAACACAGACGAGAAAAACATGAGATCATAGATTTGTATTTAAAAAAAAAAAAAAAAAAAAAAAAGAAGAAAAATGGAGGGAAAACCATGAAACAGATTAAAAAGACAACAGCCTCGAGAAGGCAACATCATAAAGCCGTACCCATGTCCTAACTTATTTCTTTCTGACTTTTAACCAGTTTAAGGAGGTGCACCGTTCCCAGAAGTACTGCAATACCGGGTCGATGCGTGGAGCGGACGGAGCAAGCCCCTCTTCCGTCTCCCTGCTCAAAAAATCAATTTAATATGTAGTCCTCGTATAGAGGACGTATCAGATATTAAACTGATAAGAACAGATACTACGCTTGATCTTAGCCAAAAGGCCGAGAAGCGATAACCGGAAAGGCCCGGCCGGCCCGGAGCACCCTGCCGCAAACCAGCAACTACTGGAGGGTATTTAAACCTGGTCGTCAGACCTTGACCCCTCCCACTCAGACACCACCACCACACCGGAGGCTCCTCCCACCAAGAACTGCAAACAGAAGCTAAGAGCTGCTGCTACAGGAACTTGTGGCAAGGCGTGCTCCAAAGACGGCTGTCGCTCTGTCATTATACAGGAAGAAAATGTGTAGCTCTGCAGCAACAGAGCCTTCAAAAATACACAAAACTCGTCAACGTTCCCCTCCACGGAAATCTTTAGTAAAAGGCGAAAGATTTGTACGTGACTGAAGAGAAACCCGAGATATGACGGCTAACGGCAGGCCTTCCGCTCCTCTGCTGGAGGTCTAAGACTCTTGCGGAGGGTGCAGACTGAACAAAGGTCAGGGTGGGATAATCTGTGCATAAATTAACACGCCAATTAGAGGTCAACACAGACGAGAAAAACATGAGATCATAGATTTGTATTTAAAAAAAAAAAAAAAAAAAAAAAAGAAGAAAAATGGAGGGAAAACCATGAAACAGATTAAAAAGACAACAGCCTCGAGAAGGCAACATCATAAAGCCGTACCCATGTCCTAACTTATTTCTTTCTGACTTTTAACCAGTTTAAGGAGGTGCACCGTTCCCAGAAGTACTGCAATACCGGGTCGATGCGTGGAGCGGACGGAGCAAGCCCCTCTTCCGTCTCCCTGCTCAAAAAATCAATTTAATATGTAGTCCTCGTATAGAGGACGTATCAGATATTAAACTGATAAGAACAGATACTACGCTTGATCTTAGCCAAAAGGCCGAGAAGCGATAACCGGAAAGGCCCGGCCGGCCCGGAGCACCCTGCCGCAAACCAGCAACTACTGGAGGGTATTTAAACCTGGTCGTCAGACCTTGACCCCTCCCACTCAGACACCACCACCACACCGGAGGCTCCTCCCACCAAGAACTGCAAACAGAAGCTAAGAGCTGCTGCTACAGGAACTTGTGGCAAGGCGTGCTCCAAAGACGGCTGTCGCTCTGTCATTATACAGGAAGAAAATGTGTAGCTCTGCAGCAACAGAGCCTTCAAAAATACACAAAACTCGTCAACGTTCCCCTCCACGGAAATCTTTAGTAAAAGGCGAAAGATTTGTACGTGACTGAAGAGAAACCCGAGATATGACGGCTAACGGCAGGCCTTCCGCTCCTCTGCTGGAGGTCTAAGACTCTTGCGGAGGGTGCAGACTGAACAAAGGTCAGGGTGGGATAATCTGTGCATAAATTAACACGCCAATTAGAGGTCAACACAGACGAGAAAAACATGAGATCATAGATTTGTATTTAAAAAAAAAAAAAAAAAAAAAAAAGAAGAAAAATGGAGGGAAAACCATGAAACAGATTAAAAAGACAACAGCCTCGAGAAGGCAACATCATAAAGCCGTACCCATGTCCTAACTTATTTCTTTCTGACTTTTAACCAGTTTAAGGAGGTGCACCGTTCCCAGAAGTACTGCAATACCGGGTCGATGCGTGGAGCGGACGGAGCAAGCCCCTCTTCCGTCTCCCTGCTCAAAAAATCAATTTAATATGTAGTCCTCGTATAGAGGACGTATCAGATATTAAACTGATAAGAACAGATACTACGCTTGATCTTAGCCAAAAGGCCGAGAAGCGATAACCGGAAAGGCCCGGCCGGCCCGGAGCACCCTGCCGCAAACCAGCAACTACTGGAGGGTATTTAAACCTGGTCGTCAGACCTTGACCCCTCCCACTCAGACACCACCACCACACCGGAGGCTCCTCCCACCAAGAACTGCAAACAGAAGCTAAGAGCTGCTGCTACAGGAACTTGTGGCAAGGCGTGCTCCAAAGACGGCTGTCGCTCTGTCATTATACAGGAAGAAAATGTGTAGCTCTGCAGCAACAGAGCCTTCAAAAATACACAAAACTCGTCAACGTTCCCCTCCACGGAAATCTTTAGTAAAAGGCGAAAGATTTGTACGTGACTGAAGAGAAACCCGAGATATGACGGCTAACGGCAGGCCTTCCGCTCCTCTGCTGGAGGTCTAAGACTCTTGCGGAGGGTGCAGACTGAACAAAGGTCAGGGTGGGATAATCTGTGCATAAATTAACACGCCAATTAGAGGTCAACACAGACGAGAAAAACATGAGATCATAGATTTGTATTTAAAAAAAAAAAAAAAAAAAAAAAGAAGAAAAATGGAGGGAAAACCATGAAACAGATTAAAAAGACAACAGCCTCGAGAAGGCAACATCATAAAGCCGTACCCATGTCCTAACTTATTTCTTTCTGACTTTTAACCAGTTTAAGGAGGTGCACCGTTCCCAGAAGTACTGCAATACCGGGTCGATGCGTGGAGCGGACGGAGCAAGCCCCTCTTCCGTCTCCCTGCTCAAAAAATCAATTTAATATGTAGTCCTCGTATAGAGGACGTATCAGATATTAAACTGATAAGAACAGATACTACGCTTGATCTTAGCCAAAAGGCCGAGAAGCGATAACCGGAAAGGCCCGGCCGGCCCGGAGCACCCTGCCGCAAACCAGCAACTACTGGAGGGTATTTAAACCTGGTCGTCAGACCTTGACCCCTCCCACTCAGACACCACCACCACACCGGAGGCTCCTCCCACCAAGAACTGCAAACAGAAGCTAAGAGCTGCTGCTACAGGAACTTGTGGCAAGGCGTGCTCCAAAGACGGCTGTCGCTCTGTCATTATACAGGAAGAAAATGTGTAGCTCTGCAGCAACAGAGCCTTCAAAAATACACAAAACTCGTCAACGTTCCCCTCCACGGAAATCTTTAGTAAAAGGCGAAAGATTTGTACGTGACTGAAGAGAAACCCGAGATATGACGGCTAACGGCAGGCCTTCCGCTCCTCTGCTGGAGGTCTAAGACTCTTGCGGAGGGTGCAGACTGAACAAAGGTCAGGGTGGGATAATCTGTGCATAAATTAACACGCCAATTAGAGGTCAACACAGACGAGAAAAACATGAGATCATAGATTTGTATTTAAAAAAAAAAAAAAAAAAAAAAAAGAAAAATGGAGGGAAAACCATGAAACAGATTAAAAAGAGAACAGCCTCGAGAAGGCAACATCATAAAGCCGTACCCATGTCCTAACTTATTTCTTTCTGACTTTTAACCAGTTTAAGGAGGTGCACCGTTCCCAGAAGTACTGCAATACCGGGTCGATGCGTGGAGCGGACGGAGCAAGCCCCTCTTCCGTCTCCCTGCTCAAAAAATCAATTTAATATGTAGTCCTCGTATAGAGGACGTATCAGATATTAAACTGATAAGAACAGATACTACACTTGATCTTAGCCAAAAGGCCGAGAAGCGATAACCGGAAAGGCCCGGCCGGCCCGGAGCACCCTGCCGCAAACCAGCAACTACTGGAGGGTATTTAAACCTGGTCGTCAGACCTTGACCCCTCCCACTCAGACACCACCACCACACCGGAGGCTCCTCCCACCAAGAACTGCAAACAGAAGCTAAGAGCTGCTGCTACAGGAACTTGTGGCAAGGCGTGCTCCAAAGACGGCTGTCGCTCTGTCATTATACAGGAAGAAAATGTGTAGCTCTGCAGCAACAGAGCCTTCAAAAATACACAAAACTCGTCAACGTTCCCCTCCACGGAAATCTTTAGTAAAAGGCGAAAGATTTGTACGTGACTGAAGAGAAACCCGAGATATGACGGCTAACGGCAGGCCTTCCGCTCCTCTGCTGGAGGTCTAAGACTCTTGCGGAGGGTGCAGACTGAACAAAGGTCAGGGTGGGATAATCTGTGCATAAATTAACACGCCAATTAGAGGTCAACACAGACGAGAAAAACATGAGATCATAGATTTGTGTTTAAAAAAAAAAAAAAAAAAAAAAAAGAAGAAAAATGGAGGGAAAACCATGAAACAGATTAAAAAGAGAACAGCCTCGAGAAGGCAACATCATAAAGCCGTACCCATGTCCTAACTTATTTCTTTCTGACTTTTAACCAGTTTAAGGAGGTGCACCGTTCCCAGAAGTACTGCAATACCGGGTCGATGCGTGGAGCGGACGGAGCAAGCCCCTCTTCCGTCTCCCTGCTCAAAAAATCAATTTAATATGTAGTCCTCGTATAGAGGACGTATCAGATATTAAACTGATAAGAACAGATACTACACTTGATCTTAGCCAAAAGGCCGAGAAGCGATAACCGGAAAGGCCCGGCCGGCCCGGAGCACCCTGCCGCAAACCAGCAACTACTGGAGGGTATTTAAACCTGGTCGTCAGACCTTGACCCCTCCCACTCAGACACCACCACCACACCGGAGGCTCCTCCCACCAAGAACTGCAAACAGAAGCTAAGAGCTGCTGCTACAGGAACTTGTGGCAAGGCGTGCTCCAAAGACGGCTGTCGCTCTGTCATTATACAGGAAGAAAATGTGTAGCTCTGCAGCAACAGAGCCTTCAAAAATACACAAAACTCGTCAACGTTCCCCTCCACGGAAATCTTTAGTAAAAGGCGAAAGATTTGTACGTGACTGAAGAGAAACCCGAGATATGACGGCTAACGGCAGGCCTTCCGCTCCTCTGCTGGAGGTCTAAGACTCTTGCGGAGGGTGCAGACTGAACAAAGGTCAGGGTGGGATAATCTGTGCATAAATTAACACGCCAATTAGAGGTCAACACAGACGAGAAAAACATGAGATCATAGATTTGTATTTAAAAAAAAAAAAAAAAAAAAAAAAGAAGAAAAATGGAGGGAAAACCATGAAACAGATTAAAAAGACAACAGCCTCGAGAAGGCAACATCATAAAGCCGTACCCATGTCCTAACTTATTTCTTTCTGACTTTTAACCAGTTTAAGGAGGTGCACCGTTCCCAGAAGTACTGCAATACCGGGTCGATGCGTGGAGCGGACGGAGCAAGCCCCTCTTCCGTCTCCCTGCTCAAAAAATCAATTTAATATGTAGTCCTCGTATAGAGGACGTATCAGATATTAAACTGATAAGAACAGATACTACGCTTGATCTTAGCCAAAAGGCCGAGAAGCGATAACCGGAAAGGCCCGGCCGGCCCGGAGCACCCTGCCGCAAACCAGCAACTACTGGAGGGTATTTAAACCTGGTCGTCAGACCTTGACCCCTCCCACTCAGACACCACCACCACACCGGAGGCTCCTCCCACCAAGAACTGCAAACAGAAGCTAAGAGCTGCTGCTACAGGAACTTGTGGCAAGGCGTGCTCCAAAGACGGCTGTCGCTCTGTCATTATACAGGAAGAAAATGTGTAGCTCTGCAGCAACAGAGCCTTCAAAAATACACAAAACTCGTCAACGTTCCCCTCCACGGAAATCTTTAGTAAAAGGCGAAAGATTTGTACGTGACTGAAGAGAAACCCGAGATATGACGGCTAACGGCAGGCCTTCCGCTCCTCTGCTGGAGGTCTAAGACTCTTGCGGAGGGTGCAGACTGAACAAAGGTCAGGGTGGGATAATCTGTGCATAAATTAACACGCCAATTAGAGGTCAACACAGACGAGAAAAACATGAGATCATAGATTTGTATTTAAAAAAAAAAAAAAAAAAAAAAAAGAAGAAAAATGGAGGGAAAACCATGAAACAGATTAAAAAGACAACAGCCTCGAGAAGGCAACATCATAAAGCCGTACCCATGTCCTAACTTATTTCTTTCTGACTTTTAACCAGTTTAAGGAGGTGCACCGTTCCCAGAAGTACTGCAATACCGGGTCGATGCGTGGAGCGGACGGAGCAAGCCCCTCTTCCGTCTCCCTGCTCAAAAAATCAATTTAATATGTAGTCCTCGTATAGAGGACGTATCAGATATTAAACTGATAAGAACAGATACTACGCTTGATCTTAGCCAAAAGGCCGAGAAGCGATAACCGGAAAGGCCCGGCCGGCCCGGAGCACCCTGCCGCAAACCAGCAACTACTGGAGGGTATTTAAACCTGGTCGTCAGACCTTGACCCCTCCCACTCAGACACCACCACCACACCGGAGGCTCCTCCCACCAAGAACTGCAAACAGAAGCTAAGAGCTGCTGCTACAGGAACTTGTGGCAAGGCGTGCTCCAAAGACGGCTGTCGCTCTGTCATTATACAGGAAGAAAATGTGTAGCTCTGCAGCAACAGAGCCTTCAAAAATACACAAAACTCGTCAACGTTCCCCTCCACGGAAATCTTTAGTAAAAGGCGAAAGATTTGTACGTGACTGAAGAGAAACCCGAGATATGACGGCTAACGGCAGGCCTTCCGCTCCTCTGCTGGAGGTCTAAGACTCTTGCGGAGGGTGCAGACTGAACAAAGGTCAGGGTGGGATAATCTGTGCATAAATTAACACGCCAATTAGAGGTCAACACAGACGAGAAAAACATGAGATCATAGATTTGTATTTAAAAAAAAAAAAAAAAAAAAAAAAGAAGAAAAATGGAGGGAAAACCATGAAACAGATTAAAAAGACAACAGCCTCGAGAAGGCAACATCATAAAGCCGTACCCATGTCCTAACTTATTTCTTTCTGACTTTTAACCAGTTTAAGGAGGTGCACCGTTCCCAGAAGTACTGCAATACCGGGTCGATGCGTGGAGCGGACGGAGCAAGCCCCTCTTCCGTCTCCCTGCTCAAAAAATCAATTTAATATGTAGTCCTCGTATAGAGGACGTATCAGATATTAAACTGATAAGAACAGATACTACGCTTGATCTTAGCCAAAAGGCCGAGAAGCGATAACCGGAAAGGCCCGGCCGGCCCGGAGCACCCTGCCGCAAACCAGCAACTACTGGAGGGTATTTAAACCTGGTCGTCAGACCTTGACCCCTCCCACTCAGACACCACCACCACACCGGAGGCTCCTCCCACCAAGAACTGCAAACAGAAGCTAAGAGCTGCTGCTACAGGAACTTGTGGCAAGGCGTGCTCCAAAGACGGCTGTCGCTCTGTCATTATACAGGAAGAAAATGTGTAGCTCTGCAGCAACAGAGCCTTCAAAAATACACAAAACTCGTCAACGTTCCCCTCCACGGAAATCTTTAGTAAAAGGCGAAAGATTTGTACGTGACTGAAGAGAAACCCGAGATATGACGGCTAACGGCAGGCCTTCCGCTCCTCTGCTGGAGGTCTAAGACTCTTGCGGAGGGTGCAGACTGAACAAAGGTCAGGGTGGGATAATCTGTGCATAAATTAACACGCCAATTAGAGGTCAACACAGACGAGAAAAACATGAGATCATAGATTTGTATTTAAAAAAAAAAAAAAAAAAAAAAAAGAAGAAAAATGGAGGGAAAACCATGAAACAGATTAAAAAGACAACAGCCTCGAGAAGGCAACATCATAAAGCCGTACCCATGTCCTAACTTATTTCTTTCTGACTTTTAACCAGTTTAAGGAGGTGCACCGTTCCCAGAAGTACTGCAATACCGGGTCGATGCGTGGAGCGGACGGAGCAAGCCCCTCTTCCGTCTCCCTGCTCAAAAAATCAATTTAATATGTAGTCCTCGTATAGAGGACGTATCAGATATTAAACTGATAAGAACAGATACTACGCTTGATCTTAGCCAAAAGGCCGAGAAGCGATAACCGGAAAGGCCCGGCCGGCCCGGAGCACCCTGCCGCAAACCAGCAACTACTGGAGGGTATTTAAACCTGGTCGTCAGACCTTGACCCCTCCCACTCAGACACCACCACCACACCGGAGGCTCCTCCCACCAAGAACTGCAAACAGAAGCTAAGAGCTGCTGCTACAGGAACTTGTGGCAAGGCGTGCTCCAAAGACGGCTGTCGCTCTGTCATTATACAGGAAGAAAATGTGTAGCTCTGCAGCAACAGAGCCTTCAAAAATACACAAAACTCGTCAACGTTCCCCTCCACGGAAATCTTTAGTAAAAGGCGAAAGATTTGTACGTGACTGAAGAGAAACCCGAGATATGACGGCTAACGGCAGGCCTTCCGCTCCTCTGCTGGAGGTCTAAGACTCTTGCGGAGGGTGCAGACTGAACAAAGGTCAGGGTGGGATAATCTGTGCATAAATTAACACGCCAATTAGAGGTCAACACAGACGAGAAAAACATGAGATCATAGATTTGTGTTTAAAAAAAAAAAAAAAAAAAAAAAAGAAGAAAAATGGAGGGAAAACCATGAAACAGATTAAAAAGAGAACAGCCTCGAGAAGGCAACATCATAAAGCCGTACCCATGTCCTAACTTATTTCTTTCTGACTTTTAACCAGTTTAAGGAGGTGCACCGTTCCCAGAAGTACTGCAATACCGGGTCGATGCGTGGAGCGGACGGAGCAAGCCCCTCTTCCGTCTCCCTGCTCAAAAAATCAATTTAATATGTAGTCCTCGTATAGAGGACGTATCAGATATTAAACTGATAAGAACAGATACTACGCTTGATCTTAGCCAAAAGGCCGAGAAGCGATAACCGGAAAGGCCCGGCCGGCCCGGAGCACCCTGCCGCAAACCAGCAACTACTGGAGGGTATTTAAACCTGGTCGTCAGACCTTGACCCCTCCCACTCAGACACCACCACCACACCGGAGGCTCCTCCCACCAAGAACTGCAAACAGAAGCTAAGAGCTGCTGCTACAGGAACTTGTGGCAAGGCGTGCTCCAAAGACGGCTGTCGCTCTGTCATTATACAGGAAGAAAATGTGTAGCTCTGCAGCAACAGAGCCTTCAAAAATACACAAAACTCGTCAACGTTCCCCTCCACGGAAATCTTTAGTAAAAGGCGAAAGATTTGTACGTGACTGAAGAGAAACCCGAGATATGACGGCTAACGGCAGGCCTTCCGCTCCTCTGCTGGAGGTCTAAGACTCTTGCGGAGGGTGCAGACTGAACAAAGGTCAGGGTGGGATAATCTGTGCATAAATTAACACGCCAATTAGAGGTCAACACAGACGAGAAAAACATGAGATCATAGATTTGTATTTAAAAAAAAAAAAAAAAAAAAAAAAGAAGAAAAATGGAGGGAAAACCATGAAACAGATTAAAAAGACAACAGCCTCGAGAAGGCAACATCATAAAGCCGTACCCATGTCCTAACTTATTTCTTTCTGACTTTTAACCAGTTTAAGGAGGTGCACCGTTCCCAGAAGTACTGCAATACCGGGTCGATGCGTGGAGCGGACGGAGCAAGCCCCTCTTCCGTCTCCCTGCTCAAAAAATCAATTTAATATGTAGTCCTCGTATAGAGGACGTATCAGATATTAAACTGATAAGAACAGATACTACGCTTGATCTTAGCCAAAAGGCCGAGAAGCGATAACCGGAAAGGCCCGGCCGGCCCGGAGCACCCTGCCGCAAACCAGCAACTACTGGAGGGTATTTAAACCTGGTCGTCAGACCTTGACCCCTCCCACTCAGACACCACCACCACACCGGAGGCTCCTCCCACCAAGAACTGCAAACAGAAGCTAAGAGCTGCTGCTACAGGAACTTGTGGCAAGGCGTGCTCCAAAGACGGCTGTCGCTCTGTCATTATACAGGAAGAAAATGTGTAGCTCTGCAGCAACAGAGCCTTCAAAAATACACAAAACTCGTCAACGTTCCCCTCCACGGAAATCTTTAGTAAAAGGCGAAAGATTTGTACGTGACTGAAGAGAAACCCGAGATATGACGGCTAACGGCAGGCCTTCCGCTCCTCTGCTGGAGGTCTAAGACTCTTGCGGAGGGTGCAGACTGAACAAAGGTCAGGGTGGGATAATCTGTGCATAAATTAACACGCCAATTAGAGGTCAACACAGACGAGAAAAACATGAGATCATAGATTTGTGTTTAAAAAAAAAAAAAAAAAAAAAAAAGAAGAAAAATGGAGGGAAAACCATGAAACAGATTAAAAAGAGAACAGCCTCGAGAAGGCAACATCATAAAGCCGTACCCATGTCCTAACTTATTTCTTTCTGACTTTTAACCAGTTTAAGGAGGTGCACCGTTCCCAGAAGTACTGCAATACCGGGTCGATGCGTGGAGCGGACGGAGCAAGCCCCTCTTCCGTCTCCCTGCTCAAAAAATCAATTTAATATGTAGTCCTCGTATAGAGGACGTATCAGATATTAAACTGATAAGAACAGATACTACACTTGATCTTAGCCAAAAGGCCGAGAAGCGATAACCGGAAAGGCCCGGCCGGCCCGGAGCACCCTGCCGCAAACCAGCAACTACTGGAGGGTATTTAAACCTGGTCGTCAGACCTTGACCCCTCCCACTCAGACACCACCACCACACCGGAGGCTCCTCCCACCAAGAACTGCAAACAGAAGCTAAGAGCTGCTGCTACAGGAACTTGTGGCAAGGCGTGCTCCAAAGACGGCTGTCGCTCTGTCATTATACAGGAAGAAAATGTGTAGCTCTGCAGCAACAGAGCCTTCAAAAATACACAAAACTCGTCAACGTTCCCCTCCACGGAAATCTTTAGTAAAAGGCGAAAGATTTGTACGTGACTGAAGAGAAACCCGAGATATGACGGCTAACGGCAGGCCTTCCGCTCCTCTGCTGGAGGTCTAAGACTCTTGCGGAGGGTGCAGACTGAACAAAGGTCAGGGTGGGATAATCTGTGCATAAATTAACACGCCAATTAGAGGTCAACACAGACGAGAAAAACATGAGATCATAGATTTGTATTTAAAAAAAAAAAAAAAAAAAAAAAAGAAGAAAAATGGAGGGAAAACCATGAAACAGATTAAAAAGACAACAGCCTCGAGAAGGCAACATCATAAAGCCGTACCCATGTCCTAACTTATTTCTTTCTGACTTTTAACCAGTTTAAGGAGGTGCACCGTTCCCAGAAGTACTGCAATACCGGGTCGATGCGTGGAGCGGACGGAGCAAGCCCCTCTTCCGTCTCCCTGCTCAAAAAATCAATTTAATATGTAGTCCTCGTATAGAGGACGTATCAGATATTAAACTGATAAGAACAGATACTACGCTTGATCTTAGCCAAAAGGCCGAGAAGCGATAACCGGAAAGGCCCGGCCGGCCCGGAGCACCCTGCCGCAAACCAGCAACTACTGGAGGGTATTTAAACCTGGTCGTCAGACCTTGACCCCTCCCACTCAGACACCACCACCACACCGGAGGCTCCTCCCACCAAGAACTGCAAACAGAAGCTAAGAGCTGCTGCTACAGGAACTTGTGGCAAGGCGTGCTCCAAAGACGGCTGTCGCTCTGTCATTATACAGGAAGAAAATGTGTAGCTCTGCAGCAACAGAGCCTTCAAAAATACACAAAACTCGTCAACGTTCCCCTCCACGGAAATCTTTAGTAAAAGGCGAAAGATTTGTACGTGACTGAAGAGAAACCCGAGATATGACGGCTAACGGCAGGCCTTCCGCTCCTCTGCTGGAGGTCTAAGACTCTTGCGGAGGGTGCAGACTGAACAAAGGTCAGGGTGGGATAATCTGTGCATAAATTAACACGCCAATTAGAGGTCAACACAGACGAGAAAAACATGAGATCATAGATTTGTATTTAAAAAAAAAAAAAAAAAAAAAAAAGAAGAAAAATGGAGGGAAAACCATGAAACAGATTAAAAAGACAACAGCCTCGAGAAGGCAACATCATAAAGCCGTACCCATGTCCTAACTTATTTCTTTCTGACTTTTAACCAGTTTAAGGAGGTGCACCGTTCCCAGAAGTACTGCAATACCGGGTCGATGCGTGGAGCGGACGGAGCAAGCCCCTCTTCCGTCTCCCTGCTCAAAAAATCAATTTAATATGTAGTCCTCGTATAGAGGACGTATCAGATATTAAACTGATAAGAACAGATACTACGCTTGATCTTAGCCAAAAGGCCGAGAAGCGATAACCGGAAAGGCCCGGCCGGCCCGGAGCACCCTGCCGCAAACCAGCAACTACTGGAGGGTATTTAAACCTGGTCGTCAGACCTTGACCCCTCCCACTCAGACACCACCACCACACCGGAGGCTCCTCCCACCAAGAACTGCAAACAGAAGCTAAGAGCTGCTGCTACAGGAACTTGTGGCAAGGCGTGCTCCAAAGACGGCTGTCGCTCTGTCATTATACAGGAAGAAAATGTGTAGCTCTGCAGCAACAGAGCCTTCAAAAATACACAAAACTCGTCAACGTTCCCCTCCACGGAAATCTTTAGTAAAAGGCGAAAGATTTGTACGTGACTGAAGAGAAACCCGAGATATGACGGCTAACGGCAGGCCTTCCGCTCCTCTGCTGGAGGTCTAAGACTCTTGCGGAGGGTGCAGACTGAACAAAGGTCAGGGTGGGATAATCTGTGCATAAATTAACACGCCAATTAGAGGTCAACACAGACGAGAAAAACATGAGATCATAGATTTGTATTTAAAAAAAAAAAAAAAAAAAAAAAAGAAGAAAAATGGAGGGAAAACCATGAAACAGATTAAAAAGACAACAGCCTCGAGAAGGCAACATCATAAAGCCGTACCCATGTCCTAACTTATTTCTTTCTGACTTTTAACCAGTTTAAGGAGGTGCACCGTTCCCAGAAGTACTGCAATACCGGGTCGATGCGTGGAGCGGACGGAGCAAGCCCCTCTTCCGTCTCCCTGCTCAAAAAATCAATTTAATATGTAGTCCTCGTATAGAGGACGTATCAGATATTAAACTGATAAGAACAGATACTACGCTTGATCTTAGCCAAAAGGCCGAGAAGCGATAACCGGAAAGGCCCGGCCGGCCCGGAGCACCCTGCCGCAAACCAGCAACTACTGGAGGGTATTTAAACCTGGTCGTCAGACCTTGACCCCTCCCACTCAGACACCACCACCACACCGGAGGCTCCTCCCACCAAGAACTGCAAACAGAAGCTAAGAGCTGCTGCTACAGGAACTTGTGGCAAGGCGTGCTCCAAAGACGGCTGTCGCTCTGTCATTATACAGGAAGAAAATGTGTAGCTCTGCAGCAACAGAGCCTTCAAAAATACACAAAACTCGTCAACGTTCCCCTCCACGGAAATCTTTAGTAAAAGGCGAAAGATTTGTACGTGACTGAAGAGAAACCCGAGATATGACGGCTAACGGCAGGCCTTCCGCTCCTCTGCTGGAGGTCTAAGACTCTTGCGGAGGGTGCAGACTGAACAAAGGTCAGGGTGGGATAATCTGTGCATAAATTAACACGCCAATTAGAGGTCAACACAGACGAGAAAAACATGAGATCATAGATTTGTATTTAAAAAAAAAAAAAAAAAAAAAAAAGAAGAAAAATGGAGGGAAAACCATGAAACAGATTAAAAAGAGAACAGCCTCGAGAAGGCAACATCATAAAGCCGTACCCATGTCCTAACTTATTTCTTTCTGACTTTTAACCAGTTTAAGGAGGTGCACCGTTCCCAGAAGTACTGCAATACCGGGTCGATGCGTGGAGCGGACGGAGCAAGCCCCTCTTCCGTCTCCCTGCTCAAAAAATCAATTTAATATGTAGTCCTCGTATAGAGGACGTATCAGATATTAAACTGATAAGAACAGATACTACGCTTGATCTTAGCCAAAAGGCCGAGAAGCGATAACCGGAAAGGCCCGGCCGGCCCGGAGCACCCTGCCGCAAACCAGCAACTACTGGAGGGTATTTAAACCTGGTCGTCAGACCTTGACCCCTCCCACTCAGACACCACCACCACACCGGAGGCTCCTCCCACCAAGAACTGCAAACAGAAGCTAAGAGCTGCTGCTACAGGAACTTGTGGCAAGGCGTGCTCCAAAGACGGCTGTCGCTCTGTCATTATACAGGAAGAAAATGTGTAGCTCTGCAGCAACAGAGCCTTCAAAAATACACAAAACTCGTCAACGTTCCCCTCCACGGAAATCTTTAGTAAAAGGCGAAAGATTTGTACGTGACTGAAGAGAAACCCGAGATATGACGGCTAACGGCAGGCCTTCCGCTCCTCTGCTGGAGGTCTAAGACTCTTGCGGAGGGTGCAGACTGAACAAAGGTCAGGGTGGGATAATCTGTGCATAAATTAACACGCCAATTAGAGGTCAACACAGACGAGAAAAACATGAGATCATAGATTTGTGTTTAAAAAAAAAAAAAAAAAAAAAAAAGAAGAAAAATGGAGGGAAAACCATGAAACAGATTAAAAAGAGAACAGCCTCGAGAAGGCAACATCATAAAGCCGTACCCATGTCCTAACTTATTTCTTTCTGACTTTTAACCAGTTTAAGGAGGTGCACCGTTCCCAGAAGTACTGCAATACCGGGTCGATGCGTGGAGCGGACGGAGCAAGCCCCTCTTCCGTCTCCCTGCTCAAAAAATCAATTTAATATGTAGTCCTCGTATAGAGGACGTATCAGATATTAAACTGATAAGAACAGATTTTTTCTTTCGAAAAAAATTTTATTGTCACAATTTCAAATTTCCACAACATACATCACACATCTTTTCATAAAATAACATTTACATAGTATAATGTATATTTTAAAATCTTGTGTGTAAAAGGTCTTTTTGTTTAAAAGAAATCTGTGCATTAAAAAGGACCCCACGTGTGAAGTCAAAAGTCCAAGTATGTGTGAGAAAATAGAATCATGAAAACTAAATAAAAAGTACATAAATACCCTGCCATAAAAACAGATAAGAGCAGATAAAATGCTGTCTTGTACAGGACTGGGGTGAGCCCTATCAAAAGGTCAACAACCCGTTCCTCAGAACTGTCCCACTGTCGTTTCAGGGTTCAGAGGAGATCCCCGCCCTATGTCCACGCTCCTCGTTATTTTCGGTGGGGGCACCTGTGGAAGCCAGAGACCGTGGTGGTCTGGACCCTCCTGCGTGTGGCCCCAGTCCCCTCCTCCGAATGTCGACGTGCGGTGTCCCCTTCAGCGATGATGTCACCATAGCTGCAAGTGCCTGCAAGGACACCGTCACGCGCTTCCCCACCAGCAGGTTACGGGAGGTCCACAAGGCGGCCTTCACTCCGTTGAGGGTGAGCCAGAGCTTGTTGAATTCAGCAGCTGATAGTTTGTCGATGCCCTGGCCCACCCCGTTTACCGCTACCCGGTAAACCAAAGGCTGGGCCTCTCCTGCTGGCAGGCACGGGAATTGTAGGGGGCCGGTTAAGGCCCACAGGTCCCTCGCCACGCTGCACTCCCAGAGCACATGTCGCACGGTCTCGGGCTCGCCACACCCGGGTCGTGGACAGATGGGATTTTTTGCCATGCCCCGGGAGTGCATCACGGCTCTGACCGGGAGGATCTCATGAGCAGCCATCCACGACAGGTCCTTGTGCTTGTTCTGAAGAACGGGGTGGGCTGCGTTCCTCCACACTCGTTTGGCCTCACCTAATGTGAGGCCTGGAACGGGGCTCACCGTCTCCCGGTCCTGTACAAGAGAGACGAGAAGTTTTGCATCGGTTAAAACATTCAGTTCTTCTTTTTCTACATAAAACTTTCTTAAAAACTTTCTAATAAAATTATATTCATGGGGCAGGGTAAAAGACACGGGGTTTCTTAGGTCTGGTTTTAAAATGTTCAGATGGTGCAAGTATGACCCCATCCAGAACTTCGCCATGGCCACTGTTTTGTGTTCTCTGGATGGGGTCGTCGCGTACTTTATGTGTAAAGCAGCGAACTTGCTTCCTAAAAACAAGTGGGGGTCTGGGAGTCCTTTCCCTCCGTTTTCTGGCCTCTTCTTCACCACCTCCCTCTTCAATCTCTCCCACTTGGACCCCCACAGGAAATAAAAAACCGCTCTGTCCAGACCTAAAAGAAAACAGCGAGGAGGGCTAAAAACAGAACACAGGAGTAAAAGCAAGGGTAAAATCACGGCTTTGATGATTAAAATCTTGCCCTCCATGGTCAACTGTCTTAGTCTCCAAAACCCCAAACGCTGCCTTACTTTCCCTAACACGTCAGTCCAGTTACCCCGTCCACCACCCTCTTCGTCAAATTTAATTCCTAAAATCTTTATATCTTTTTCTTTAAAATCCAACTCCAGGTCCGGTCGCGTGCTACCCCAAGGTCCAAAGAGCTGGGCCTCGGACTTGCTCCTATTGAGCTTAGCGCCCGAGGCCCTTCCAAACCAGTCAGTCACGTCGAGTGCTCTTTGGACCGATAAAAAGTCGGAGCATAAAAGCGTGACGTCGTCCATATACAAGGTGCAGGTCGCCGTCAGTCCACCTGGCAAGTCCAGTCCTTTGATCCATTCGTCCTTTCTCAAGATCTGCGCTAATGGTTCAATGCATGTTACAAACAAGAGCGGAGATAACGGACACCCTTGGCGGACGCCAGAACGAATTCTGATCGCCTTTGTGAGATGCCCATTTACAATGACTTTACTACTTATTTCTTTGTAGAGTAGTCCCACCCACTTTAGGAACCTCCCAGGGAAGCCCATTTTTCGCAGTACCTGAAACAGGTACTGGTGCGAGACTCGATCAAAAGCTTTTTCAAAGTCTAAATTTAGGACTACTAGTCGAATGTTTCTGTCTCTCGCAAAACAGATGGCGTCTCTGACCAAAACCAGGCTGTCAGTGATCCTCCTTCCTGGAACCGCGCAGGCTTGATCCGGGTGGATCACGTCCTCTAAAACTGTAGACATCCGTCTCGATAAAAGTTTGCTAAAAAGTTTGCAGTCCAGGTTTAAAAGAGTGATGGGTCGCCAGTTCCTTAAGTCGGTCTTGTCCCCTTTTTTGTGGAGTAAAGAAACTATCCCTAATCTAAAACTGTCTGGGAGTCGGTCGAACTTTTCAAATTCATTAAAAACAGTTAAAATGTCTGTTGCTAAAATGTCCCAAAAGGTCGAATAAAATTCCACGGGGAGTCCATCCTCTCCCGGGCACTTGCCTTTTTTAAAACCTTTCAGACACTTTAAAATTTCTCCCTCGTTAAAATTTTTTTCCAGATCATCATAACTGTTTATTTTCTTATTTAAAAAGTTTAAGACTTCTCCCATCGTTTCTTCGTGCACTAACTTCTTATCATACAAATTTTCATAAAAACACTCTACTTCTTTTAAAATCCCTTCTGTTGTGTTTTCCTCCCTCCCATCTCTTGTTAGTTTTGTGATCCCTCTTTCCCCTGATAAGATTTTTTTAAAAAAGTATCTAGTGCACTTTTCTCCTTCTTCCACTTCTTGTTCTTTACTTCTTAAAATGATGCCTTTGCTTTTTATTTCCGATAAAACCGACATTTCATTTTTCACCTCTTTAATCTCTTTACTAAAATCCAGTCCTGCATTTAAAAGTTTAAAATACCTCTGTAGTCTTTTTTGCAGCCCCACCATGCGTCGTCTCTCTCTCTCCTTCTTCTCCTTTCCTATTTTCTTAAAAAATCGTCTCGTCCTGTCTTTAACCATCACCCACCACTGTGTCCGTGAATCAAACAAGTCTTGGAGGGTCTGCCAGAGACTGTACTGTCCCCTGTAACTCTGGACTATGTCTTCATCTTGTAACAGGGAACAGTTCAGCCTCCACAGCCCTCCCCCTACAGTCACACCAGTGGGGAAGGACAGGGTGCTGGACAGCAGAACGTGATCGGAAAAGAACACAGGGGTCAATGTAGCATCAGTTGGTGGGCAGTCTCTTGTAAAAACATAGTCGATGCGGGAGGCTCGGGCACCATCACCACTGTACCAGGTGAAGCCCTCCTCCACTGGATGCACTTT
This sequence comes from Hoplias malabaricus, assembly GCF_029633855.1. Taxonomy (NCBI): domain Eukaryota; kingdom Metazoa; phylum Chordata; class Actinopteri; order Characiformes; family Erythrinidae; genus Hoplias; species Hoplias malabaricus. The sequence continues at coordinate 75,173,793 of NC_089801.1, forward strand.
TCTGAAGCAGTCGACTAGTTTAAAATCTTTTAATAGCCCCTGCAATAAAACTGATGCTTTGTCTGATTTAAAATCTTCCCCTACATTCTTCCTGTCTTTTCTTGATAAAACACAATTAAAATCCCCTCCCATTATAAAAGGAACCCTCCCTAGCATGTGGGGCTGCAGGTCTTCTAAAAGGTCGTACCTGTCGTTTTTATCATTAAAACCATATACATTCAAAATGCTAAAATCCGTCCCTAAAAAAGTCAGATTTGCTAAAAGAGCCCGTCCGTCTCTCACCACTGTGCTGCCCTTCACCGAAATATGGGGGTTTTTAATTAAAATGGCGACGCCGTCTGCTCTGTTATAGTGTGAGCCACTCCAGAGAGAGGGACCGGCAGACCACCGCTGCTCCCAATCTCTGTAAGTTTTCATAAATGGCAAAGCACACTCTTGCAATAAAAAAACATCTGACTTTATGTCTTTTAAAAGGGACAAGACGCTCTCTGCTCTAGTAGGGGCTCTCACACTTCTAACATTTATAGTTGAGATGGTGAGAGCCATGAGCAATATGGTTTAAAAAACAGGTACACATTGTAAAACTCAATTTAAAAAAGGACTACTGAGGCATTAAAACTTTAAAAGACAGTTAAAATCACCCGATTTCCTGTGACACCTGCTCCTCCTTTATCCTCACTTTTCTGAGGATAGGAGGTTTGCTGGTGTCCCTGGCTTCTGGGCCCACAGAGCATTGCTCTTGTGGGACCTTAGGCGTGGATGTTTTCAGATGGAAATGCAAGAAGGACACCTCATTGGGAGATCCACCAGGCCACGACCGATCCGGGCCTTCTGATGAGGAACTGCCCGGATCCTGTCTAGCCCGCTGTTTCTTCTCTGCCAAAACAGACAGAGGAGACTCCGCGGGTCTCTTGCACATCTGTATCTCTGGGAGTGCAACCATTGGTTCACTCCCGCTGGAAGCCACACTCACCTCTGGAACCGTTATCAAAGAGGAGGTGGAAGACGAAAAGTCCTCCTCCTCCTCTTGCTCCACTCTCTGTGATTTTCCATGTCCTGGTGGGGAGGGAGGAGCTTCCAGCACCTGCTCTGACTCTGCCTGCTTGTTAGCTCCGCCCTCTCGTTCTTGGCCAATCCCTGAAGCCGGAGGAGGATTTGAATTTCCCTCCAAAACTTCAGCGCCCAAATCCTCCTCTCTCTCCTTCTCCTCCTCCTCCTGTGGTTGGGCCCTGGCGGCCATTCTATTAGCTTTAACTCTGTTGGCAAAGGACTTGGGGCAATCCCTGTAAAGATGGTTAGACTCTCCACAGAGGTTGCACCTTTTGCCATTGGGACACTCCTCATACGTGTGCCCAATTTCTCTGCACTTCCCACATATGATCTCCTGGCACGCTTCGGCAAGGTGCCCAAACTTGTTACATTTGCGACAAAGTTTGGGCATACCTTGATAAAAAATGTAGCCACGGTTTTCGCCCAACACGATCACTGATGGTATTTGGCGGAGGCCTAGGTAACTGCTCGGGTCTTCCCACTGTTTAATGGGAACTCTCCACGAGCAGTTCCAAATGCCGTCCTCGTCCAATACCTTAACCGGTAGGTCTCTCACCGTGCAATATCTTTCAAGCCATGTTATAATGTCTTCTCTATCGACGGTTTCATTAAACATTCTAACAATTACCACTTTCAGGGAATCATCAGAGAGTTTTTCCAGTTTAAACATAGAGAACTGTTCCTTTACACTTTCATATCTAATCCAGAAATCTTTCAACAAGGAAGCAGTGCGGAAGCTAACATCGAAACCTTTGTTTCCAGGCAGAGTCAAGAGGCAATTCAGGTCATTTGGTGAGAAGTTGAGGGCTCCTTGAATTAGTTTCCTGGAGAAGTCTAAACGAGACATCCCCAGGATCCTTCCCTCAACTTCTCTAAATAATAGGCGCACACTGTGGTGCCTCCGCACGCCGGCACGAGCAGCCGACATGCTTGGAGGCACCTGGTGGCTTAAAACACAACCTAAAAATGAAGTTCCTTTAAAAACCAAATAAATAGGCTAAAAAGGAAGGATGAATAAGAAAATTGTACTTACCTGTAGGTTGTTTTCCTCCTACGGCCTTGATGGAAAAGAAAACCTGTGGAGAAAAAAATGAGCCCTAGGACTAGAAGACTTGAAGTCTATCAGCCAAGACTTCAAACCAAACACTAGGACAAGTACAATTTACCTCCTAAGTGCTCGAGACCAAGATCACAAAGATCAAGATCTAAACACACTTAGGAGTCGATCGCTGTCTTAGCCCAACGACTGAAAAAGTGAGTAACTGATAAGAACAGATACTACGCTTGATCTTAGCCAAAAGGCCGAGAAGCGATAACCGGAAAGGCCCGGCCGGCCCGGAGCACCCTGCCGCAAACCAGCAACTACTGGAGGGTATTTAAACCTGGTCGTCAGACCTTGACCCCTCCCACTCAGACACCACCACCACACCGGAGGCTCCTCCCACCAAGAACTGCAAACAGAAGCTAAGAGCTGCTGCTACAGGAACTTGTGGCAAGGCGTGCTCCAAAGACGGCTGTCGCTCTGTCATTATACAGGAAGAAAATGTGTAGCTCTGCAGCAACAGAGCCTTCAAAAATACACAAAACTCGTCAACGTTCCCCTCCACGGAAATCTTTAGTAAAAGGCGAAAGATTTGTACGTGACTGAAGAGAAACCCGAGATATGACGGCTAACGGCAGGCCTTCCGCTCCTCTGCTGGAGGTCTAAGACTCTTGCGGAGGGTGCAGACTGAACAAAGGTCAGGGTGGGATAATCTGTGCATAAATTAACACGCCAATTAGAGGTCAACACAGACGAGAAAAACATGAGATCATAGATTTGTATTTAAAAAAAAAAAAAAAAAAAAAAAGAAGAAAAATGGAGGGAAAACCATGAAACAGATTAAAAAGAGAACAGCCTCGAGAAGGCAACATCATAAAGCCGTACCCATGTCCTAACTTATTTCTTTCTGACTTTTAACCAGTTTAAGGAGGTGCACCGTTCCCAGAAGTACTGCAATACCGGGTCGATGCGTGGAGCGGACGGAGCAAGCCCCTCTTCCGTCTCCCTGCTCAAAAAATCAATTTAATATGTAGTCCTCGTATAGAGGACGTATCAGATATTAAACTGATAAGAACAGATACTACACTTGATCTTAGCCAAAAGGCCGAGAAGCGATAACCGGAAAGGCCCGGAGCACCCTGCCGCAAACCAGCAACTACTGGAGGGTATTTAAACCTGGTCGTCAGACCTTGACCCCTCCCACTCAGACACCACCACCACACCGGAGGCTCCTCCCACCAAGAACTGCAAACAGAAGCTAAGAGCTGCTGCTACAGGAACTTGTGGCAAGGCGTGCTCCAAAGACAGCTGTCGCTCTGTCATTATACAGGAAGAAAATGTGTAGCTCTGCAGCAACAGAGCCTTCAAAAATACACAAAACTCGTCAACGTTCCCCTCCACGGAAATCTTTAGTAAAAGGCGAAAGATTTGTACGTGACTGAAGAGAAACCCGAGATATGACGGCTAACGGCAGGCCTTCCGCTCCTCTGCTGGAGGTCTAAGACTCTTGCGGAGGGTGCAGACTGAACAAAGGTCAGGGTGGGATAATCTGTGCATAAATTAACACGCCAATTAGAGGTCAACACAGACGAGAAAAACATGAGATCATAGATTTGTATTTAAAAAAAAAAAAAAAAAAAAAAAGAAGAAAAATGGAGGGAAAACCATGAAACAGATTAAAAAGAGAACAGCCTCGAGAAGGCAACATCATAAAGCCGTACCCATGTCCTAACTTATTTCTTTCTGACTTTTAACCAGTTTAAGGAGGTGCACCGTTCCCAGAAGTACTGCAATACCGGGTCGATGCGTGGAGCGGACGGAGCAAGCCCCTCTTCCGTCTCCCTGCTCAAAAAATCAATTTAATATGTAGTCCTCGTATAGAGGACGTATCAGATATTAAACTGATAAGAACAGATACTACACTTGATCTTAGCCAAAAGGCCGAGAAGCGATAACCGGAAAGGCCCGGAGCACCCTGCCGCAAACCAGCAACTACTGGAGGGTATTTAAACCTGGTCGTCAGACCTTGACCCCTCCCACTCAGACACCACCACCACACCGGAGGCTCCTCCCACCAAGAACTGCAAACAGAAGCTAAGAGCTGCTGCTACAGGAACTTGTGGCAAGGCGTGCTCCAAAGACGGCTGTCGCTCTGTCATTATACAGGAAGAAAATGTGTAGCTCTGCAGCAACAGAGCCTTCAAAAATACACAAAACTCGTCAACGTTCCCCTCCACGGAAATCTTTAGTAAAAGGCGAAAGATTTGTACGTGACTGAAGAGAAACCCGAGATATGACGGCTAACGGCAGGCCTTCCGCTCCTCTGCTGGAGGTCTAAGACTCTTGCGGAGGGTGCAGACTGAACAAAGGTCAGGGTGGGATAATCTGTGCATAAATTAACACGCCAATTAGAGGTCAACACAGACGAGAAAAACATGAGATCATAGATTTGTATTTAAAAAAAAAAAAAAAAAAAAAAAAAGAAGAAAAATGGAGGGAAAACCATGAAACAGATTAAAAAGAGAACAGCCTCGAGAAGGCAACATCATAAAGCCGTACCCATGTCCTAACTTATTTCTTTCTGACTTTTAACCAGTTTAAGGAGGTGCACCGTTCCCAGAAGTACTGCAATACCGGGTCGATGGGTGGAGCGGACGGAGCAAGCCCCTCTTCCGTCTCCCTGCTCAAAAAATCAATTTAATATGTAGTCCTCGTATAGAGGACGTATCAGATATTAAACTGATAAGAACAGATACTACGCTTGATCTTAGCCAAAAGGCCGAGAAGCGATAACCGGAAAGGCCCGGCCGGCCCGGAGCACCCTGCCGCAAACCAGCAACTACTGGAGGGTATTTAAACCTGGTCGTCAGACCTTGACCCCTCCCACTCAGACACCACCACCACACCGGAGGCTCCTCCCACCAAGAACTGCAAACAGAAGCTAAGAGCTGCTGCTACAGGAACTTGTGGCAAGGCGTGCTCCAAAGACGGCTGTCGCTCTGTCATTATACAGGAAGAAAATGTGTAGCTCTGCAGCAACAGAGCCTTCAAAAATACACAAAACTCGTCAACGTTCCCCTCCACGGAAATCTTTAGTAAAAGGCGAAAGATTTGTACGTGACTGAAGAGAAACCCGAGATATGACGGCTAACGGCAGGCCTTCCGCTCCTCTGCTGGAGGTCTAAGACTCTTGCGGAGGGTGCAGACTGAACAAAGGTCAGGGTGGGATAATCTGTGCATAAATTAACACGCCAATTAGAGGTCAACACAGACGAGAAAAACATGAGATCATAGATTTGTATTTAAAAAAAAAAAAAAAAAAAAAAAAGAAGAAAAATGGAGGGAAAACCATGAAACAGATTAAAAAGAGAACAGCCTCGAGAAGGCAACATCATAAAGCCGTACCCATGTCCTAACTTATTTCTTTCTGACTTTTAACCAGTTTAAGGAGGTGCACCGTTCCCAGAAGTACTGCAATACCGGGTCGATGCGTGGAGCGGACGGAGCAAGCCCCTCTTCCGTCTCCCTGCTCAAAAAATCAATTTAATATGTAGTCCTCGTATAGAGGACGTATCAGATATTAAACTGATAAGAACAGATACTACACTTGATCTTAGCCAAAAGGCCGAGAAGCGATAACCGGAAAGGCCCGGAGCACCCTGCCGCAAACCAGCAACTACTGGAGGGTATTTAAACCTGGTCGTCAGACCTTGACCCCTCCCACTCAGACACCACCACCACACCGGAGGCTCCTCCCACCAAGAACTGCAAACAGAAGCTAAGAGCTGCTGCTACAGGAACTTGTGGCAAGGCGTGCTCCAAAGACAGCTGTCGCTCTGTCATTATACAGGAAGAAAATGTGTAGCTCTGCAGCAACAGAGCCTTCAAAAATACACAAAACTCGTCAACGTTCCCCTCCACGGAAATCTTTAGTAAAAGGCGAAAGATTTGTACGTGACTGAAGAGAAACCCGAGATATGACGGCTAACGGCAGGCCTTCCGCTCCTCTGCTGGAGGTCTAAGACTCTTGCGGAGGGTGCAGACTGAACAAAGGTCAGGGTGGGATAATCTGTGCATAAATTAACACGCCAATTAGAGGTCAACACAGACGAGAAAAACATGAGATCATAGATTTGTATTTAAAAAAAAAAAAAAAAAAAAAAAAGAAGAAAAATGGAGGGAAAACCATGAAACAGATTAAAAAGAGAACAGCCTCGAGAAGGCAACATCATAAAGCCGTACCCATGTCCTAACTTATTTCTTTCTGACTTTTAACCAGTTTAAGGAGGTGCACCGTTCCCAGAAGTACTGCAATACCGGGTCGATGCGTGGAGCGGACGGAGCAAGCCCCTCTTCCGTCTCCCTGCTCAAAAAATCAATTTAATATGTAGTCCTCGTATAGAGGACGTATCAGATATTAAACTGATAAGAACAGATACTACACTTGATCTTAGCCAAAAGGCCGAGAAGCGATAACCGGAAAGGCCCGGAGCACCCTGCCGCAAACCAGCAACTACTGGAGGGTATTTAAACCTGGTCGTCAGACCTTGACCCCTCCCACTCAGACACCACCACCACACCGGAGGCTCCTCCCACCAAGAACTGCAAACAGAAGCTAAGAGCTGCTGCTACAGGAACTTGTGGCAAGGCGTGCTCCAAAGACAGCTGTCGCTCTGTCATTATACAGGAAGAAAATGTGTAGCTCTGCAGCAACAGAGCCTTCAAAAATACACAAAACTCGTCAACGTTCCCCTCCACGGAAATCTTTAGTAAAAGGCGAAAGATTTGTACGTGACTGAAGAGAAACCCGAGATATGACGGCTAACGGCAGGCCTTCCGCTCCTCTGCTGGAGGTCTAAGACTCTTGCGGAGGGTGCAGACTGAACAAAGGTCAGGGTGGGATAATCTGTGCATAAATTAACACGCCAATTAGAGGTCAACACAGACGAGAAAAACATGAGATCATAGATTTGTATTTAAAAAAAAAAAAAAAAAAAAAAAAAGAAGAAAAATGGAGGGAAAACCATGAAACAGATTAAAAAGACAACAGCCTCGAGAAGGCAACATCATAAAGCCGTACCCATGTCCTAACTTATTTCTTTCTGACTTTTAACCAGTTTAAGGAGGTGCACCGTTCCCAGAAGTACTGCAATACCGGGTCGATGCGTGGAGCGGACGGAGCAAGCCCCTCTTCCGTCTCCCTGCTCAAAAAATCAATTTAATATGTAGTCCTCGTATAGAGGACGTATCAGATATTAAACTGATAAGAACAGATACTACGCTTGATCTTAGCCAAAAGGCCGAGAAGCGATAACCGGAAAGGCCCGGCCGGCCCGGAGCACCCTGCCGCAAACCAGCAACTACTGGAGGGTATTTAAACCTGGTCGTCAGACCTTGACCCCTCCCACTCAGACACCACCACCACACCGGAGGCTCCTCCCACCAAGAACTGCAAACAGAAGCTAAGAGCTGCTGCTACAGGAACTTGTGGCAAGGCGTGCTCCAAAGACGGCTGTCGCTCTGTCATTATACAGGAAGAAAATGTGTAGCTCTGCAGCAACAGAGCCTTCAAAAATACACAAAACTCGTCAACGTTCCCCTCCACGGAAATCTTTAGTAAAAGGCGAAAGATTTGTACGTGACTGAAGAGAAACCCGAGATATGACGGCTAACGGCAGGCCTTCCGCTCCTCTGCTGGAGGTCTAAGACTCTTGCGGAGGGTGCAGACTGAACAAAGGTCAGGGTGGGATAATCTGTGCATAAATTAACACGCCAATTAGAGGTCAACACAGACGAGAAAAACATGAGATCATAGATTTGTATTTAAAAAAAAAAAAAAAAAAAAAAAAGAAGAAAAATGGAGGGAAAACCATGAAACAGATTAAAAAGACAACAGCCTCGAGAAGGCAACATCATAAAGCCGTACCCATGTCCTAACTTATTTCTTTCTGACTTTTAACCAGTTTAAGGAGGTGCACCGTTCCCAGAAGTACTGCAATACCGGGTCGATGCGTGGAGCGGACGGAGCAAGCCCCTCTTCCGTCTCCCTGCTCAAAAAATCAATTTAATATGTAGTCCTCGTATAGAGGACGTATCAGATATTAAACTGATAAGAACAGATACTACGCTTGATCTTAGCCAAAAGGCCGAGAAGCGATAACCGGAAAGGCCCGGCCGGCCCGGAGCACCCTGCCGCAAACCAGCAACTACTGGAGGGTATTTAAACCTGGTCGTCAGACCTTGACCCCTCCCACTCAGACACCACCACCACACCGGAGGCTCCTCCCACCAAGAACTGCAAACAGAAGCTAAGAGCTGCTGCTACAGGAACTTGTGGCAAGGCGTGCTCCAAAGACGGCTGTCGCTCTGTCATTATACAGGAAGAAAATGTGTAGCTCTGCAGCAACAGAGCCTTCAAAAATACACAAAACTCGTCAACGTTCCCCTCCACGGAAATCTTTAGTAAAAGGCGAAAGATTTGTACGTGACTGAAGAGAAACCCGAGATATGACGGCTAACGGCAGGCCTTCCGCTCCTCTGCTGGAGGTCTAAGACTCTTGCGGAGGGTGCAGACTGAACAAAGGTCAGGGTGGGATAATCTGTGCATAAATTAACACGCCAATTAGAGGTCAACACAGACGAGAAAAACATGAGATCATAGATTTGTATTTAAAAAAAAAAAAAAAAAAAAAAAGAAGAAAAATGGAGGGAAAACCATGAAACAGATTAAAAAGACAACAGCCTCGAGAAGGCAACATCATAAAGCCGTACCCATGTCCTAACTTATTTCTTTCTGACTTTTAACCAGTTTAAGGAGGTGCACCGTTCCCAGAAGTACTGCAATACCGGGTCGATGCGTGGAGCGGACGGAGCAAGCCCCTCTTCCGTCTCCCTGCTCAAAAAATCAATTTAATATGTAGTCCTCGTATAGAGGACGTATCAGATATTAAACTGATAAGAACAGATACTACACTTGATCTTAGCCAAAAGGCCGAGAAGCGATAACCGGAAAGGCCCGGCCGGCCCGGAGCACCCTGCCGCAAACCAGCAACTACTGGAGGGTATTTAAACCTGGTCGTCAGACCTTGACCCCTCCCACTCAGACACCACCACCACACCGGAGGCTCCTCCCACCAAGAACTGCAAACAGAAGCTAAGAGCTGCTGCTACAGGAACTTGTGGCAAGGCGTGCTCCAAAGACGGCTGTCGCTCTGTCATTATACAGGAAGAAAATGTGTAGCTCTGCAGCAACAGAGCCTTCAAAAATACACAAAACTCGTCAACGTTCCCCTCCACGGAAATCTTTAGTAAAAGGCGAAAGATTTGTACGTGACTGAAGAGAAACCCGAGATATGACGGCTAACGGCAGGCCTTCCGCTCCTCTGCTGGAGGTCTAAGACTCTTGCGGAGGGTGCAGACTGAACAAAGGTCAGGGTGGGATAATCTGTGCATAAATTAACACGCCAATTAGAGGTCAACACAGACGAGAAAAACATGAGATCATAGATTTGTGTTTAAAAAAAAAAAAAAAAAAAAAAAAGAAGAAAAATGGAGGGAAAACCATGAAACAGATTAAAAAGAGAACAGCCTCGAGAAGGCAACATCATAAAGCCGTACCCATGTCCTAACTTATTTCTTTCTGACTTTTAACCAGTTTAAGGAGGTGCACCGTTCCCAGAAGTACTGCAATACCGGGTCGATGCGTGGAGCGGACGGAGCAAGCCCCTCTTCCGTCTCCCTGCTCAAAAAATCAATTTAATATGTAGTCCTCGTATAGAGGACGTATCAGATATTAAACTGATAAGAACAGATACTACACTTGATCTTAGCCAAAAGGCCGAGAAGCGATAACCGGAAAGGCCCGGCCGGCCCGGAGCACCCTGCCGCAAACCAGCAACTACTGGAGGGTATTTAAACCTGGTCGTCAGACCTTGACCCCTCCCACTCAGACACCACCACCACACCGGAGGCTCCTCCCACCAAGAACTGCAAACAGAAGCTAAGAGCTGCTGCTACAGGAACTTGTGGCAAGGCGTGCTCCAAAGACGGCTGTCGCTCTGTCATTATACAGGAAGAAAATGTGTAGCTCTGCAGCAACAGAGCCTTCAAAAATACACAAAACTCGTCAACGTTCCCCTCCACGGAAATCTTTAGTAAAAGGCGAAAGATTTGTACGTGACTGAAGAGAAACCCGAGATATGACGGCTAACGGCAGGCCTTCCGCTCCTCTGCTGGAGGTCTAAGACTCTTGCGGAGGGTGCAGACTGAACAAAGGTCAGGGTGGGATAATCTGTGCATAAATTAACACGCCAATTAGAGGTCAACACAGACGAGAAAAACATGAGATCATAGATTTGTATTTAAAAAAAAAAAAAAAAAAAAAAAAGAAAAATGGAGGGAAAACCATGAAACAGATTAAAAAGAGAACAGCCTCGAGAAGGCAACATCATAAAGCCGTACCCATGTCCTAACTTATTTCTTTCTGACTTTTAACCAGTTTAAGGAGGTGCACCGTTCCCAGAAGTACTGCAATACCGGGTCGATGCGTGGAGCGGACGGAGCAAGCCCCTCTTCCGTCTCCCTGCTCAAAAAATCAATTTAATATGTAGTCCTCGTATAGAGGACGTATCAGATATTAAACTGATAAGAACAGATACTACACTTGATCTTAGCCAAAAGGCCGAGAAGCGATAACCGGAAAGGCCCGGCCGGCCCGGAGCACCCTGCCGCAAACCAGCAACTACTGGAGGGTATTTAAACCTGGTCGTCAGACCTTGACCCCTCCCACTCAGACACCACCACCACACCGGAGGCTCCTCCCACCAAGAACTGCAAACAGAAGCTAAGAGCTGCTGCTACAGGAACTTGTGGCAAGGCGTGCTCCAAAGACGGCTGTCGCTCTGTCATTATACAGGAAGAAAATGTGTAGCTCTGCAGCAACAGAGCCTTCAAAAATACACAAAACTCGTCAACGTTCCCCTCCACGGAAATCTTTAGTAAAAGGCGAAAGATTTGTACGTGACTGAAGAGAAACCCGAGATATGACGGCTAACGGCAGGCCTTCCGCTCCTCTGCTGGAGGTCTAAGACTCTTGCGGAGGGTGCAGACTGAACAAAGGTCAGGGTGGGATAATCTGTGCATAAATTAACACGCCAATTAGAGGTCAACACAGACGAGAAAAACATGAGATCATAGATTTGTATTTAAAAAAAAAAAAAAAAAAAAAAAGAAGAAAAATGGAGGGAAAACCATGAAACAGATTAAAAAGACAACAGCCTCGAGAAGGCAACATCATAAAGCCGTACCCATGTCCTAACTTATTTCTTTCTGACTTTTAACCAGTTTAAGGAGGTGCACCGTTCCCAGAAGTACTGCAATACCGGGTCGATGCGTGGAGCGGACGGAGCAAGCCCCTCTTCCGTCTCCCTGCTCAAAAAATCAATTTAATATGTAGTCCTCGTATAGAGGACGTATCAGATATTAAACTGATAAGAACAGATACTACGCTTGATCTTAGCCAAAAGGCCGAGAAGCGATAACCGGAAAGGCCCGGCCGGCCCGGAGCACCCTGCCGCAAACCAGCAACTACTGGAGGGTATTTAAACCTGGTCGTCAGACCTTGACCCCTCCCACTCAGACACCACCACCACACCGGAGGCTCCTCCCACCAAGAACTGCAAACAGAAGCTAAGAGCTGCTGCTACAGGAACTTGTGGCAAGGCGTGCTCCAAAGACGGCTGTCGCTCTGTCATTATACAGGAAGAAAATGTGTAGCTCTGCAGCAACAGAGCCTTCAAAAATACACAAAACTCGTCAACGTTCCCCTCCACGGAAATCTTTAGTAAAAGGCGAAAGATTTGTACGTGACTGAAGAGAAACCCGAGATATGACGGCTAACGGCAGGCCTTCCGCTCCTCTGCTGGAGGTCTAAGACTCTTGCGGAGGGTGCAGACTGAACAAAGGTCAGGGTGGGATAATCTGTGCATAAATTAACACGCCAATTAGAGGTCAACACAGACGAGAAAAACATGAGATCATAGATTTGTATTTAAAAAAAAAAAAAAAAAAAAAAAGAAGAAAAATGGAGGGAAAACCATGAAACAGATTAAAAAGACAACAGCCTCGAGAAGGCAACATCATAAAGCCGTACCCATGTCCTAACTTATTTCTTTCTGACTTTTAACCAGTTTAAGGAGGTGCACCGTTCCCAGAAGTACTGCAATACCGGGTCGATGCGTGGAGCGGACGGAGCAAGCCCCTCTTCCGTCTCCCTGCTCAAAAAATCAATTTAATATGTAGTCCTCGTATAGAGGACGTATCAGATATTAAACTGATAAGAACAGATACTACGCTTGATCTTAGCCAAAAGGCCGAGAAGCGATAACCGGAAAGGCCCGGCCGGCCCGGAGCACCCTGCCGCAAACCAGCAACTACTGGAGGGTATTTAAACCTGGTCGTCAGACCTTGACCCCTCCCACTCAGACACCACCACCACACCGGAGGCTCCTCCCACCAAGAACTGCAAACAGAAGCTAAGAGCTGCTGCTACAGGAACTTGTGGCAAGGCGTGCTCCAAAGACGGCTGTCGCTCTGTCATTATACAGGAAGAAAATGTGTAGCTCTGCAGCAACAGAGCCTTCAAAAATACACAAAACTCGTCAACGTTCCCCTCCACGGAAATCTTTAGTAAAAGGCGAAAGATTTGTACGTGACTGAAGAGAAACCCGAGATATGACGGCTAACGGCAGGCCTTCCGCTCCTCTGCTGGAGGTCTAAGACTCTTGCGGAGGGTGCAGACTGAACAAAGGTCAGGGTGGGATAATCTGTGCATAAATTAACACGCCAATTAGAGGTCAACACAGACGAGAAAAACATGAGATCATAGATTTGTGTTTAAAAAAAAAAAAAAAAAAAAAAAAGAAGAAAAATGGAGGGAAAACCATGAAACAGATTAAAAAGAGAACAGCCTCGAGAAGGCAACATCATAAAGCCGTACCCATGTCCTAACTTATTTCTTTCTGACTTTTAACCAGTTTAAGGAGGTGCACCGTTCCCAGAAGTACTGCAATACCGGGTCGATGCGTGGAGCGGACGGAGCAAGCCCCTCTTCCGTCTCCCTGCTCAAAAAATCAATTTAATATGTAGTCCTCGTATAGAGGACGTATCAGATATTAAACTGATAAGAACAGATACTACGCTTGATCTTAGCCAAAAGGCCGAGAAGCGATAACCGGAAAGGCCCGGCCGGCCCGGAGCACCCTGCCGCAAACCAGCAACTACTGGAGGGTATTTAAACCTGGTCGTCAGACCTTGACCCCTCCCACTCAGACACCACCACCACACCGGAGGCTCCTCCCACCAAGAACTGCAAACAGAAGCTAAGAGCTGCTGCTACAGGAACTTGTGGCAAGGCGTGCTCCAAAGACGGCTGTCGCTCTGTCATTATACAGGAAGAAAATGTGTAGCTCTGCAGCAACAGAGCCTTCAAAAATACACAAAACTCGTCAACGTTCCCCTCCACGGAAATCTTTAGTAAAAGGCGAAAGATTTGTACGTGACTGAAGAGAAACCCGAGATATGACGGCTAACGGCAGGCCTTCCGCTCCTCTGCTGGAGGTCTAAGACTCTTGCGGAGGGTGCAGACTGAACAAAGGTCAGGGTGGGATAATCTGTGCATAAATTAACACGCCAATTAGAGGTCAACACAGACGAGAAAAACATGAGATCATAGATTTGTATTTAAAAAAAAAAAAAAAAAAAAAAAAGAAGAAAAATGGAGGGAAAACCATGAAACAGATTAAAAAGACAACAGCCTCGAGAAGGCAACATCATAAAGCCGTACCCATGTCCTAACTTATTTCTTTCTGACTTTTAACCAGTTTAAGGAGGTGCACCGTTCCCAGAAGTACTGCAATACCGGGTCGATGCGTGGAGCGGACGGAGCAAGCCCCTCTTCCGTCTCCCTGCTCAAAAAATCAATTTAATATGTAGTCCTCGTATAGAGGACGTATCAGATATTAAACTGATAAGAACAGATACTACGCTTGATCTTAGCCAAAAGGCCGAGAAGCGATAACCGGAAAGGCCCGGCCGGCCCGGAGCACCCTGCCGCAAACCAGCAACTACTGGAGGGTATTTAAACCTGGTCGTCAGACCTTGACCCCTCCCACTCAGACACCACCACCACACCGGAGGCTCCTCCCACCAAGAACTGCAAACAGAAGCTAAGAGCTGCTGCTACAGGAACTTGTGGCAAGGCGTGCTCCAAAGACGGCTGTCGCTCTGTCATTATACAGGAAGAAAATGTGTAGCTCTGCAGCAACAGAGCCTTCAAAAATACACAAAACTCGTCAACGTTCCCCTCCACGGAAATCTTTAGTAAAAGGCGAAAGATTTGTACGTGACTGAAGAGAAACCCGAGATATGACGGCTAACGGCAGGCCTTCCGCTCCTCTGCTGGAGGTCTAAGACTCTTGCGGAGGGTGCAGACTGAACAAAGGTCAGGGTGGGATAATCTGTGCATAAATTAACACGCCAATTAGAGGTCAACACAGACGAGAAAAACATGAGATCATAGATTTGTATTTAAAAAAAAAAAAAAAAAAAAAAAGAAGAAAAATGGAGGGAAAACCATGAAACAGATTAAAAAGACAACAGCCTCGAGAAGGCAACATCATAAAGCCGTACCCATGTCCTAACTTATTTCTTTCTGACTTTTAACCAGTTTAAGGAGGTGCACCGTTCCCAGAAGTACTGCAATACCGGGTCGATGCGTGGAGCGGACGGAGCAAGCCCCTCTTCCGTCTCCCTGCTCAAAAAATCAATTTAATATGTAGTCCTCGTATAGAGGACGTATCAGATATTAAACTGATAAGAACAGATACTACACTTGATCTTAGCCAAAAGGCCGAGAAGCGATAACCGGAAAGGCCCGGCCGGCCCGGAGCACCCTGCCGCAAACCAGCAACTACTGGAGGGTATTTAAACCTGGTCGTCAGACCTTGACCCCTCCCACTCAGACACCACCACCACACCGGAGGCTCCTCCCACCAAGAACTGCAAACAGAAGCTAAGAGCTGCTGCTACAGGAACTTGTGGCAAGGCGTGCTCCAAAGACGGCTGTCGCTCTGTCATTATACAGGAAGAAAATGTGTAGCTCTGCAGCAACAGAGCCTTCAAAAATACACAAAACTCGTCAACGTTCCCCTCCACGGAAATCTTTAGTAAAAGGCGAAAGATTTGTACGTGACTGAAGAGAAACCCGAGATATGACGGCTAACGGCAGGCCTTCCGCTCCTCTGCTGGAGGTCTAAGACTCTTGCGGAGGGTGCAGACTGAACAAAGGTCAGGGTGGGATAATCTGTGCATAAATTAACACGCCAATTAGAGGTCAACACAGACGAGAAAAACATGAGATCATAGATTTGTGTTTAAAAAAAAAAAAAAAAAAAAAAAAGAAGAAAAATGGAGGGAAAACCATGAAACAGATTAAAAAGAGAACAGCCTCGAGAAGGCAACATCATAAAGCCGTACCCATGTCCTAACTTATTTCTTTCTGACTTTTAACCAGTTTAAGGAGGTGCACCGTTCCCAGAAGTACTGCAATACCGGGTCGATGCGTGGAGCGGACGGAGCAAGCCCCTCTTCCGTCTCCCTGCTCAAAAAATCAATTTAATATGTAGTCCTCGTATAGAGGACGTATCAGATATTAAACTGATAAGAACAGATACTACACTTGATCTTAGCCAAAAGGCCGAGAAGCGATAACCGGAAAGGCCCGGCCGGCCCGGAGCACCCTGCCGCAAACCAGCAACTACTGGAGGGTATTTAAACCTGGTCGTCAGACCTTGACCCCTCCCACTCAGACACCACCACCACACCGGAGGCTCCTCCCACCAAGAACTGCAAACAGAAGCTAAGAGCTGCTGCTACAGGAACTTGTGGCAAGGCGTGCTCCAAAGACGGCTGTCGCTCTGTCATTATACAGGAAGAAAATGTGTAGCTCTGCAGCAACAGAGCCTTCAAAAATACACAAAACTCGTCAACGTTCCCCTCCACGGAAATCTTTAGTAAAAGGCGAAAGATTTGTACGTGACTGAAGAGAAACCCGAGATATGACGGCTAACGGCAGGCCTTCCGCTCCTCTGCTGGAGGTCTAAGACTCTTGCGGAGGGTGCAGACTGAACAAAGGTCAGGGTGGGATAATCTGTGCATAAATTAACACGCCAATTAGAGGTCAACACAGACGAGAAAAACATGAGATCATAGATTTGTATTTAAAAAAAAAAAAAAAAAAAAAAAGAAAAATGGAGGGAAAACCATGAAACAGATTAAAAAGAGAACAGCCTCGAGAAGGCAACATCATAAAGCCGTACCCATGTCCTAACTTATTTCTTTCTGACTTTTAACCAGTTTAAGGAGGTGCACCGTTCCCAGAAGTACTGCAATACCGGGTCGATGCGTGGAGCGGACGGAGCAAGCCCCTCTTCCGTCTCCCTGCTCAAAAAATCAATTTAATATGTAGTCCTCGTATAGAGGACGTATCAGATATTAAACTGATAAGAACAGATACTACACTTGATCTTAGCCAAAAGGCCGAGAAGCGATAACCGGAAAGGCCCGGCCGGCCCGGAGCACCCTGCCGCAAACCAGCAACTACTGGAGGGTATTTAAACCTGGTCGTCAGACCTTGACCCCTCCCACTCAGACACCACCACCACACCGGAGGCTCCTCCCACCAAGAACTGCAAACAGAAGCTAAGAGCTGCTGCTACAGGAACTTGTGGCAAGGCGTGCTCCAAAGACGGCTGTCGCTCTGTCATTATACAGGAAGAAAATGTGTAGCTCTGCAGCAACAGAGCCTTCAAAAATACACAAAACTCGTCAACGTTCCCCTCCACGGAAATCTTTAGTAAAAGGCGAAAGATTTGTACGTGACTGAAGAGAAACCCGAGATATGACGGCTAACGGCAGGCCTTCCGCTCCTCTGCTGGAGGTCTAAGACTCTTGCGGAGGGTGCAGACTGAACAAAGGTCAGGGTGGGATAATCTGTGCATAAATTAACACGCCAATTAGAGGTCAACACAGACGAGAAAAACATGAGATCATAGATTTGTATTTAAAAAAAAAAAAAAAAAAAAAAAAGAAGAAAAATGGAGGGAAAACCATGAAACAGATTAAAAAGACAACAGCCTCGAGAAGGCAACATCATAAAGCCGTACCCATGTCCTAACTTATTTCTTTCTGACTTTTAACCAGTTTAAGGAGGTGCACCGTTCCCAGAAGTACTGCAATACCGGGTCGATGCGTGGAGCGGACGGAGCAAGCCCCTCTTCCGTCTCCCTGCTCAAAAAATCAATTTAATATGTAGTCCTCGTATAGAGGACGTATCAGATATTAAACTGATAAGAACAGATACTACGCTTGATCTTAGCCAAAAGGCCGAGAAGCGATAACCGGAAAGGCCCGGCCGGCCCGGAGCACCCTGCCGCAAACCAGCAACTACTGGAGGGTATTTAAACCTGGTCGTCAGACCTTGACCCCTCCCACTCAGACACCACCACCACACCGGAGGCTCCTCCCACCAAGAACTGCAAACAGAAGCTAAGAGCTGCTGCTACAGGAACTTGTGGCAAGGCGTGCTCCAAAGACGGCTGTCGCTCTGTCATTATACAGGAAGAAAATGTGTAGCTCTGCAGCAACAGAGCCTTCAAAAATACACAAAACTCGTCAACGTTCCCCTCCACGGAAATCTTTAGTAAAAGGCGAAAGATTTGTACGTGACTGAAGAGAAACCCGAGATATGACGGCTAACGGCAGGCCTTCCGCTCCTCTGCTGGAGGTCTAAGACTCTTGCGGAGGGTGCAGACTGAACAAAGGTCAGGGTGGGATAATCTGTGCATAAATTAACACGCCAATTAGAGGTCAACACAGACGAGAAAAACATGAGATCATAGATTTGTGTTTAAAAAAAAAAAAAAAAAAAAAAAGAAGAAAAATGGAGGGAAAACCATGAAACAGATTAAAAAGAGAACAGCCTCGAGAAGGCAACATCATAAAGCCGTACCCATGTCCTAACTTATTTCTTTCTGACTTTTAACCAGTTTAAGGAGGTGCACCGTTCCCAGAAGTACTGCAATACCGGGTCGATGCGTGGAGCGGACGGAGCAAGCCCCTCTTCCGTCTCCCTGCTCAAAAAATCAATTTAATATGTAGTCCTCGTATAGAGGACGTATCAGATATTAAACTGATAAGAACAGATACTACACTTGATCTTAGCCAAAAGGCCGAGAAGCGATAACCGGAAAGGCCCGGCCGGCCCGGAGCACCCTGCCGCAAACCAGCAACTACTGGAGGGTATTTAAACCTGGTCGTCAGACCTTGACCCCTCCCACTCAGACACCACCACCACACCGGAGGCTCCTCCCACCAAGAACTGCAAACAGAAGCTAAGAGCTGCTGCTACAGGAACTTGTGGCAAGGCGTGCTCCAAAGACGGCTGTCGCTCTGTCATTATACAGGAAGAAAATGTGTAGCTCTGCAGCAACAGAGCCTTCAAAAATACACAAAACTCGTCAACGTTCCCCTCCACGGAAATCTTTAGTAAAAGGCGAAAGATTTGTACGTGACTGAAGAGAAACCCGAGATATGACGGCTAACGGCAGGCCTTCCGCTCCTCTGCTGGAGGTCTAAGACTCTTGCGGAGGGTGCAGACTGAACAAAGGTCAGGGTGGGATAATCTGTGCATAAATTAACACGCCAATTAGAGGTCAACACAGACGAGAAAAACATGAGATCATAGATTTGTGTTTAAAAAAAAAAAAAAAAAAAAAAAGAAGAAAAATGGAGGGAAAACCATGAAACAGATTAAAAAGAGAACAGCCTCGAGAAGGCAACATCATAAAGCCGTACCCATGTCCTAACTTATTTCTTTCTGACTTTTAACCAGTTTAAGGAGGTGCACCGTTCCCAGAAGTACTGCAATACCGGGTCGATGCGTGGAGCGGACGGAGCAAGCCCCTCTTCCGTCTCCCTGCTCAAAAAATCAATTTAATATGTAGTCCTCGTATAGAGGACGTATCAGATATTAAACTGATAAGAACAGATACTACACTTGATCTTAGCCAAAAGGCCGAGAAGCGATAACCGGAAAGGCCCGGCCGGCCCGGAGCACCCTGCCGCAAACCAGCAACTACTGGAGGGTATTTAAACCTGGTCGTCAGACCTTGACCCCTCCCACTCAGACACCACCACCACACCGGAGGCTCCTCCCACCAAGAACTGCAAACAGAAGCTAAGAGCTGCTGCTACAGGAACTTGTGGCAAGGCGTGCTCCAAAGACGGCTGTCGCTCTGTCATTATACAGGAAGAAAATGTGTAGCTCTGCAGCAACAGAGCCTTCAAAAATACACAAAACTCGTCAACGTTCCCCTCCACGGAAATCTTTAGTAAAAGGCGAAAGATTTGTACGTGACTGAAGAGAAACCCGAGATATGACGGCTAACGGCAGGCCTTCCGCTCCTCTGCTGGAGGTCTAAGACTCTTGCGGAGGGTGCAGACTGAACAAAGGTCAGGGTGGGATAATCTGTGCATAAATTAACACGCCAATTAGAGGTCAACACAGACGAGAAAAACATGAGATCATAGATTTGTATTTAAAAAAAAAAAAAAAAAAAAAAAAGAAAAATGGAGGGAAAACCATGAAACAGATTAAAAAGAGAACAGCCTCGAGAAGGCAACATCATAAAGCCGTACCCATGTCCTAACTTATTTCTTTCTGACTTTTAACCAGTTTAAGGAGGTGCACCGTTCCCAGAAGTACTGCAATACCGGGTCGATGCGTGGAGCGGACGGAGCAAGCCCCTCTTCCGTCTCCCTGCTCAAAAAATCAATTTAATATGTAGTCCTCGTATAGAGGACGTATCAGATATTAAACTGATAAGAACAGATACTACACTTGATCTTAGCCAAAAGGCCGAGAAGCGATAACCGGAAAGGCCCGGCCGGCCCGGAGCACCCTGCCGCAAACCAGCAACTACTGGAGGGTATTTAAACCTGGTCGTCAGACCTTGACCCCTCCCACTCAGACACCACCACCACACCGGAGGCTCCTCCCACCAAGAACTGCAAACAGAAGCTAAGAGCTGCTGCTACAGGAACTTGTGGCAAGGCGTGCTCCAAAGACGGCTGTCGCTCTGTCATTATACAGGAAGAAAATGTGTAGCTCTGCAGCAACAGAGCCTTCAAAAATACACAAAACTCGTCAACGTTCCCCTCCACGGAAATCTTTAGTAAAAGGCGAAAGATTTGTACGTGACTGAAGAGAAACCCGAGATATGACGGCTAACGGCAGGCCTTCCGCTCCTCTGCTGGAGGTCTAAGACTCTTGCGGAGGGTGCAGACTGAACAAAGGTCAGGGTGGGATAATCTGTGCATAAATTAACACGCCAATTAGAGGTCAACACAGACGAGAAAAACATGAGATCATAGATTTGTATTTAAAAAAAAAAAAAAAAAAAAAAAGAAGAAAAATGGAGGGAAAACCATGAAACAGATTAAAAAGACAACAGCCTCGAGAAGGCAACATCATAAAGCCGTACCCATGTCCTAACTTATTTCTTTCTGACTTTTAACCAGTTTAAGGAGGTGCACCGTTCCCAGAAGTACTGCAATACCGGGTCGATGCGTGGAGCGGACGGAGCAAGCCCCTCTTCCGTCTCCCTGCTCAAAAAATCAATTTAATATGTAGTCCTCGTATAGAGGACGTATCAGATATTAAACTGATAAGAACAGATACTACGCTTGATCTTAGCCAAAAGGCCGAGAAGCGATAACCGGAAAGGCCCGGCCGGCCCGGAGCACCCTGCCGCAAACCAGCAACTACTGGAGGGTATTTAAACCTGGTCGTCAGACCTTGACCCCTCCCACTCAGACACCACCACCACACCGGAGGCTCCTCCCACCAAGAACTGCAAACAGAAGCTAAGAGCTGCTGCTACAGGAACTTGTGGCAAGGCGTGCTCCAAAGACGGCTGTCGCTCTGTCATTATACAGGAAGAAAATGTGTAGCTCTGCAGCAACAGAGCCTTCAAAAATACACAAAACTCGTCAACGTTCCCCTCCACGGAAATCTTTAGTAAAAGGCGAAAGATTTGTACGTGACTGAAGAGAAACCCGAGATATGACGGCTAACGGCAGGCCTTCCGCTCCTCTGCTGGAGGTCTAAGACTCTTGCGGAGGGTGCAGACTGAACAAAGGTCAGGGTGGGATAATCTGTGCATAAATTAACACGCCAATTAGAGGTCAACACAGACGAGAAAAACATGAGATCATAGATTTGTATTTAAAAAAAAAAAAAAAAAAAAAAAAGAAGAAAAATGGAGGGAAAACCATGAAACAGATTAAAAAGACAACAGCCTCGAGAAGGCAACATCATAAAGCCGTACCCATGTCCTAACTTATTTCTTTCTGACTTTTAACCAGTTTAAGGAGGTGCACCGTTCCCAGAAGTACTGCAATACCGGGTCGATGCGTGGAGCGGACGGAGCAAGCCCCTCTTCCGTCTCCCTGCTCAAAAAATCAATTTAATATGTAGTCCTCGTATAGAGGACGTATCAGATATTAAACTGATAAGAACAGATACTACGCTTGATCTTAGCCAAAAGGCCGAGAAGCGATAACCGGAAAGGCCCGGCCGGCCCGGAGCACCCTGCCGCAAACCAGCAACTACTGGAGGGTATTTAAACCTGGTCGTCAGACCTTGACCCCTCCCACTCAGACACCACCACCACACCGGAGGCTCCTCCCACCAAGAACTGCAAACAGAAGCTAAGAGCTGCTGCTACAGGAACTTGTGGCAAGGCGTGCTCCAAAGACGGCTGTCGCTCTGTCATTATACAGGAAGAAAATGTGTAGCTCTGCAGCAACAGAGCCTTCAAAAATACACAAAACTCGTCAACGTTCCCCTCCACGGAAATCTTTAGTAAAAGGCGAAAGATTTGTACGTGACTGAAGAGAAACCCGAGATATGACGGCTAACGGCAGGCCTTCCGCTCCTCTGCTGGAGGTCTAAGACTCTTGCGGAGGGTGCAGACTGAACAAAGGTCAGGGTGGGATAATCTGTGCATAAATTAACACGCCAATTAGAGGTCAACACAGACGAGAAAAACATGAGATCATAGATTTGTATTTAAAAAAAAAAAAAAAAAAAAAAAGAAGAAAAATGGAGGGAAAACCATGAAACAGATTAAAAAGACAACAGCCTCGAGAAGGCAACATCATAAAGCCGTACCCATGTCCTAACTTATTTCTTTCTGACTTTTAACCAGTTTAAGGAGGTGCACCGTTCCCAGAAGTACTGCAATACCGGGTCGATGCGTGGAGCGGACGGAGCAAGCCCCTCTTCCGTCTCCCTGCTCAAAAAATCAATTTAATATGTAGTCCTCGTATAGAGGACGTATCAGATATTAAACTGATAAGAACAGATACTACGCTTGATCTTAGCCAAAAGGCCGAGAAGCGATAACCGGAAAGGCCCGGCCGGCCCGGAGCACCCTGCCGCAAACCAGCAACTACTGGAGGGTATTTAAACCTGGTCGTCAGACCTTGACCCCTCCCACTCAGACACCACCACCACACCGGAGGCTCCTCCCACCAAGAACTGCAAACAGAAGCTAAGAGCTGCTGCTACAGGAACTTGTGGCAAGGCGTGCTCCAAAGACGGCTGTCGCTCTGTCATTATACAGGAAGAAAATGTGTAGCTCTGCAGCAACAGAGCCTTCAAAAATACACAAAACTCGTCAACGTTCCCCTCCACGGAAATCTTTAGTAAAAGGCGAAAGATTTGTACGTGACTGAAGAGAAACCCGAGATATGACGGCTAACGGCAGGCCTTCCGCTCCTCTGCTGGAGGTCTAAGACTCTTGCGGAGGGTGCAGACTGAACAAAGGTCAGGGTGGGATAATCTGTGCATAAATTAACACGCCAATTAGAGGTCAACACAGACGAGAAAAACATGAGATCATAGATTTGTATTTAAAAAAAAAAAAAAAAAAAAAAAGAAGAAAAATGGAGGGAAAACCATGAAACAGATTAAAAAGACAACAGCCTCGAGAAGGCAACATCATAAAGCCGTACCCATGTCCTAACTTATTTCTTTCTGACTTTTAACCAGTTTAAGGAGGTGCACCGTTCCCAGAAGTACTGCAATACCGGGTCGATGCGTGGAGCGGACGGAGCAAGCCCCTCTTCCGTCTCCCTGCTCAAAAAATCAATTTAATATGTAGTCCTCGTATAGAGGACGTATCAGATATTAAACTGATAAGAACAGATACTACGCTTGATCTTAGCCAAAAGGCCGAGAAGCGATAACCGGAAAGGCCCGGCCGGCCCGGAGCACCCTGCCGCAAACCAGCAACTACTGGAGGGTATTTAAACCTGGTCGTCAGACCTTGACCCCTCCCACTCAGACACCACCACCACACCGGAGGCTCCTCCCACCAAGAACTGCAAACAGAAGCTAAGAGCTGCTGCTACAGGAACTTGTGGCAAGGCGTGCTCCAAAGACGGCTGTCGCTCTGTCATTATACAGGAAGAAAATGTGTAGCTCTGCAGCAACAGAGCCTTCAAAAATACACAAAACTCGTCAACGTTCCCCTCCACGGAAATCTTTAGTAAAAGGCGAAAGATTTGTACGTGACTGAAGAGAAACCCGAGATATGACGGCTAACGGCAGGCCTTCCGCTCCTCTGCTGGAGGTCTAAGACTCTTGCGGAGGGTGCAGACTGAACAAAGGTCAGGGTGGGATAATCTGTGCATAAATTAACACGCCAATTAGAGGTCAACACAGACGAGAAAAACATGAGATCATAGATTTGTATTTAAAAAAAAAAAAAAAAAAAAAAAAGAAGAAAAATGGAGGGAAAACCATGAAACAGATTAAAAAGACAACAGCCTCGAGAAGGCAACATCATAAAGCCGTACCCATGTCCTAACTTATTTCTTTCTGACTTTTAACCAGTTTAAGGAGGTGCAC
The DNA here is from genome assembly GCF_029633855.1 of Hoplias malabaricus. Taxonomy (NCBI): domain Eukaryota; kingdom Metazoa; phylum Chordata; class Actinopteri; order Characiformes; family Erythrinidae; genus Hoplias; species Hoplias malabaricus. The sequence continues at coordinate 75,197,918 of NC_089801.1, forward strand.
CGTTCCCAGAAGTACTGCAATACCGGGTCGATGCGTGGAGCGGACGGAGCAAGCCCCTCTTCCGTCTCCCTGCTCAAAAAATCAATTTAATATGTAGTCCTCGTATAGAGGACGTATCAGATATTAAACTGATAAGAACAGATACTACGCTTGATCTTAGCCAAAAGGCCGAGAAGCGATAACCGGAAAGGCCCGGCCGGCCCGGAGCACCCTGCCGCAAACCAGCAACTACTGGAGGGTATTTAAACCTGGTCGTCAGACCTTGACCCCTCCCACTCAGACACCACCACCACACCGGAGGCTCCTCCCACCAAGAACTGCAAACAGAAGCTAAGAGCTGCTGCTACAGGAACTTGTGGCAAGGCGTGCTCCAAAGACGGCTGTCGCTCTGTCATTATACAGGAAGAAAATGTGTAGCTCTGCAGCAACAGAGCCTTCAAAAATACACAAAACTCGTCAACGTTCCCCTCCACGGAAATCTTTAGTAAAAGGCGAAAGATTTGTACGTGACTGAAGAGAAACCCGAGATATGACGGCTAACGGCAGGCCTTCCGCTCCTCTGCTGGAGGTCTAAGACTCTTGCGGAGGGTGCAGACTGAACAAAGGTCAGGGTGGGATAATCTGTGCATAAATTAACACGCCAATTAGAGGTCAACACAGACGAGAAAAACATGAGATCATAGATTTGTATTTAAAAAAAAAAAAAAAAAAAAAAAAAGAAGAAAAATGGAGGGAAAACCATGAAACAGATTAAAAAGACAACAGCCTCGAGAAGGCAACATCATAAAGCCGTACCCATGTCCTAACTTATTTCTTTCTGACTTTTAACCAGTTTAAGGAGGTGCACCGTTCCCAGAAGTACTGCAATACCGGGTCGATGCGTGGAGCGGACGGAGCAAGCCCCTCTTCCGTCTCCCTGCTCAAAAAATCAATTTAATATGTAGTCCTCGTATAGAGGACGTATCAGATATTAAACTGATAAGAACAGATACTACGCTTGATCTTAGCCAAAAGGCCGAGAAGCGATAACCGGAAAGGCCCGGCCGGCCCGGAGCACCCTGCCGCAAACCAGCAACTACTGGAGGGTATTTAAACCTGGTCGTCAGACCTTGACCCCTCCCACTCAGACACCACCACCACACCGGAGGCTCCTCCCACCAAGAACTGCAAACAGAAGCTAAGAGCTGCTGCTACAGGAACTTGTGGCAAGGCGTGCTCCAAAGACGGCTGTCGCTCTGTCATTATACAGGAAGAAAATGTGTAGCTCTGCAGCAACAGAGCCTTCAAAAATACACAAAACTCGTCAACGTTCCCCTCCACGGAAATCTTTAGTAAAAGGCGAAAGATTTGTACGTGACTGAAGAGAAACCCGAGATATGACGGCTAACGGCAGGCCTTCCGCTCCTCTGCTGGAGGTCTAAGACTCTTGCGGAGGGTGCAGACTGAACAAAGGTCAGGGTGGGATAATCTGTGCATAAATTAACACGCCAATTAGAGGTCAACACAGACGAGAAAAACATGAGATCATAGATTTGTATTTAAAAAAAAAAAAAAAAAAAAAAAGAAGAAAAATGGAGGGAAAACCATGAAACAGATTAAAAAGACAACAGCCTCGAGAAGGCAACATCATAAAGCCGTACCCATGTCCTAACTTATTTCTTTCTGACTTTTAACCAGTTTAAGGAGGTGCACCGTTCCCAGAAGTACTGCAATACCGGGTCGATGCGTGGAGCGGACGGAGCAAGCCCCTCTTCCGTCTCCCTGCTCAAAAAATCAATTTAATATGTAGTCCTCGTATAGAGGACGTATCAGATATTAAACTGATAAGAACAGATACTACGCTTGATCTTAGCCAAAAGGCCGAGAAGCGATAACCGGAAAGGCCCGGCCGGCCCGGAGCACCCTGCCGCAAACCAGCAACTACTGGAGGGTATTTAAACCTGGTCGTCAGACCTTGACCCCTCCCACTCAGACACCACCACCACACCGGAGGCTCCTCCCACCAAGAACTGCAAACAGAAGCTAAGAGCTGCTGCTACAGGAACTTGTGGCAAGGCGTGCTCCAAAGACGGCTGTCGCTCTGTCATTATACAGGAAGAAAATGTGTAGCTCTGCAGCAACAGAGCCTTCAAAAATACACAAAACTCGTCAACGTTCCCCTCCACGGAAATCTTTAGTAAAAGGCGAAAGATTTGTACGTGACTGAAGAGAAACCCGAGATATGACGGCTAACGGCAGGCCTTCCGCTCCTCTGCTGGAGGTCTAAGACTCTTGCGGAGGGTGCAGACTGAACAAAGGTCAGGGTGGGATAATCTGTGCATAAATTAACACGCCAATTAGAGGTCAACACAGACGAGAAAAACATGAGATCATAGATTTGTATTTAAAAAAAAAAAAAAAAAAAAAAAGAAAAATGGAGGGAAAACCATGAAACAGATTAAAAAGAGAACAGCCTCGAGAAGGCAACATCATAAAGCCGTACCCATGTCCTAACTTATTTCTTTCTGACTTTTAACCAGTTTAAGGAGGTGCACCGTTCCCAGAAGTACTGCAATACCGGGTCGATGCGTGGAGCGGACGGAGCAAGCCCCTCTTCCGTCTCCCTGCTCAAAAAATCAATTTAATATGTAGTCCTCGTATAGAGGACGTATCAGATATTAAACTGATAAGAACAGATACTACACTTGATCTTAGCCAAAAGGCCGAGAAGCGATAACCGGAAAGGCCCGGCCGGCCCGGAGCACCCTGCCGCAAACCAGCAACTACTGGAGGGTATTTAAACCTGGTCGTCAGACCTTGACCCCTCCCACTCAGACACCACCACCACACCGGAGGCTCCTCCCACCAAGAACTGCAAACAGAAGCTAAGAGCTGCTGCTACAGGAACTTGTGGCAAGGCGTGCTCCAAAGACGGCTGTCGCTCTGTCATTATACAGGAAGAAAATGTGTAGCTCTGCAGCAACAGAGCCTTCAAAAATACACAAAACTCGTCAACGTTCCCCTCCACGGAAATCTTTAGTAAAAGGCGAAAGATTTGTACGTGACTGAAGAGAAACCCGAGATATGACGGCTAACGGCAGGCCTTCCGCTCCTCTGCTGGAGGTCTAAGACTCTTGCGGAGGGTGCAGACTGAACAAAGGTCAGGGTGGGATAATCTGTGCATAAATTAACACGCCAATTAGAGGTCAACACAGACGAGAAAAACATGAGATCATAGATTTGTGTTTAAAAAAAAAAAAAAAAAAAAAAAGAAGAAAAATGGAGGGAAAACCATGAAACAGATTAAAAAGAGAACAGCCTCGAGAAGGCAACATCATAAAGCCGTACCCATGTCCTAACTTATTTCTTTCTGACTTTTAACCAGTTTAAGGAGGTGCACCGTTCCCAGAAGTACTGCAATACCGGGTCGATGCGTGGAGCGGACGGAGCAAGCCCCTCTTCCGTCTCCCTGCTCAAAAAATCAATTTAATATGTAGTCCTCGTATAGAGGACGTATCAGATATTAAACTGATAAGAACAGATACTACACTTGATCTTAGCCAAAAGGCCGAGAAGCGATAACCGGAAAGGCCCGGCCGGCCCGGAGCACCCTGCCGCAAACCAGCAACTACTGGAGGGTATTTAAACCTGGTCGTCAGACCTTGACCCCTCCCACTCAGACACCACCACCACACCGGAGGCTCCTCCCACCAAGAACTGCAAACAGAAGCTAAGAGCTGCTGCTACAGGAACTTGTGGCAAGGCGTGCTCCAAAGACGGCTGTCGCTCTGTCATTATACAGGAAGAAAATGTGTAGCTCTGCAGCAACAGAGCCTTCAAAAATACACAAAACTCGTCAACGTTCCCCTCCACGGAAATCTTTAGTAAAAGGCGAAAGATTTGTACGTGACTGAAGAGAAACCCGAGATATGACGGCTAACGGCAGGCCTTCCGCTCCTCTGCTGGAGGTCTAAGACTCTTGCGGAGGGTGCAGACTGAACAAAGGTCAGGGTGGGATAATCTGTGCATAAATTAACACGCCAATTAGAGGTCAACACAGACGAGAAAAACATGAGATCATAGATTTGTATTTAAAAAAAAAAAAAAAAAAAAAAAAGAAAAATGGAGGGAAAACCATGAAACAGATTAAAAAGAGAACAGCCTCGAGAAGGCAACATCATAAAGCCGTACCCATGTCCTAACTTATTTCTTTCTGACTTTTAACCAGTTTAAGGAGGTGCACCGTTCCCAGAAGTACTGCAATACCGGGTCGATGCGTGGAGCGGACGGAGCAAGCCCCTCTTCCGTCTCCCTGCTCAAAAAATCAATTTAATATGTAGTCCTCGTATAGAGGACGTATCAGATATTAAACTGATAAGAACAGATACTACACTTGATCTTAGCCAAAAGGCCGAGAAGCGATAACCGGAAAGGCCCGGCCGGCCCGGAGCACCCTGCCGCAAACCAGCAACTACTGGAGGGTATTTAAACCTGGTCGTCAGACCTTGACCCCTCCCACTCAGACACCACCACCACACCGGAGGCTCCTCCCACCAAGAACTGCAAACAGAAGCTAAGAGCTGCTGCTACAGGAACTTGTGGCAAGGCGTGCTCCAAAGACGGCTGTCGCTCTGTCATTATACAGGAAGAAAATGTGTAGCTCTGCAACGTATCACGGACGTATCAGATATTAAACTGATAAGAACAGATTTTTTTCTTTCGAAAAAAAATTTTATTGTCACAATTTCGAATTTCTACAACATACATCACACATTTTTTTACCAAATAACATTTACACAGTATATGTGTATTTTAAAATCTCGTGTGTAAAAGGTCTTTTTTGTTTAAAAGAAGTCTGTGCGTTAAAAAAGACCCCATGTGTGTGAAGTTAAAAGTCCAAGTATGTGTGAGAAAATAAAATCATGAAAACTAAATAAAATGTACATAAATACCATGCCATAAAAACATATAATAACAGATAAAATGCTGTCTTGTACAGGACTGGGGTGAGCCCTATCAAAAAGTCAACAACCCGTTCCTCAGAACTGTCCCACTGTCGTTTCAGGGTTCAGAGGAGATCCCCGCCCTATGTCCACGCTCCTCGTTATTTTCGGTGGGGGCACCTGTGGAAGCCAGAGACCGTGGTCGTCTGGACCCTCCTGCGTGTGGCCCCAGTCCCCTCCTCCGAATGTCGACGTGCGGTGTCCCCTTCAGCGATGATGTCACCATAGCTGCAAGTGCCTGCAGGGACACCGTCACGCGCTTCCCCACCAGCAGGTTGCGGGAGGTCCACAAGGCGGCCTTCACTCCGTTGAGGGTGAGCCAGAGCTTGTTGAATTCAGCAGCTGATAGTTTGTCGATGCCCTGGCCCACCCCGTTCACCGCTACCCGGTAAACCAAAGGCTGGGCCTCCCCTGCTGGCAGGCACAGGAATTGTAGGGGGCCGGTTAAGGCCCACAGGTCCCTCGCCACGCTGCACTCCCAGAGCGCATGTCGCACGGTCTCGGGCTCGCCACACCCGGGCCGTGGACAGATGGGGTTTTTCGCCATGCCCCGGGAGTGCATCACGGCTCTGACCGGGAGGATCTCATGAGCAGCCATCCACGACAGGTCCTTGTGCTTGTTCTGAAGAACGGGGTGGGCTGCGTTCCTCCACACTCGTTTGGCCTCACCTAGTGTGAGGCCTGGAACGGGGCTCACCGTCTCCCGGTCCTGTACAAGAGAGACGAGAAGTTTTGCATCAGTTAAAACATTCAGTTCTTCTTTTCTACATAAAACTTTCTTAAAAACTTTCTAATAAAATTATATTCATGGGGCAGGGTAAAAGACACAGGGTTTCTCAGGTCTGGCTTTAAAATGTTCAGTTGGTGCAAGTATAACCCCATCCAGAACCTCGCCATGGCCACTGTTTTGTGTTCTCTGGATGGGGTCGTCGCGTACTTTATGTGTAAAGCAGCTTACTTGCTTCCTAAAAACAAGTGGGGGTCTGGGAGTCCTTTCCCTCCGTTTTCTGGCCTCTTCTTCACCACCTCCCTCTTCAATCTCTCCCACTTGGACCCCCACAGGAAATAAAAAACCGCTCTGTCCAGACCTAAAAGAAAACAGCGAGGAGGGCTAAAAACAGAACACAGGAGTAAAAGCAAGGGTAAAATCACGGCTTTGATGATTAAAATCTTGCCCTCCATGGTCAACTGTCTTAGGGAAAGTAAGGCAGCGTTTGGGGTTTTGGAGACAATCACGTCAGTCCAGTTACCCCGTCCACCACCCTCTTCGTCGAATTTAATTCCTAAAATCTTTTTCTTTAAAATCCAAATCCAGGTCCGGTCGCGTGCTACCCCAAGGTCCAAAGAGCTGGGCCTCGGACTTGCTCCTATTGAGCTTGGCGCCCGAGGCCCTTCCAAACCAGTCAGTCACGTCGAGTGCTCTTTGAACCGATAAAAAGTCGGAGCATAAAAGCGTGACGTCGTCCATATACAAGGTACAGGTCGCCGTCAGTCCACCTGGCAAGTCCAGTCCTTTGATCCATTCGTCCTTTCTCAAGATCTGCGCTAACGGTTCAACCAAGCATGTTACAAACAAGAGCGGAGATAACGGACACCCTTGGCGGACGCCAGAACGAATTCTGATCGCCTTTGTGAGATGCCCATTTACAATGACTTTACTACTTATTTCTTTGTAGAGTAGTCCCACCCACTTTAGGAACCTCCCCGGGAAGCTCATTTTTCGCAGTACCTGAAACAGGTACTGGTGCGAGACTCGATCAAAAGCTTTTTTTAAAATCTAAATTTAGGACTACTAAATTTCCAAATCATCATAACTGTTTATTTTTTTATTTAAAAAGTTTAAAACTTCTCCCATTGTTTCTCCATGCACTAGCTTCTTATCATATACGTTTTCATAAAAACACTCTACTTCTTTTAAAATCCCTTCTATTGTGTTTTCCTCCCTCCCATCTCGTTACTTTTATGATCCCTCTTTCCCGATAAGATTTTTTTTAAATATCTAGTGCACTTTTCCCCTTTTTCCACTTCCTGTTCTTTACTTCTTAAAATAATACCTTTACTTTTTTTTCTGATAAAACTGACATTTCATTTTTTACCTCTTTAAACTCTTTACAGAGGTATTTTAAACTTTTAAATGCAGGACTAGATTTTAGTAGTCTTTTTTGCAGCCCCATCATGCGCCGTCTCTCTCTCTCTCCTTCTTGTCCTTTCCTATTTTCTTAAAAAAGCGTCTAGTCCTGTCTTTAACCATCACCCACCACTGTGTCCGTGAATCAAACAAGTCTTGGAGGGTCTGCCAGAGACTGTACTGTTCCCTGTAACTCTGGACTATGTCTTCATCTTGTAACAGGGAACAGTTCAGCCTCCACCTACAGTCACACCAGTGGGGAAGGACAGGGTGCTGGACAGCAGAACCAGAACGTCAAATCCTCCTCTCTCCTTCTCATCCTCCTCTTGTGGTTGGGCCCTGGTGGCCATTTTATTGCTTTGACTCTGTTGGCAAAGGACTTGGGGCAATCCCTGTAAAGATGGTTAGACTCTCCACAGAGATTGCACCTTTTGCCATTGGGACACTCATACAATATCTACCGAGCCATGTTATTATGTCTTCTCTACTCACAGTTTCATTAAATATTCTAACAATTACCACTTTCAGGGAATCGTCAGATAGTTTTTCCAGGTTACAAGCAGCCGACATGCTTGGAGGCACCTGGTGGCTTAAAACGCAACCTAAAAAGTAAGCTCTCTAAAACTAAATAAATACGCTAAAAGGAAAGATTGGTAAGAAAATTGCACTTACCTGTTAGTTTTTTTCTCTCCCGGCCTTGATGGAAAACAAACCTGTGACGAGAAAATGAGCCCTAGAGCTAAAAGACTTGAAGTCTATAAGCCAAGACTTCCACCAGCTAGGACTAGTACAATTTTACTCCTAAACGCTTGGGACCAAGATCACAAATAACAGTCTGCCAGAGGCTGTACTGTTCCCTGTAACTCTGGACTGTGTCTTCATCTTGTAACAGGGAACAGTTCAGCCTCCACAGCCCTTCACCTACAGTCACACCAGTGGGGAAGGACAGCATAATGTGATCAAAAAAGAACATAGCGGTCAATGTAGCATCAGTTGGTGGGCAGTCTCTTGTAAAAACATAGTCGATGCGGGAGGCTCAGGCACCATCACCATTGTACCAGGCGAAGCCCTCCTGCTCTGGATGCACTTTTCTGAAACAGTCGACTAGTTTAAAATCTTTCATTAACCCCTGCAATAAAATTGATGTTTTGTCTAATTTAAAATCTTCCCCTATGTTCTTCCTATCTTTTCTTGATAAAACACAATTAAAATCCCCTCCCATTATAAAAGGAACCCTCCCTAGCATGTGGAGCTGCAGGTCTTCTAAAATGTCGTACCTTTCGTTTTTATCATTAAAACCATATACATTTAGAATGCTAAAATCCATCCCTAAAAAAGTCAGGTTTGCTAAAAGAGCCCATCCGTCTCTCACCACTGTGCTGCCCTTCACCGAAATATGGGGGGCGCCGTCTGCTCTATTATAGTGTTTTTTGTTTTTATTTTCCATAGACTAAAGCTTTATTTACACATTTCAGTCATTACAGTTAGACAAGAAAAAACATCACCACCACCACACTTAAAACCACCCAACACAGTCCCCTGAATGCCCCATTTCCTGAATCCTACACTTGGGCAAAAATTCCAACTAAACCTAAAAAAAAAAAAAAAAACATAAATTATAATCCCCTCCCAGGACTGCCATCAATTCTTGTGCCACCACGGGTGTCCCAACACAGAGGCCTGGAAAACCTCCAGTCTCTCCCACCCTGATGATTCCCTCCCCACCATCCTCCCTGCTGTTCATAATCTTATGGTTAAAACCTTTGAAAACTTGTAACATGAGGTTCGGGTCTGCCTGGGTTTTCCTGACTCTGAGACTCTTGCATCTCGTGCACCATGAGACACACTTCGCCACCGAGATCACTGTCCAGACGTCCGTACAAAACCATTTCCCTTTTCAAAACCGTCCTGCAATCCCTAGCTCCCCACCAAGCCGCTATGAGCCTCCAGAAATGGGCCATGATTGGGCAGGACCAGAGGGCGTGCTCAATTGTCTCCTCCCCACCACAACCAAGGGGGCACAGGGGGGTATGCCCAGATCCGTGCCTGTACAGGCACTCCCTTACTGGAAGACGGCCTAGCGCCCCTAGCAAGTGCAGGTCTTTGCTGGCCCCGTCTAGCCAGCTGACGGGGAGCAGGCGATTGCCGTGTGTGTGGTAATCTGGGCTACATGCTGGTCCCTCCACTTCCTGTGGTCCAGAATGGTGTCCCCGGAGACTTTTGAGAACTCCTTCAGTACCTGACCAACCCCCCCACTCGACTGGTCACCCCAGTGTACATCATCCGAACCAGATCTACAAAGGGCTGAGTAAAGCTCATCCAATCTAGAACGGCAAACATGAAGTCGTGTTGGACCCGGTCGAAAGCTTTTTCCTGGTCCAGGCTGAGCACAGCCAAGGGCACTTGGCGCTGCTCTGCCCAGGCCAGGGCATCCCTTATCAAAGCCAGGTTCATATTTATCCTCCGACCAGGCACCCCGCAGGTCTGGTCGGGGTGAACGACTGCCTCCATGACCCCACTCAGCCAATGACACAATACCTTGGTCAAGATCTTGTAATCTACGTTGAGTAAAGTGATCGGCCTCCAGTTGGCAAGGTCGGCCCTGTCTCCCCGCTTGTAAAGAAGGGTGACATGGCCAACCCGTGCTGAAAGAGGCAATATGCCTCGTCCTACTGCTTACCTGTATGTGTCCACCAGGTCTTTCCCAAGCAAGGGCCAAAGAGTACCATTCTACTGGCAAGCCGTCCCCCCCAGGGGCCGTGCCACACCTCAGGGAAAGCATGGCCCTTTGAACCTCCTCTACTTTGTAATCCCACCCTTCAAGCTGAACTGACTCCACCAACCGTCCACTGACTGCCTCCAAGAAACCAGAGGCTCTCCCCCCGCCCAGGGGGTCCAGCCCCAGAGAGGTGAAATGCGCCTCCGTTATCCCCAACATCCCCTCCACGGATGCGTCCACCCGCCCCCCCGTCCCTCAACCCCTCTATATGTGACCAACGCTGGCGGGTTTTTATCGATTCAAAAAAGAAACGTGTTGGCCTCTCGTCCATCTCCATCTTCTGCCTCCCTGCCTGGAAACAAAATGCCTTTGCTTCCTTCTCATAATAAGTTCGCAGCTCCTCACTTGCTTCCCTCAACCTTTCCCTGTTTCCCCCCTGCCAAGCTGCCTGAAGCTCTTCGGACCAACGCCTGATGTGCTCCTTCCTCCTCCTTAACCTTTCTGGCCCCCACAAACGACACAGACACTTTTCTTAAGGTCCTCCCACCACTCTGCCATCGAGGCGTAGTGCACCTTCAAACGTCTCCATTCCCCATATAAACTTCTAAACATTTGAAGGAAGGAGGGGTCCTGGAGAAAACCTCTATTCATTCTCCACAGACCTCTCCCACTCTGCCCTCCCTCAACAAGGATTTCTGCTGACACTAAGCAATGGTCTGCCCCCCAGAATGGTTCAGCGGCATAACTCAACACCCCGGACCCCTCAGCCACCAACAGGAGGTTGAGCCGTGAAGAGTCCCCCCGGGAATTGGCCCAGGTGTGACCAGACACTCTCAGCTCGACCACCCTGAAGGCATCTTCCAGCCCTGCCCCCCCACAACACTTGAGCTAGGTTACACCCCCTCTCCACATCTGGCTCAACATTTAAATCCCCACCTACTAACAGGAACTTGTTCGTGTGGAGAAGGGGCTCCAAGATATGAAAAAAAACCCGCTGCCTGCCCATCCCAGGGGGTGCGTAAATGGCGATGGCCCTGAACCCGATCCATCTCCACTCACCGTCCACGCAGAGCACTCTACCAGGCACAGGCGACTGGATGTCGGTCACTTGGAAGTCGCATGATTTGAACAGGATTCCCACATCGTCTCCCTTTCCCTCCCAGACACCCCAGACCGATGGCCCCAACGTCCAGTCACTGGCGAAGGAGACCTCATCTGCCTTTGATTTTACATGCCATTCCTGCAGGAACACAAGTCAAACAGGACATCGCGCAGACTCAAGAAGACCGCCGTCCTCTTGAGTGACTGCCTAATGCCCCTTACATTTAGTGTGGCAACTGCGAGCTTACCCATTTGACAAAAATAACAGGTAAAAGAAAATGGCATAGAGCAACACAGTTCAAAACCAAACCCCAAAAAAGGCCCCCATCCCACCAAAATCACACTAACTCTAGATAGTAACCTCCAACAATTTTAGGATGATTGTTAGTCGTGTATGTATTCAGCCAAATGATTTATCTTGAGTAGCCGTCAATGCAGCCATTTATTCAGATACCAAAGGGTTTTAAATTGCCATACGAATCAAAGCGCCATATGTGCCTTTGGAGAAGTAGTTGCGTCGATGAAGACGCCTTTCTGTTCTAAGCTCTACCCCTCTTGGGTCTAGCACCTGCAGAATTATCCGGATGTCTCCTTTTTTGACTCGCTCTAAGCACTTTACATGCATCCATCGATAGCCATTCAGTTGTCCAGACTGGTTGCAAACTGGGCTTAGGGAAAAGAGTGGAATGTTGCCTGAATGGAGTATTTTTGCCACCTACAGGGCAAATCCAGTAATGCACTCAAATCGCTCAATTTTTTTTCACCTCAATAAATTATCTCGAGGTCCCGAAAAAAAAATTCCCCACATGCACTTCAGGTTTTTTTTTTTATGCATCATGGAAAAATAGTCCCCCACATGTCCTCTCGTTTTTTTCCCCCACATGTCCCAATTCTTAATGTATCGTGGAAAAAATATTTTTCCTCACATGTCCTTTCGGTTTTTTTTCCCCACATGTCCCTCCTCAGATGTCAGAACACTGTTGTAGTGGTCAGTTTCACTACATTAGTGTCCTCCAATCAATTACATACATCCTGCAAAAATACAAGGGTTTACAGACAAATATAAAACACCTGAACAACATCAGCTGTGGCCCAATCCTTGGCAAGGTTATCAACTTAGCACACCATGAGCCAGTCACAGTTGGACTGTTTAGCGATCAAAAGAGAGGCTAATTTACTAAACAATTTCTTGATGACTTTGCACTGGCGATTTTCACGACTGCATGGGTTTGACTTTCAAGAGTTTCAAGAGACTTTGCAGCTCTCCTCGATGCCCTGTCGTGCCTCGGCCTGTGCTTTTATTATTTACAAAGGGTACCATGGGTTTCCTGCACACAGGAAATAGTTTACATGGACAACAACTTTTTACAATAGAATGACGTATCCTAGAAACAACTTGCCACTAATGACAGATCAACTTTTAGAGATAGAAACAAATTCAGATCACCACCATTAGTATTTCAGCTCTAGAGAGACTTCTTTGGAAATGGTGTCTGGGGTACCTCTTGATTACATGCACCTTGTATGCCAAGGTGTCATGTGGCAACTTCTTTACCTATGACTAAAGTTATGTCCTCTCACTTGTAGACTGTCAGGTCAAAATGTAGCTACCTTGAGGGAAAATTTTTAAAGGTTAAAAATTTTTGTCTCTTGCAAGAATGAGGAATTTGTAGTACACAATATATTTGAGCATTTTTTTGATCATTCACTGTTATCTAATGCATCTGTAAAAATATCATTTGTAAAGAAAATAAAGAATGTATTATTATTTTCAGTAAGAACTTTTCTTTCTTTCTTTTATAGGAGTGGTGAGGATTGGGATGGGCAGCAGGGTGAGGCTCCTACACTGAGTAAACCGGACCAGTAGCGAAGTCTTGGTATAAGGATTGCGTCTCCTAGTGGCCTCCCAACAAAGACCAAAACAGATTCATGAAAAGTGTCAGGAAAGCAGAGGTCTCACAGTCTGACAAATGGTGGAGCAAACACAGTTTACAAAAACTTTAGGAATCAGGTGATGATACAACTTGGTGACCCCACACTGTATGGGAAAGCTATATCAATGGTGACCAGGGCTGGTGCTAGCCAATTGATCTGAAAGCCGTTGCATATAAGTAAGAGGAGAAATAAAAATCTTGATAAAACACTAATAAATTTTATTTTAATGTTTGTTGCCATTAATGCAAAAATAAAATTATTTAAATAAAAAAAAAAAAAATAGACACCACTAACATTATTAAAAAAGATTTGTGCAATGAATCATAAATAACAAAAGAACTGAACTTTGTAAACACAGTACAAAGTATTTAAGAATTAGGTCTAGCCTAGTATTTAAGTAAAAAAAAAAAAGTGCAATTTCTTTTCAGTAAATAACCATACATGAGTAGAAATAACTTGATAAACACCTGTCTAATTTGTCATGTAACATCACATTCAATTGCAAGATTTATTCAAAGTTCACGTTACCAAGAGCCGTTTTCCATTCATCAGCTCATTACTTTGTCAAAGTATCATCTGTAGCATTACTTTTTTCACTGCACAATTACATACATGTGGGTTCAAATTACATAACAAACACCAAATAAATGTCCAGAATTAGTGGATATAATGAAGATACCAGGCCATGTCACTTCAAAATAAAGGATCTTTAAATTATTATATTTCTGTCATTTTTACTCTAAAATGTTAAGAGAAATCAGTTTGCACACACCATTTTCACTTCATAATGATAGTACAACACCTGATTATATCACTCACTTAGCATCACGTCATTCTGATGTGTCATTTCAAAATAAAGGCCCTGTGTGTTGTCCTATCCATGTAATTTTAATTCCAAATTTAGATTATTATTAAAAGGAAGCCGTTAGGTTACACAGAACAATTTCACAGCAGAATGAAAGTACACTACCTGAAGTGAAATTGTTTTGTGCAAACTAATGGTTTCCTTTTAAAGTGCCATATGTAGTTGGGTCCTTTGGAGAAGTAGTTGCGTCGATGAAGACGCCTTGCTGTTCTAAGCTCTACCCCTCTTGGGTCTAGCACCTGCAGAATTATCCAGACGTCTCCTTTTTTGACTCGCTCTAAGCACTTTGCATGCCTCCATCGATAGCCATTCCGTTGTCCAGTCTGATTGCAAACTGGGCTTAGGAAAAAGAGTGGAATGTTGCCTGAATGGAGTATTTGTGCCACCTACAGGGCAAATCCGGCAATGCGCTCAAATTGCTCAATTTTTTTTTTCACCTCAATAAATTATCTCGAGATCACGAAAATAAAATTCCCCACATGAACTCTGTTTTTTTTTTTATGTATCATGGGGAAAAAAATTCCCCCACATGTCCTCTCGTTTTTTCCCCCACATGTGCCAATTCTTAATGTATCGTGGAAAGAATATTTTTCCTCACATGTCCTTTTGTGCAAACTAATGGTTTCCTTTTAATGGTCAGTTTTGGTCTAATAATTTTAATGGCTTTGAAACAATGCATTATAAGACTATAAAAGAAGTGGTCTTAAACCAAGTACATTCAGGTCAGATCCATGCAGCCCTATCAGCGACTGTCCAGTAATTAAATATGGATATTACCTCCACCATTTTTCATGCCATAGGGCAATACCAGTAACGTATATGCATTGTAACAGTAATATGACATTTTCCAACATCATGCCGGTTAATGTATAGTAGACATAAATGAAGAAAAATGTTGCATTTTAAAAAATTATTTAAAATTCTTTGTTATTTATACATAAAAATACACATGCAACTTAAGAAATACATTCTTTTTTTCATACAAGCTATTTATATTCCAGAGAGTGTCTCTCTCACGTCACGTTGGTTAATTACAGAATCTGACACTTCCAAGCCACTGGGTGTCATTGTAATGACTGTTTCCTGAAGTCAAGAACTGGAGAAACTCATTGATCTCTGAAGTGTGTAAGCTAGTCTAACTGGCTTCATCAACCACTGGCAGAGCAGAAACCAGTCTCTCCATGAAGGACCGTGGAGGACTGTGGTAACTGCTGGACTGTGGCGATGTCCCTGAATGTCCCCACTTCACTTCATTAAGCATATATTTATACGAAGATTAAGCAATGCCCCTATAGGAGACTCACAGACAAAATAGAAAAACTCAGGACTCTGCTCTATGCCACAATATTTAATAAAACTGTCAGTTTATAAAATCACAACAAGCTGCCCAAAAGGAGTAAAAAACTTATAAAACAGGAAGCTAAAGTTTACTCCAAGCATTTAAAGAATTAAAAAACAGTGTTTAAAGCATTAAAATGTCCAAATAATATTTCTGGTGTCAGTGAATGTGGAGAGAAGCCCTGTTTCTAATAAACTGGCATGTTTAATTTAATGAACCTTGTTCATTAGTAATGAGTTACAGTATCACTTTATAATACTGTTCCTGATCATCTTTATCTCCTAATGAAGAACACAGTAACACCCTGTTCATTAGTAATGAGTTACTATGTGCTGAAGCACCACAGTGTCAATTAATTCGCTATCTAACAAAAATGAGGTGCATTTGGAAGTATTTCTCACAGAATGAGTAGGTAGGACACAACATACAGTGAACTGAATATTTCTATGAGCAATCTCTTTGGCCATATCATCCCAAGGACTTCAAACGAGCCATTGTCTTCTATACATTGGAGGTAAGCAGATTTTAGACATTGAGGTATTTAGCATGTTTACATATTATTTGGCTGACGCTGAAATTTACATGCTTAATATTGCTCATAGTCTACATGATGGCAACACCACCGAAGCGCCAAAGGGAAGACCTCGGCACGGATAAATACATGGCGTATCCCCGATTAGATTCTCAGCAAATAACACACAATTATTCAACGCCGTCCTTCAAACTGACCGAGAAGTATTTCACGATACAGTGGTTTTTAGTCCGGCCAAGAGGCAAGCCTTTCTTCAAGCAGCACAAAATGGGACTGTGTTATCTCTGCAAATTGTCAAAAAGGCTTTAAGTAAGTAATTTCTTAATCTATTAACACTAAGAGCTCGAAAGGGACGATTTTTCTTCGTAAGGCAAATATCCACCGCACGCCTGTTGTGAAACAGTTATAGCATGGTTTGTTTTTTGTTAGCAGCAAGGCTAAGTGGGGGGTGGGGAGGAATTGCATTTGTGCTTCAGGGTTAAATATGCAGAACTAGGCTAAGGCGTTTGCACAATACTAGTTGTTTATTGACTTGTCTTATTGTCTTTCTAGATTTTAGTAACTAATGCACATGGCGTCTAGCTTTTTGAATGCACATTTGCTCGAACCTAGCCAAATGGCGGACTCTACATACTTCAATAAGAAAGTGAGAATTTTCACCAAAGAACGGCAGAGACGTAAAACAGCCCAGACACTAAATTGTCACAAATAGACTATCTGAACACTCATCCAAAAGCTGATTGTCATTTGTTAAATTTAAATTTTTAAATACTTTAAGTATTCTTGACAGATTTTGTCTGTCTTGACAGATATTTATTAGTATTTATTATTTTACTGCAGCTTCAAGCTAAAATACTGTTCCAGCATTCATCAGTAGCTAAAATCATTTGTTACATCATCTTTGCATCATTTACTTTTTTTGTTTGTCTAATTACTTGTCCAGGTTTCCTTTTTTAATTATTAAACATTAACTATAGGATACCAACTAAAACCTAAAACACTACAAAAACATTTGTAAATGCAACAGTGTTTACCTCAAATATATTGCCATACTTTACCAAGTCCAAGATAAAGGTAAACATTTTGTTTATTTTTATATAATAAACTACAATAAAAAAGGAATTAATCTAGAAATACATTGATCAATTTGTCTCTCAAATGTAACCTTAAATTTTTCAAATAGAATACAAATAACTAAATCTATCTTTGTGTACCTCTGTGTAAAAGTGTAAATGGTGCAATTAAAATATTTGCACAAAAATAAATCAATGAACCTAGATACAATCAAAAAAAATGTAATCTAACAAATTTTAATAGAGCTATATCTCTTTCTGACAACATTTCTGTCCTTCTCTGCTTTGTCTCATGTATATAAGAATCTACTAGTCCACTAATGGGCTGCAAGACATAGGGGTCTTGTCCTCAGGTTCTGAATTTCAGCCTTTATATTGTTATGTAAAAATAAGTGACATTTGTTCATATATACGTTTTCTTGTGTTCTAGGTTTCAGAGGAACATCGGATTTTGAGGTCATTGTCAATAATCGAAGCACTATAACGGTCACAACTCTGCCTTTTTCCTCACAGTGTCCCTGGAACCCAAGCAAAGAGTGAACTTAGAGGTCGCAACCATGCCAGCAGGCAGAAAGGTATATACTTTACAGTTGCTTTAATTTAAATAATTTACAACTTATTTAAAAACATAAAACTCAAAGATTTCTTCTATTCCTATTCATTAAGGTCAGTCTTGTCGAAGCCAAAGTCTTGTCTCTTGCACTAACTACCCAGACCATTGTTGTACAAGGTACAGAACAAGAACTACAGAATGCCTCCATCTCAGACGGGACTGCACACAACACTACAGTTGTGGGAAAAGCATGTGAACGCCCTTAAGATTCTATCGTCCTACCCCTGTATATGACGGAAATATACAGTTAACGACAACCCTATCGACAGTAGTTGAAGAAATCAGTGATCTCAATGTTTCTGACACATCGACAACAACCACAGAACCAGGGGTGACATCACTTACTGGGACGATCAGTGCACTTGAAATACATGCATCAATGAAGTGCCCGGTCTGCAACACCAGGCAAGACAACTTATCATCATCACAACACATTCTATCAGTGCCAAAATTGCAATATGATGCAAAAAAACAAACAGCCTACCTCAAGCTGCTGAGAAGCTGCAAATGTTCTCAACTGAAACTTCACGCAGATAATACTGAATACGCGTTCACCCTCTCCAATTCCCCTTTGGTTAGTTATGTCAACCAGTACAAACTCCAAGCCCTAAACCTAGTAGAGCAGCTTGAGGAACACTTCTTGACACAAACGAATTTGTCTATCACCTTTGACAGTGACCTTTGTGTTGCTGAAATTCCTCTGAAGTTGCTGAAGTCCCCTCAGATGCTGTTCTCAGTAACACTGTCGAGACACAGTCAGTTTAGGAAAAGATGCAAATGACCGCCACGTATCCACATGTAGACTTTTAGGAAAGAACTGAATATTCACTTTTTAGTTTGCATGCTATTTGGCCTTAGTTTATTACTTAGGTTATTAGTTGTTTTAGATGTTTAATGTTCCACATAGTACTACATTTTTTTATTCATCTTGTGTTCCCTTTGCAAAAAGTCACTTTGATTTTATTTTTCATACAAACCGGATTCCAAAAAAGTTGGGACACTAAAATTGTGAATGAAAACTGAATGCAATGATGTGGAGGTACCAACATCTAATATTTTATTCAGAATATGACACAAATCACAGATCAAAAGTTTAAACTGAGAGAATGTATCATTTTAGGGCAAAAATATGTTGTTTCAAAATTTCATGGCGTCAACAAATCCCAAAAAAGTAGGGACAAGGCCATTTTTTTACCACTGTATGGCATCCCCCCTTCTTCTTACAACACTCAACAGACGTCTGAGCTCTTCATAAAGAGCCGGCTCTTTCAGCTCCTAAATGGCTCTGTTTTGCCACTTATTTCCACTGGTACAGAACAATATTACCTACATTTTACATGACTATATGGACAAAATATTATTGTTCAATATTAAAAATAATAGTGTTGCAATGGTCAATTGTTTTATGGCTGTCTTGTAATAACTCACTGATTGCACTCACATTAAATTGTATAAATAACTGGATTTTTATTTAAACACCTTAATAAAAAATCACTTGTAAATTCTGAAATATAGCCAATGGAACCCAAAAGGTAGGTATTAAAAAATAGCTTATTAAATTAAATAATGATCCATTTCTGGGTAATAAAATAAACAAATACTCTGCAAAGTGCAAAACAGCTGCATTCAACGGTAGTGATTAAAACAACCACAACTGTCAACAAACATTGAACTGATTTAACATTTCTTCAACTATTTTTTGGAAGGCAGATCGGCATTCAGGAAAAACAAGTTTCTCAGCTTTGAGGGTTGGGGCTTGCTTGTAGTTCTCTGATTGGTTGAATGACAAGCCTTTGAAAAAAAATGGCTCAGTCTTAGACGGGAGCCGGCTCTCATCGTTCACTTACAAGAGCCGGCTCTTTGAACCTGTTCGTTCGCGACCGACACATCACTAGTGGGTTCAACTCCCACTCCGGGTGACTGAGGAGTTTGTTGTGTTCTCCCCATGTCCACGTTGGTTTCCTCCGGGTGCTCCGGATTCCTCCCACAGTCCCAAAACACATGTAGGTAGGTGGATTGGCTACTCAAATGTGTCCGTAGGTGTGAGTGAATGCGTGTGTGTGTGTGTTGCCCTGTGAAGGACACCCCCTCCAGGGTGTGTTCCTACCTTGCGACCAGAGAGTCTCGGTAGGCTCTGGACCACCCGTGACCCTTAACTTGATAAATACTTCCAGACAACGAATGAATTAATTATGCAGCACTACCACATTATCATCATCTTTGCTGCTTAATCCATTTCTGGGTTGTAGTAGCACTACCACTGTATTTACAAATCCTTCCCTTTCGAAAAGTATTCCTCAAAATCCCCAATACATGGTCAATAAACTTGACTATTCAAAGTTACTGATAAATAAAATTTCTGCAAACCGCAATTAGGAGAAAGTATAATGTGCCAATTTGAGAGTTGTAGCTTGTTGTACAGAATATACTTGGTTTAATACAACTTCTTTTGTAGTCTTATAATGCATTGTTCCAAAGCCATTGAAATAACTAGACAAAAAAATGATTACCACAATGTAGTGAAAATTAAAATAGCCCACATTCAAGTTGTAGTTTGTTGTAGAGGAGAATCTTGATATGAAACTACTTTTGTAGTGTTATGTTAGATTACGTAAAAGCTATTGAAATTATTAACAAAAAATGACTACCACTATTAAGGGAAAATCAAAAATACAAATCTGGGGTGTACTTATTGAAATAAACATATTTTCTAGCGTTGATGTTGGATTATTCAAAACTGTTGAAATTTGTAATGGTTAAATTTACCGATATAAGGGGTTTAGTATGTCATGTGTTTTACACTTAATCATATACAACTTGTTTAGAAACAATATCAAAGGTTTAGAAGCTATTTAAATTAATTCTCAAAAACCAATTGCCACAGGCCAGCAATGGTTAAATTTACCAATATATAAGGTGTAGTATGTCATGTGGGTTACACTTGATAAAATACAACTTGTTTTGAAATGAAAATTCCAAAGGTTCAGAAGCTATTTAAATTAATTCTCAAAAACTAAGTGCCATGGGCCAGGAGTGGTTAAATTTACCAATGTAAGAGGTGTAGTGTATGTCATGTGGGTGGAACTTGATCAAATATTATTATTACTATTATTAATAATAATTTATTTTGTAATATTGAGAAAATTAATTATATTTAAATAATTCTGTTTATTGGGCTCAGCTCAGCAACTTTATTTACCAGCAATGCCATATATTGCAATTTGTTATCATTTTAAATATTTCCCCCCCTCTTCAGAGCAATAACTATAAAACAGCTCTCTTATTATTATTTCGTGGTTTTGAAAAGGCAAATATTTCTGACATAAACTGACTTGTAGCTGCTTGTCTTGGATCCCAAAAACAATACTTTGCAAGTATTAGCTCATTTGCATGCACAAATCCTAATGGTTTGTGCATTTAACAGTGAAATAATGTATTTTTATTTATTTTTAACAGTAAAGAGATGTTTCTACGGTATTTCGCTGTTACAGAAACTGTTTTCAACCTGTTTAGAGTTTACAGTCATTTACTGTCATGGTTTAACAGTTTTCCACCGTAAAATTCAGACATTTTTTACAGTGCACTTTTACCTGCTCTGTGAACATAGACTGAGTTTAAAAGAATCCGGAACACACTGACTATAAGTAAATTTAAAGTTTTTTTCAAAGTAATATCAGATTGTCCAAAACAAAAACTGACTGACAATTGGTAAAGTCCACAGTGTGAAACACATGTGAACAGGTGTATTAATATCTCTGAGCTAGAGCTTTTAACGGATTAATGAGCTGCATTAGTTCCCACTGAATCTGAACTCACACTGGGAGAAGTGCCATTCGACCTGAAAATAAGATTCGGATCAGTTCTGCCTTTGAGTTTTACTCCCTGTTGTCCTGCCCCTTGCTGAAATAGTGTGTGTGTTTGGTTCTACTGAGGAGTTTGACTCTCCAGTTCACACGGTTTAGGGAGAGTGGATTTCATTTAATAAGCGACTGAGCTCAATTATACATCTGCCGTTGAGAACGGTGCTGGATCCAAGTAAATAGGTTCTGGAACACATGCACTACAAATTTGAGAGGTGCTGGTTCTTGTTCCGGCAGGATCCGAATCAAATTAAGCACTGCCAGTGAGTGCAGGCGCACACACATACACCTGGACTTATAACCATATACAGCATTTACTATCAACGTGAAATGATAATTGGGTAACATTAAATATAGAAACGTTATGTAGCGTGGTAACAGTATTTGAATTGTTTCTGCTTAATTGTGGTTATTAATTACAAATTATTATTATTAATTTTGGATAATAACAATATTAATAATTTATCAGATATTTGGATACTATTCACACTAGAATGTGAGTTTCAGGATTTTCAGGACAGACTCTCTACACAGTATTATTTCAAATCAAAGAACACTATTTAGAAAGGAATAATAATTATTTAACATACATAGCACAATTATTGTAATCTCACAAATCAATGCCGATGAAACCCTTCTTATGAGTCTAATAAGTGGCTAGGCTATCGGGCTTGTGTAACTATTATGGTTTGCACCAAATGAAATTGAACTAATGATTAAGATGTAAATTTACCAAGAGACTTAGACATCAGCTCTGAAAATGATATTTTTGGAGCTTATTGTTGACGCAGTTCGACCAAACCGATGGGTCCAGCAAATTCAATCTCCGCTCTCCGGTTCTAGGCTGTCCTGTCCTCCCCGTGTAAACGGCTGATGGTAGGCCTGCTATGGAGGAATCCCCTCCAGGGTGAATAGGCCACTTCCGGTGTCCTTGGACGGTGTGACGTCAGTTGGGTTCTCGGGTATGATGGCATGGTTGGGAATTCCCTGAAACGAGGGGGCGTCGAAAGAAAAGCTGTTTTTTTTTTTTTCAAAATTCAGAAGTGATGTCTTGAAGTCCCTATATAAAGTTAATATACTAAATATTTACTAATCTCGGGGGTGAAGTCTTATTCTGGCCAAAAATAAGTTTCACCCGCGTTGATCAGCCATATATGAAAACACTTTGACTGGGCAATGAAAGAAAACGACAAACAACAAAGTAAATTGAGGCTGGCACTGACAGAGTTATTTCTAAAGGTTTAAATATCTGACTCAATGCTAAACTGACCAGACCTAGCTAGCAAAATAATATTGGACCACACTCTGTAATGTGGCAGCTCACCCAGGGGTGGATTGAAACAGGGCAAGCCACCAACAGAGCACTAGAGAAATTGGCCTCAAGTGCAGAGACGCACAAATAACCCCTCTGGATGTCAGGAATACCAAGACAAAATGAAACACAAGTGGAAAACTTAATGATCAGGTCAGGGGAAAACTGATCAGCTCAAAATTGAGCAAAAGAAAACAAATGCAAGAGAGTTTCCCAAAACAAAAGGGAGAGACAAGATGAGACAAAAGAAATTAAAGATAGAACACAACTTATTTCTAATTATTTATTTATACCAAAAAACAGTAAAGAAAAGAAAATAATGAATCCCAAGAGAAAAACCAGAGAGAAAGCTCTGGTGGAGAAGAAGAAGATAGAGAGACCCAGGAGAAAACTCAAGAGCCTTTACCAAATTACCAGCCAGACTTGCACAGCACTCTGAAAAGAGAACCCCAAGACTGAGCACTGAGGTGTGTGTTGGCTTCCCTTAAGTAGGAGTAGCCCAGGTGGAACCAATTGCCCCAAATTAGCAGGCAGCCTCGCCCCAGCCCGACCTCTTACACACTCGGGCCGAATCACGCAAAGTGAATATAAAAACACAGATTTCTGTAGGGGGAACACTTTTAGACAATTTCTCACCTGTACTTAGTTCAGAAAGCCATTTTTAATACATATAATAAAGATAAACCTTTTCACCTTTGATCAGCATCTTGTCTGACTCACATCAGTACTAGATCACAAAAGATTACTTTAAAATGTTTATGACAGGGGAACAGATTTGGACAGACTATTTCACCTGACTAAAATCCAGCCTCCTTTTAGTTTGTTTGTTTTATTTTAATGATAATAATCCCTGAGTAAATGCCTATTACATAGTCGTGCATAAATGTTTCATTCACTCAATTACCATTTTAAAAATATTAAAATCGTATTTCACTGTCTCCATAAAATGTCTTTATTGTACTTAATAAAACACACATTCCGTTAGCTTTTTTAATTATATTAGACAAAATATTATTAAGAAAAGTCTGCATAAATGTTTTTTTTTTTTTTTCAAAGCGGATTGTGTTATCCGTTATTGTGTTTCGGCTTCCGTAGATGTAGCACTAGGTCGCGCGCAGGGTGATTTCTTGAATGCGCGTTCTCGCAGACTCAAGAACCGTGAACTGGACGGGGAACTGAATCGGCCACAACACCGGCACGCGGAGTCGGCATTGTCTCGGCCTTGGTGTACGGCCGTAGACTGGGCAGGTAGTTCTGGCCCGAGTCTGGGAAACTCTCGGCCGAGTGTTGTGGCTGAGGCGCGGCTCAAATGCCTCGGCCCTAGGCCGGCAAGCCATAACTAAATCGCGATAACCGGACCACGGCCGAGTTTGAATCAGAAGCACGTTATTAGTGCCAGACTCGGCCCAGATCTGGCTCATTATCGGTTGTAATAGTTTATTTCTATATTATTTCTTTTTTATCTCAGTAAATAGGCTTCTATCGCTTTCAATATAACCTCCTTCAACCCATTAATCACTAGCCCAAAATCACTGCTACTCCCTAACAAAGGATTAGTGTATGTGGAATTATATATTTAAAACATTACATTACACCAAAAAACAGCACTGAGATTGAGAATGTATTTTAACCTACTTTTCGATAGCTAGTACCTTAATGTGTTTAAGCAGTTTTATTTCTTATACTGAGGTATGCGGTTCTGTGTGACACAAAAACCCACAAAAATGCTCACATCGTCTTGTAAAATACGCCATCAAACCACATAATTACTCAAATTAAAATACTCATGTATGAGCGATTGTCATTGTCATGTTAAATGTTTTCTGTTAGAAGAAAAAAAGAGCTAGCTAGAGTTATCTAAACAGGTTAGCTATAAAGTTTGTCCTTTGAAAAAAAAAACGGTTAAATATTACGTATGTAACGTATAATAGTTTATAGAAAAACGTACGTAACATTAACGATGTTAACTACATTTGGGCGATTCCGAAATACGTATGTATCCAAAAATATAAGGTTAAATTGAAATACTTACGGGATGAAGCTGCTCCCTGAGGCCGGTGAGAGCTGCTCGCGCGCCGCGGTCACAGAAAAGAGCGCGAATCTTCATCGTCTTCTTCTTCTGTGTTTTTACCGCGGTTCGCTTCTGCCACCTTCCGTTTTCTCATTCAGAGTTCATTCATTTTAAAGCGGTCGTCTTCAAAAACTACAATTTCCTCCCTTCAGCACAGCACTGCCTCCTTATTAACCCTATTTATCATAATCATTTCTGTCGTTCGTGTCCCAGTCATCAATTTTCTAAAATATTACAATATTAAAGCTTACCTATAACTGTATGGCATTTAACAAGTTAAAATGATGATTCTATTTATTTAACATTTATTACATCGTTTTCCAGACAGTTACCAGTATTTTCTTTTATTCTTAGATGTGGGTCACATACGATTAATACGCAGTATTTAATAAAATGCTCTGATCTATAGAACGCCGTTGGGCTCTAAACGTGTGAATAAATGCGCGTTAACGTTATTAAAAATTTGCGTGTTAACACGAAAAATTTTGTCGTGATAGCGTGACCAAAATTGACACATTTACACGCTTTTTAAGGTTTTCGCCAATGGGAGGCCTCAAATCCGGGCGTATTTACATATTCATGATAGGATTTACATCACATACTGTAGCTGACACGAAACATAAATCCTTTGTGAACGTAGTCCCTACGTTTCATCTGAATTATTCATAACATAGTGAGCGAAGCACTGACCTTTGGCTACGTTGAGCCCTACGTGAGCAGTGTGAAGACAGCAATACTAGTAAAGTTGATCCCCATAGCAATTGGAAGTTTATTTTTCACAATAAAAAAACTCTGGTGTTTAGTACCTTAAAATTTGTAAACATGCATATTATTGTATAACTTCATTCATAACATGCTCTAAAGCTTTTCATAATTTTATATCAAACAAACATCACTCACACTATGTGTGTGACACATACTGAGGCATAATTAATTTACATTGATAAATGATGTGCATTCTTTTAATAGCATACTGCTAAACAATACAGTGTCAATACAAACCCATAGTGAAATTAACTTTCCAGATCTTCCTCTTTCTGTAAACATGTATAATATGTTTAAAGTTACATTAATTTACTCATGTTTTATTTAATTATGGGTGTCTACTTCTATATATACTATATATATACATACATATATATATATGTGTGTGTGCGCGCACGCTTTTAAACGTATGTATATATGTATAATGTTTATACAAAATCTCATAAAAAAGCATGAGAAAATTAAACACTGGAATGTTTCTGTTATTTGTTAAGTTAAGACTTTATGTTGTTTCAGCAATAACGCCACACACCAGTAGGTGGCAGTAAAGCATCATGATTCACGAAATACACAAACTTAACGTGTTAACACATAAAAAAACCTTAGCGTGTTAACACAAAATTATACGCTAAGTGTTAACACGGAGAATCCAACACCTTTAGAGACCAACGGCGTTCCATACTGATCAGTGTAGTGTGCTAACTGCAATCGCCTCGCCAGCCGACAGTGCCTATGTGCAGCTGCAATTGGGCCAGATGCAGCGTGCCACATTCACGCCGAGCCTCAGCCAGCCAACAGTGCCGAGCCTGAGCCAGAATCGGCCCAGATCTACCTTGCTAGCTGGGGAGCGTCCCCTGATTGATCCGTTCTCAGAGTCTTTTTCATAATGTGCGGAGTCAGAGCTCACTATTTTCTTCTGTTGATCCGATATATGTCGACTCCGTTCAGCAACTCAACTCTCTACACGCCTCATTAGGCGACTCTTTTTCCTTAAGCGACTCACGCCCTTTCGGCTGTACCACTGTTTTCTAATTAGCGCCGTTACGCCCACAGAGGTAGCTGCCCTCTGATTGGCTACTGGGTTTGGAAAGTACCCGTGACCGCCTCAAGTTCCCCAGAGACCAATTCTTTAACTCTGCTCCAGATAAAACATTCTTGAGTTAATACATCATATATATTTGAGCGTTAATACATTGAGTACATTGATGTAGGTACACAAACTATTCTAGTTATTAGAGATTAATTAACATTCTTTTAAATTGAGAAAGGAATTGGCCTTCTTTAAATCAATTCATGCAGACACGTTAGTATACAATTTCCTGAGAATAACATAGGATAACACATGATTAAACAACAATAATAATACATTGGATAATGCATAACTGGATTAAGAAAAGCATACGTGTCCAAGATAACTCTTTTTGGGACAGAGATAAAACGAGAGTGAGACACACACACACAACGGGGTGCTTTTGGTGACATATGATTTCCCAAATGTCCACTTGGAGGCACTGTTGGTCCATGCTGTTCCAGCTGGATTGAACTATGTTCCAGAGAGAAAATTAGCGCATTCCTCGAGGCCATTTGCCGATCTACGATAAGATTAAGTCAAGAGAATGTTCTTTTAGGAGAGTTCTGAGGTTTAGTGTTCATTCCCCAGGACTCCTTGAATGATTTAAAAGTTATCCTTTGGTCTAATGGTGTCATAACTTTCAAACCGACCACTTAGTGTAGGCGAACCTTTTTGTGACCCTCCCAGGGTCAAACTGGAAAGGGGGTTTGCTTTGGCCTTCAAACATACTATGTGAGTGTGTGGGGGGTGGTTTCATGGAGTCTCCACACACACCGCTGTGGAATGTGGTATTCTCCCTTTTTCCTTCATTAAAATAAATGGAAAGTTGGAGGCTTGATCTGGATAATCCGTAGTCTGAAAAAGGTTCAGCATACCTGGGCCTTCCTCCACTACAGTTACTAGTTTAGAATGTAAGAGTAGTGTGCATTTTGTAGTCGTGTTGAGACTAGGAATTTTGTTAATCTGCTTAATTGTAGGCTGAATTTCATTTTCTTTATAAAATATGTCATGGCTCTATAAAAGTCTATTCCACTACAGAGCTGCAACTACACTCCCAGTTTGTTCAAACCCCACTTACTAATTTGATTAATCAGTGCCTTCTTGTAAAATAGAACAAGTCACACCTCATTAAAAACATAATTTTCCACTGAGATAAGCAAAATGTCCACATATCTTTATAACAATGAAATCTAAGAGGTTTCCTTCTGCTTCCTAAGAGTCACTTCTGTCTTAACGACCAACGGCATTCATTGGTCAATGATCTAGTTTCATGATTTATTATACGCAGCACTTTTTTTAAATTTTCATATTGGTGGCTGAATTAAAGAAGTGAATTTTAATCATTCATTCGTTCTTTCATTCATTCATTCACTGTCTGTAACCGCTTATCCAGTTCAGGGTTGCGGTGGGTCCTGAGCCTACCCAGAATCACTGGGCGCAATGCAGGAGAACACCCTGGAGGGGGCACCAGTCCTTCACAGTGCGGGATTTTTTTATATATAAATATATATATACTCTGTCACTCACTCGCTCACACCTATGGAGACTTTTACACAGCCAATGCACCTACCAACATGTTTTTTGTAGGAGGAAACTGGAGCACCTATAGAAAACCCACACAGACACACACCAAACTCCTCAACCAACGTGTTGTCAGTTCTTATTTTATTCTCATTGTTCAGTCATGGTCTGTAACTGTGCAGTCAGTTCAGGGTTGTGATGGGTCTGGAGCCTACCCAGAATCACTGGGCGCAAGGTGGGAACCCACCGTTGAGGGAGTGCCAGTCCTTTACAGGGAGACACACACACGCACAAACTTTGAGTAGCCAATCCACCTACCTATGTGCGTTTTAGACTGTGGGAGGAAATTGGAGCCCCTGTAGAAAGCCCACACAGACACTGGGAGAACACACCACACTCTTCAACCAACATGTTGTCACTTCTGATTTTATTCTCATTGTATTTTGGTTAATTCTGTCCAGGGCCATGTTTCCCAAAAGCAGTGTGCAATTAATCTTAACTTCAAGTGTTTCCAGTCATATTTGCTCTACCATCTACAAATGTTTTTTTTTTTTTTTTTTAAGCTGGGCTTTTGGGAAACCAAGCACAGATAACTTTCATCACTGGAGTTAAAGGGACTCCTGTAATATGATAGATGTTTTATGGTAGACACTGATTGCCACATACACAAAACATCCTACAGAATGGGGTGTCATTATGCTTAGGATAATTACATCTCCAGTATGATCATTTTGCTATTACTACACACACAGGTTCCTACAAAACGAAAAAAAATCATGTGCAGTATAGAAACGTTTCTGACAGAGTTAAAACATTCTTTGTTGACTGATACACCACACCATGTATGGTTTTCAGTTAAGACTAAAGGCAAGCAAAGGGGAAGAAAAACAAATGTAAGACACTTAGCATCAGTACTTACAATACATTTAAGACAGTATTCATTCATTGTAAAGGTAATATCTACATACATTCAGAGATCAAATCAGTATTCTTCCCCATTTCTTAAAATGAAAGAAAAATTTGAAGAAACACATCTATTATTTTACTGAAGTGAAGCAAATTATAAAGGCAAACGCATCTAAAATACCTTAAAATGCAAATGACACATTGGTTTTACATTCAGTGAGTTAAAGTACATACATATATGCACAGTTGACAAATAAAGCTGGATCACACATGGCTTGGCTTGAAACAATCTACATACGTGATTATCGTGCATTGATAAAGTGGCAGAACGACCACGCATAGTGGCAATAACAGTAGTAGAGGGACAAATAGTACTGACTACATTTGTAATGAACTTGTAATTTACATTAAAATAATAAGACCCTTAGGTTTTTCATTTTTTAGTAGAATAATATATGATATGGCTAATCCTCCAGGCATTTACATTCTAAATCGAAGCAGAAAAGCTTGCACTGAAGCAGACAGATGACATAAGGTCCCATATTTGATGGTTTAGTACAGACTAGGTTTAGAAACTTTGAACCTTTTGCTAAACTATTCAGCAAGGCCACTTTCTGACATGAGACACATGTATAGTGACAAATGTTCATTCTTCCTCTTGGTGAGACTGTGGAATACCAGCTGGGAAGATACAACTGATGCCTGTGTATCTCAAGTCAGAAGATGGCCCTTAAAACTGTGAGAGTAAAGGTGCTGTGCTCATAACTGAGGTCAAAAGTTGTTCACTCTAATTTTAACATCAAATCGTCCCTGGAAGCGATCCTTGTCACTGTAATGAATGTTTTCACCAAACACTTTGCATTCAATGCGAAGCTCCATGTTCATGGTTAGATTGACAAACTGGATGGCCACCAGAGGCTGGAGGTACTTTGGCTGCAGGAGTTTGCCATAGTAAGGGTAATATTGCAGAGGGAATCCTCCTCCAATGCCATAGTATTTCACCTCCCCAAGCTTTCCCTCATCCTCTTCTCTCTATTAAAGTTTAAGGAAGGATAATCCAAAATGAAAACTATTCAAATATCAGAGTAAAATTTGATTTAAGGATCTATTTCATTAAAAAAAGTCTTAAACAGTAACACTAAACACATGATGAAAAAAAGTGTCAGTCTCTATTTTTTTATTATTATTTTTTAATTATTATTATTATGGTTACCTTATTTTGGCAGTACAGTGGAATCACATTGGGCTGGACTTTGTACATGGCCTCCTCTGGGATAGATTCGTTGGACAGTGGGGGCTAGGAAGCAAGATACCCCAAATGTTATTAAATGTAAGCTGCAATATCTATAATAATTGACATTTATTTGCATTTTGACAATAAAAACAGCAATATATCAGCTTCACAAGTGGTACTAAATGAGGGAGTATAGACTGCACTTGACTCCTTTCAAGAATGCTACTGACATTGTCAGTATTCACAATTCCAGATATTCAATCTTGAAATCCCCTGAAACCATTATTTAAAGTGTTAAATATAAGGTTAACATTGGTGTTATTTACTTGTAAATAAAATTGACTTATACATTGAAGTGAAAGAGATTGTAATGTTAAATCATATTCAGTTATATATTAGCCAGATATTATGGGAGTAAGTAATCAGATTGCATTAGTTCCAAGGAACATGAACTAAAATTTGTGTAACATTACACAAATGCAAACCTACCTTTGGTTTGAAATTCACAATTCTATTGAGCTTGACAATCAAGCAGGGTTTCCCCTCCCTGAAGCCAAAATCCCTGTCCTCAAGGCCTGAGCAAGGCCCAAGTAAAGTCCTTCTGAATCGACAGGCCTTTTTAGCACCTGAATCATCCTCAGGTTCTCCTCTGTGCTTGTAATCTTCTGGTTGCTCTGAAAGGATATTGGCAAAGGAGGACATAATTATGTATTTATATATATAAAGTTAATTAAAAATTATATCAGTATCAGCATTTTATATCAGTAAATGATACAGCATTGTAAATCAAAAAGAGTCCTTCTAACAGATAAAAGCTGTTTATTGTCATACTTGCTTTAGTGCTAAATAAATTATAAATAAATACAATAGATGTAGGAATTACTACTGTAAACTGACAGAATAAATGAGTACATTTGAATCTGCAGTTAAGTGTTAGGGTATAGAGTGATACATACTAATCTTAAAATAGTTTTTGATGCAAAATAATTTTCAAAGTGTTGCTGTGCATGCTAATATCTAGGCTTTTGTTGTGCAATGTGTAATCAAGGTATAGGCAAATATTTTCATAGATTGGGGTTTCTCTACCTCCACAGTCTTCAAACTCCATTTCGCCTTTTTGTTTATCGTCAAGGTAAGGTTCTAGGAAAGTGCTGATGGACTTTGTGTATTTCATATACGTTGCCACGTCATTGATGTTGAAGACCAGTTCTGTTTTCTCTGAATTAGGTGTATGGGTGAGGCCTAGATATGGATAAAGATCCAAAAGTTGCATGTTAAAAAACAAAAAACAAAGCCAAACTGTAAACATAAATTTCCATAGTAGGATGACTGAAAACCAGTTACAATATATGTTATAAATTAACTACACAGACTATGTGTGCAGATGAAGATTTGTGCATTTTCTTGGTCTTGGGCAGTAGTGACATTAATTGTACAGTTCAGAGGTCTCTGAATGTCTACATAAATCTGACCTTATATACAGGTGCATTTCATTAAATTAGAATATCATCAAAAAAATTCATGTATTTTAGAAATTCAATTCAAAAAGTGAAACTCATATGTGTGTGTGTGTGTCGCCCCCTCCAAGATGTGTTCCTGCCTTGCACCCAATGATTCTGGGTTGGCTCTTGAACCACCGCGACCCTGAACTGGATAAGCGGTTACAGACAATGAATAAATATATTATATAGCTTCATTACAAAAGTGTGTTCTATTTCAAGCGTTTATTTACTTAATGTTGATGATTATGGTTAAAGCCAATGAAAACCCAAAAGTCATTATCTCAGAAAACTTGAATGATCAACACAAAACACCTGCAAAGGTTTCCAAAGCCTTTAAAAGGGTCCCTTAGTCTGGTTCAGTAGGCTACACAATCATGGGGGAGACAGATGATGACTTGACAGATGTCCAGAAGGGAGTCATTGACACCCTCATGCTGTATCCAAGCGTATTAATGGAAAGTCAGTGCTTCAAGAGCCACCACACACAGACGTATCCAGGACATGGGCCACAACTGTCGCATTCCTTCTGTCAAGCCATACATGACCCAGAGACAATGCCAGAAGCGTCTCACCTGGGCCAAGTAGAAAAAGGACTGGACTGTTGCTCAGTGTCCAAAGCCTTGTTTTCAGATGTAGCTTTTAAATTGGTCTGATATAATATTCGGAGATAAAGCTTTTGGGTTTTCATTGGCTGTAAGCCATAATCATCAACATTAAAAGAAATAAACACTTGAAATAGATCACTCTGTTGGTAATGAATCTATATGAGTTTCATTTTTTCAATTTAATTATTGAAATAAATGAAATTTTTGTTGATATTCTAATTCACTGAGATGCACCTGTATGTTCAGATTGTCATACAACTCCTAACAAAAAATAAAACAAATAACACAAGCAGTTACATCGTTTCTTATTAAATAATTAAAAGACTAAAAAATTAGACATGAAATTCCATTGTTTTATATTGTCACTGTCCAATTAAAAACATATAATTTAATTTTTTGTGGATTTTGATTTTTTTTTTACATTTTGAACACAACAGCTCTCCGTCACATTGTGGTAAATAGTCATCATGAATGGACCAATAGAAATGCTCAAAAATTACCTGGAATAAAACCTTTTTACAATGGCTTCCACTGAAAATTAACTGGAGAGTGAAGATAGATACACTATATGGCCATATGTTTATGAATATTTTCTCACCTAACAGTTTTAATGAAATTGGTTACCTTTTAAAGTGAAAAGGATTTACACTAGATATTGGAACATTTCAGTGAGAATTTGATGTCATTCAAAAAAACAGTAATTATGTCAGGTACTGATGTACAATCTCCACTTCCAAATAAACCAGAACATTTGATCCCCAGACTCCACAGACCAATGCTTATGTAAAGTGTTATACTTAGATAATTAAAATGTGCTGTGTGCGCACAGATGCATGTCAGTGTCTATAGTGAATGCACTTTGAGTAGATGAATTCACTAATAACAAGGGCTGCTTACAAACCTTTGGACATAGTCTATGCAAATTTTTTTGCTTTGGTTATCTGGTGTGAACACCTTGAGCAGAAACGACATTCAATCTTAAAGTAATTATTCTAGATGCTCTAGATACTATTGGATGCTCCCATTATGCACCACTGACTCTCACTTATTTAAATAATGTAATATGAGTTTATGAACCCTGAACTATTTGAGTTAAATTATTGAGGCAATGAATTACCTGTGTTTTTGAATCGAATTTATTAACCTTTGCTTGGTGTACAGTAATTTCCTTCTATTTGACTGAATGGAGAGTGTGTCATTAAAGTTCATAAAATAATTGAATGTTCTAATTATGTAGAATCATAGAGCAAAACATATGAATGAAATTTAAAATATAATCACCTCTAAAATAGTTATTGATGGTTCTCTATAGACTAATTAGGTTTGCAAGGTGTGATAAGACTTATTAGTCTTATAAGGTTATTTGGTGGAATCGTTCTTGGACACTCCAATGATGCTTCCAATTATGATCGATTTTTAAAATATATGTACACCACTTGACTGTCTGTGAGATGAAATGTGGTCAAGTTAAAACAAAGCTCAAACATTTGCTCCCTCTGTTGCTTCCTTATAAGCTTAGCCTGATGTTACAATCATAATATTGCAAAGATCCTGTGGAACGCACTGTGCCAACGTGGTCTTACAGGGTCCTTTCTGATGCTTTCGGAATCCTAAGCATCATTCTACGTGGGGGACCCTCTGCAACAATTATTATTTATTAATGCAAAAATAAATAGAATATCTGTAATAAGTGATAATAACTCTATTGTATTCAGAAATGAAGTGTTCGGGAATGTTCTAGCTAAACAGTTTGTCCACAAATTTCAGGCTAATATGTAGATTCAAGAGAAACGTGGCTGTTTATAATTCAATGTTTTTGAAAGCTTTTCAACTGATGCATCAAAATATTTTCTTATGACAATTAGAAATATAATAAAAGCAAAGTATCCAGCAAATACACAGAAAATACCCAAATACACCCTATGGAATTATCATGTTGAAATATATATTTGATTAATTTTTCTTTTAAACCATTACACATACTGAATGCAAACTTAATGACTGCACAAAATTTAGTAACCTTAATATTGATGCTATTATCACTATTATTATAATTAGCATTATTGCCTAAGTTTCCACTATCAATATTATTGCCGCAAACCATCATTACTTTCATCATTCTTTCATCACTACTATAATTATATCAGTTCACCTGAGACAACAGACTTTTGTGGTGATAATGCTAACATCTATCTGTTGTTTGATCAGGAAGAAGATGGGATGTGTCCCAGTTATGTGTTTTGGTTCCTCTCAAGGTTTTCCACTGTCACCTTTGGCTTGCTCACCTGGGACTTTGTGGTTTTGTTGATCTTTTGCTCTGATTACTGGAATTCTGTAAAGCTGCTTTGTGACATGAGTTGTAAAAAGTGGTTGATTAAAACATTCTGAAAAATTTTGTAATAAATATCACAGTTGATTATTTGATAGTCATTTTGTTAAAAAAAAAAAATCATATTTCACTGCTCAACCTAATGAAGTGAAATAACTTCAGTTGAATATTTATTGCTGAAAAACTAGCAAATAATGTTAAGACCCTTGCTAATTATACGACCATTTTTAATCAAACTACATGGCTTCAGTTAATTATCAAATAAATTTACACTATATATTTTTTCACCAATAGTTTGTGCCAAATAAATGCTCTTCTTGTTTGCTCTTCTGCCATTTACATATTTCACCTTTTTCCCTCTGAGCTTTATCCTACATTACTGTGGCAACGTATAAAACCTGCATGCCTCTAAAGTCCTACAAGACCCACAGCCCCAGTGCAAAAGCTTGATCAATTTTAACAACCATGGCCATGAGCTCGCTGTCCTTAATCACCAAATAATATTTCTGCTAAATAAAATGAAAGAAAAAGATCCTGTGTACTTACAGCACCCCATGTTCACTCAGGGGCCCTACGCATCTGCTTATACCACTTATAGCTAGGAACCACTCTGTTGTCTTAGGTGATAACATAATGGGAATAATGTGTGGGATTTCTAATGATCTATAAGACGGTCTTTACCTGGAGGAGCAATTCTGTCCTGCCAGGTGGGTTTGTAGCTGTTCAAGGTAAGAAGCAGAGCCTGGATGGTGCCGATGAAGATTCCAGCAAGGAAGCCATAGAAGATGACATAGAACAGAAGGATTTTGGCTATGGAGAGAAAGACACAAAATATGTTTTAATCTGTGAATGCTAAAGAAACAATTTAGATTCCATTATGATTACAACTGTGTATTTTGTCTACACTCAAAATTTATTAGGAACACCTACCCTGACTGTACAGTCATTGTCCATTTTATCAGCTCCACTGACCATACATGTGCATTTTGTACTTCTACAGTTACAGACAGTAGTCCATCTGTTGCTTTGCATACAATCATATTGACATTTCTGCTCTTCAAAGATCAGGACCCAAACAGAGCAGAATGATCTTTCTCTGTGCTGCAGTGACACTGTGTGAGATAGTGTGTGTTGCGCTAGTACGAGTGGATCTGACACAGCAATGCTGCTTGAGTTTTTAAACAGTGTGTTCACTCACTGTCCACACTTACTTACCATGTGTTCACACCAGCAGGCGACAAAGCCACAAGCATCCAGTCGTTTCGTATGTAAGAGCGAGATATGTAGCCCGGATTCATCGATAAGCAGTAAGAGACAAATCAAGCTGAGATTTTCTCAACTTTAAGCAAATGAGTTATGACATGGTGAGGTGACATTCTAAACAAGTGGCTGCAAGAAATTCTTTGAACCAATCGTAGACACAGGGTCGGAATTTCGGCTTGCTTGTGCTCTCTGAACACACGCCTCCCCCGGCAGCAACACAAGCAGTCTCGACACACACACCCAATTTGGGGTGACGTAAGCGACTTGATGCCTGCTAGTGTGAACGTAGGGTTAGACACACCTACCTTGTTGGTCAATCATCTGTGACCAGAGGACACCACCCAAAGGATGCTCCTTGCTGGATATTGTTAGTTGATGGACTATTCTCAGTCCAGCAGTGACACCAAAGGTTTTAGAAATTTACCAGCCCTGCTGTGCCTGATCCACTCATACACTACACACTACACACACATCTAACACTAACACTAACACATCACCAGCACATCATTTTCATTGCAGACCATATCTGCTTTGTGGGGGTCCTGACCACTTAAGAGCAGGATGAAATAGGGAATAGAAATTATGCAGAGAAACTGGTGGACTACAGTCTGTAATTGTAGAACTAGAAAGTGCTCCTGTAGTGATGTATGATCAGTGCAACTGATAAAATGGACAATGAATGTAGATCATGGACGTAGCAAACTTTTGCTGAAACACAATTCCACCCCCCCCCCCCCCCCCAAAAAAAAAAAAAGTAGTGCTTTTCAATAGCAAATCATAGCTTTGATTTGATCAAAGAATACAAACCGTCAGAGCTATTTCTTTATTTATTTTAAACTCTGAAGCATATTGAGGTAGCTGCCACATTTACAATATAGTCGAGCTAATACAACAACGGGACGGCACAGTCGCGTATCAGGTACTGTCGAAGTCACACAGCTCCAGGGACCTAGAGGTTGTGGGTTTAAGTCCCGCTCCGGGTGACTGACTGTGAGAAGTTTGGTGTGTTCTCGCTGTGTCCGCATGGGTTTCCTCCGGGTGATCTGGTTTCCTCCCATGATCCAAAAACACGTGTGTAGGTGAATTAGCGACTCAAAAAAGTGTCCATATGTGTGAGTGTGTAAGCAAATGTGTGAGTGTGTGTCACCCTGTGAAAAACTGGCGCCCCCAGTGTTTCTGCCTTGCGCCCAATGATTCCGGGTAGGCTCCGGACCCACCGCAACACTGAACTGGATGAATGGTTTCAGACAATGAATGACTAATTCAACAGAACAACCAATAAA
Organism: Hoplias malabaricus; assembly: GCF_029633855.1. Classification (NCBI taxonomy): domain Eukaryota; kingdom Metazoa; phylum Chordata; class Actinopteri; order Characiformes; family Erythrinidae; genus Hoplias; species Hoplias malabaricus. The sequence goes on from NC_089801.1 coordinate 75,234,928, forward strand.
ACTCAATAATTCAATAAAACAACAGAAAAATCAGAAGACACAATCATGCAAAATATGTGAAAATGGTGTTTCAAACACTAAAGGAAGAAAATAAGTAAAATAATAAAACCATTCCAATAAATTAATATTTTATTATAAGGAACTACTATAAAAATGAAAACATGCATTTTATTCATTCAGGATATATGAACAGGTTAACATGAATATACTGAACATGTAAATAACAATAGCTTCAACAGAAGCTGAAATAACTCCAAACATGACTCCATTTATGCTCTGCCATTGTGTCTGTCTACAGACGCCATTGCGCTTACACATTATGCACTTACCCAGGCGGAAGAAAAAGTAGTTCCTACCAACCACGTATCATTTAGATAAGATTTCAATAGTTTAGTTACATTCCACTGTGTTCCTGTTAATGATACACATTACCTCAAATGACTGAAGTATCAAAAGTATTGATTTTTTTTATTTGAGAACTGATTTAAGAGCATAAAGGACTGGTATCGGAGGTATCTATATTTCAGTATCGATCCTCACATCACTACTAGTTGGCAACTCTAGGCACGCTCACACACACAGAGACGAACACCTAGACAACTTTTCAGCCAATCACAGCAAATGCATCAGGTACCGACAGCGACAAGAAAACGAGAGCTACAGATTTTGAAGCGAGCAAACGAGGTGTGTCAGTGAGTATAGGAACATTATAGGAAAAGGAATAGAAAACAATATAGGAAAAGTATAGGAACATTCTCCTGTCCTGCAGGATTTTTGAAGAAGAGTCAACAGGTAGAATGAAAAATACATCATGCTGAATTAGTGAAGCAAAATTTACTGTCAGTAACAACGTCAGCATTTTCTAAATAGTCTAATCTGAATATGTATGAATTTTACTTCCCCATCCCAGGACACCCCCACTTTTGAAAAGCTTGATACAGCCCTGGTGTTCCTAATCCCGTGATCGTTCAGTGTATATTCTGCTGTTTAGACCCAGACTAAGCTTGCTTCCTGTCCAGTGTGGATCACAGATGGCTTGAGGAACATGAGGAAGCTATTTGATAAAACGGTTTTGTGGAAAACTACAAAATGCATGTTTCTTCTTATGAATATGCATTTGAGGGAAAGATATAAAAACATGGGAGGATTATGCAAAAAAGTAGCAGTTTTTTTGTGACTGTTCTGCACTGGATCCTCAAAGTCATGTTGGTTTAACATTGGCAGTAGACACTATAACTAGATTAAAATCAGTCATTGTCACCATTATCTAAAATTAAATAAAAATAGATCTAGATACAAAAAAATTAATAAAAAATGAAATCATAGCACTCTGTCAGGGACTATTCAATGTGTTTGGTATAAATGATTAGCAGCTAAACCCACGTCCATAACACACTGTCCCTAACAAGACTGGCTTAGCAGTTTCTTGTTGATGTGTGAGTGGCTGTAGCACCAAAACTCCATCAACTAGATTTGCATGTAGGATGATTAAAAGCAGTAAGAGAATTCATGATTCGGGATTTTATTTCTAATTAGGAATGATTTCACAGACTATTATTCAGAACTGGGGGAAAGTCTAGTGTGTGTAGGTTTGGCAATTATGCTAATTTGATAATATGCTCAGTTAGAAGGATGTTTATATTTATCTGAATTTGTTTTTGTTTAAAATATATTTCTCTGGATAGTTCACTTCTAGCCTGAGGTCAGAATTTGAGAGGTTTGAATTTATGTATCAGAATTTTTTATTTAAATCTGAATTTTTCATCACTTTATAAGTCCAAACACACAAATAAGCATATTAAAATTCAAATTAATTAATTACACCACTAAATATTTCCAATGCCATTCAAAAACAATTTAAATATATACAAAATTCAAATAATCTAATTCAAATATAGTGTTTTGATCAAGGGCGGCACGGTGGTGCAGCAGGTAGTGTCGCAGTCACACAGCTCCAGGGACCTAGAGGTTGTGAGTTCGATTCCCGCTCCAGGTCATTGTCTGTGAGGAGTTGGTGTGTTGTCCATGTGGGTTTCCTCTGGGTGCTCCGGTTTCCTCCCACAGTCCAAAAACACACGTTAGTTGGTGGATTGGCGACTCAAAAAGTGAATGTGTGTGTGTGTCTGTGTTCCTCTGTGAAGGACTGGTGCCCCCTCCAGGGTGTATTCCTGCCTTGCGCCCAGTGATTCCAGGTAGGCTCTGGACCCACCGCGACCCTGAACTGGATAAGCGGTTACAGATAATGAATGAATGTTTTGATCAAATTTATTATACAAAATTAAGATTCAAATATCTTTACTTTAGCGCCATGTAATTACTGTACTGATGAAAAAAATCTCTCTTTATGAGATACCACATCTATTAATAAAGACTCTAGCTGGCAGGAAATCGTTGTCTCTTTGTCTGCAGGCCACTCTGCCGATTTCTTTTATGTCCACACATATTAAATTGACCAGTGTAAATTCAAGACTATAAAATTAACAGTGTCAAAAAAAAAAAAAATTCAATACTCCCTTGCCAAGACCTTTTCATTACCGAACTTTCATTTGTCAGCTTTTTTCTTGACCTTGCTGAAAGCTTTAACGTTTTTTTGACTGCTCACTTCTTGTGCATGCGGTTTATTGTGCATTCATTTAAAACTGTATAATAAGCAGGCACAGAAAAAGGTGAGAATATTTCTAAGAATTTACATTTATCTACTAACTCCTGGCAGTATTTTTTTTTCAACACTTTATGAGTGCAGTGCAGAAATAGCAGATGACATTGTGTTGGTGTTATACTGAAAACAGTAGCATTTTATTGGTACATCATTTTAGATTAAGCATGTCTAATCTGCGTCCTTTGCAAAAGAGTGCACTTACATACATGTTTAAGAATAGCTTGACTCACAATTTAGGAAAGAAGTGTGGTGGTGTTCACTGGCCTAGATAGAAGTGTGGTTAGAAGCCCATCATTTACTCCATGACTGCTTTCTGTCCACACACAGGAAATTCACCTGCATTCAATTTATTTCTGCACGGTCGGAAAATGTGTCATTGTGGTGGTGACTTTTGCTGTCTCTGTGGTGGTACCCTCAAGGGTACATGTTAGTACTTTTCAATTCGAAACATAATTGTACATTATTGTATTATAATTGTAGATTTTAGAAGTTGTGTTGATTTCATAGACCCCATTTCATCTACAGGACTAATATTATGTTGTTTTTTTTAATTTGACAAGGTTCATTCATTCATTATCTTTAGCTGCTTATGCAGTTCAGAGTCTGGGTGGGTCTGGAGCTTACCCGGAATCGATGGGCGCAAAGTGGGAACACACCCTGGAAGGGGCGCCAGTCTTCTAAACGTGTGTTTTTGGACCGTGGAAGGAAACCAGAGCACCCGGAGGAAACCCATGCGGACACAGGCAGAACACACCAAACTCCTCACAGACAGTCACCCGGAGCGGGACTCGAACCCACAACCTCCAGGTCCCTGGAACTGTGTGACTGTGCCGCCCCTATTTGACAAAGTTCTATAATGAAAACTTACAAATATACCCCTCTCCTTCTGGAGAAGAGATTGTAATGCACCTTTAAGGAACACAACTGGACTTTTAAACACTGTTGTACCTTTAAAGGTACATTTACACTATTGTAATTTTAGTGACCAATAATGTACCTCTACTGTACCTTTTTTTCTGAGAGTGTAGTGTGACGATTAGTGTTAAATCAACTATGTCTAAAACAAACGTCCAATATATCATTGCCACTATCTTTTCATTACAGAACTTTCATTGGTCAGTTTTGACCCTGACGAAAACTTTAACCTTGTCTTTTAAACTACTCACCGCTTGTGCATGCAGTTAGTGGGGAGAGCACGTTGTGAACATTTAAAAGGTTTAATTGGTTTCACACATATGCTTAGTATAATCATGATCCATTACGTTTCTGTATAAGCTATAAATTATCTATAAATAAGCAGCTTGCTATGTAATAAGCTAATGCTCCACCTACTTTGCTTTCTTCACTAAGGTGTATTGAAATAAATAAAGTAATCTGTGTAAATCTTACAGCAGGAACAAAGCATATGGTTTATAGCCACATTGGCTAAGATAGGCAGATATTAGCATATTAAAAATGTTATGATTATACATAGCAAGTTGTACACATTAAAATGCCGCTTAAAGTGCATCATTATTCAAGTGAAAATAGAAAGAGCCCATGTTTTTTATAGAGCAGGTGTTGTTCCAGAGAATTCACCGTGAATTCACTATGCGCTACACAGGTGCCATCCCATGCATATACCACAGTAAACATTTCCAGCTGTGAAAACATATCCGACGCTAAAATTCTCTAACGTGTGAAAAGGCAACTTCCGAAAATATGCACGCTTGATTCTCTGGACATTTTCTGTAGTTCATATATGAAAACGAGTACCCAGAATGACCCAAGGCAGGGTTTGAGCCCACAACCCCAGAACTAGTGAGTAGACTAATGTAATTTAGCACTAGGCCTCAAAAAGAAGTTGCTTTATTTATTTGTAGCTACAGATAATAACTTGAGCGTGCAGTTCACTTTGATAAGTTAGTTTAGCCTCAGAGACACACAGCAAAGTTTTACAAATACGTATTTCCTCTGTCAGACATATATATGTATCATATGCCATTTTTTTGGGAAAGTGAATGTGTCTATACCGTGGGGGACAGGACAAACACAGAGGATAAAATGCGAGAATTTTCTGTTTGCTATAGCCCACATATTAAACTGTGTCTGGGATTGTTTTAAAAACTATTTTAAGCACAAAGTGTATTTATTTTTTGTACGTTTTTTCTTAAATGAGTATTTTTACTTATTCCAGAACCAAAGTGTCAAAATGTTTCGCACAGAAGATACGTAATTAAAACTGCCAGTAATTTACCTTGAAATATATGGTTACAGCTTTTTCAAATTAGGAACATTACAAGTTACAGTTAACTACTGTAAAAATACAGCCCTGCACTGGCGAGAGTTCCTTTAATTTACTTTACATTTAATAGATCTGTTTTACACTTCACTTCAACTTCACAACTGCGCCGAATTCAGTCTACAGGACTAAACTGGACCACTTTTTGAGTTTTGATTTTTAAAAAATGTCCACAAAAAAGAAAAACAAGCAAACAAACATGTGAGGGCTGGAAGATGGTCACGTTTGTAAAGGTACCATACCGGAGGAAAAGGCACTATAATCAATGAGCGGCTATTGTTGATCCTCAGGGATGCCAACTCACCAGTCAATGTGAAACGTTAGATGAGCAGTGTCGTTCCTAAGACCCAAAAGACTAGGCCTTTCACCTTGAGTCACCTTGGACAATGATGCATTTTTAACCCTTTCAATGTAGACCCCATCTTCAATAAACAGCATTGAAATGTCATGACACATATATGAAACTGTTGGGATGTGGGAAGGCAGCGTACGTTTCCTCCCACACACGCTACATATATTCTTTACGTCGAACCCCGGTTCACTGAGGTCATATGTTTTCGTGTTTTCACGTAATAACGTAGCAAACCTGCCTCCTGTGAGTAGCAAAATCATCCAAATGACTTTTCCTAAAAGAGGGTGAAGTGTGCTCCTTCAGCGTGGATAGGAGCCTGCTACTGTCCTCTTGATGACCTTCTAGCCCTCGGTGAGAATCGCGTTATAAATTCTGCCAAAATGAAAACATATTGGTACACGAAGCCGTATAACTTTTTAAATACGCTGCTTCTAAAGTCTGGTATCAGGCAGGTGAGATTCTCAACGAGGAAAACGGACCTGCGACATCGATTGTAACTGTTAATGAAGGCATTTAAATCTTTTAAATATTGTTGCCCTCTCTTTACAGATTAGTCGGGTCGTTTTTATTTCAGTCAACGCGTGCTGTCAATTATCCGACTGTGTCATAGACCTCCTAAGTCCGTGAAACGTTTGCTGCAAAGTCAAATCTAACAGGTTGCTTCGTGACGAGACGCGAAGCAGACGGCATGCGGTGGAGACACGGCTCTCGGGCACCCAGCGGTAATGGCAACAAATCATCCCACGTCGTTTAGAAGAATTAACGAATGGCAACAGACGAAGCTTCGCAAATGTGTATAGCACTTACCCCAGCTACTACCAGTGCGCCCCATCAACTCCCTCGTTTCTGAATTCCACATAAATTTCTTCCATCCTCCATCGTCTTTATTTTGAGCAGGCATGCTTAGAAGGGAGTTCTAGTTAATGTCCGTATTGCGGGGAGTTGCAAAGGCTCGCTCAAGTTACTACGATCTCTTCGTCCTTTGGAGCACCGTTCTCGCCAGGACACGGAGCAGTACCCGGGTGTCTGCAAGGTGCCCGCGCCATATATCCGTCCCAGCGCGTAGACACGCCCACAGAACCCCAGAACCCCGCTCCGGACCGCGACCACCAACCGCGTATTAACGTTCCAGTCACGTGACCGCGACTCTGACGGGAGAAACGCTTTACTACAGAGACGCGTTGATGCAACGCAAATGTCTTTTTTGTCACTAGTGCGGCGTAAGGGGGAGGTATTTCACACCTCGTGACGTAAATGCAAGGAGTGCAGGAGCAGTGCAATAAGGTCTGATGCTTTTTTTTTATTTTGAAGATATACTTATATAAATGCAACTATCAATTACATAATTTTCCCCAACTTCACGGCTTTTGTGCACAATCATTTGAGCTCACGTTCTTTTTGTCATTTTACCTTCTATATGTCCAGCAGGAATATATACTCTCCCATGGTCCTACATATTAAATACTGATCAACCATAATATTGATGATCGTAACATCAGCTCCACTGAACATACAGGGGCGCTTTGTAGTTTTACAGTTACAGACTGTACTCCCCTTGTTGCACTACATAGGTTGTTTGTCCTTCAATTTCAGGACTACCTCGGAGCAGGTATGATTTAAGCCGCAATGACACTGACATTGTGGTGTGTGCTGTTCTGGTACAAGTGGATCAGATACAGCAGTGCTGCTGTAATTTTTAAACACTGTATCCGCAGATTGTCCACTTTGTTAGACACACCTAGCTCATTGGTCTACCTTGCAGATGTAAAGTCAGAGACAGTAGCAATGAACTGAAGTTGTTAACAACTCCAGGAGCACTGCTGTGTCTGATCCACTCATACCCTCACAACACATTAATACATCAATACCACGTCAGTGTCACTGCAGCTCTGAGAATGATCCACCACCCAAATCATACCTGCCCTGTGTCGGTCTTGATCACTGAAAAACAGAGTGAAAGTGGAAGAATGCAGAGCAACAAATATAATAAACTCTGTATTGTAGAACTAAAACGAGCTCCTGAATGGTAGGTGGAGCTGAGAGAATGACACTGAGTGTAGAAACAAGGAGGTGGTCATAATGTTATTGTTGCTTCATTTAAATTATTAAAGGAACATTGCCAGGGTTTTTTTCCTTAAAATTACAGCTTCAAAGATGTTGTGATGCTTCACTGATCTGTGACAGGGAGAACAGAGCCTCTGTAATTGCTACTCTGAGCTCAGCACTGCAGAAACTGCATTATATTACTTTGTAAAAGGGTAGGAAACCAGCACCTGCCCCCCTTGATTTTAGTACAGTGCAGTAATAAAGTATTACACTGGGCGAGCCGAAGGAGCAAAAAACACTCTTTCATAGTGTTCCTTTAATGAGCACACTTATTATTTGGTCACGTCACAGTAGACCCCCTAAATAATGTTTAATCACCATTGCCCTTAAAAATAAAAGAGCCAAAAAAGGGATATTTGTAGCAATAAAATGTAGTTGCCATGTAATGTATAAACCTTCATGTTATGCAAATTTTATATATGAAACTTTCTTCCAGGGCGGCACAGTGGCGCAGCAGGTAGTGTCGCAGTCACACAGCTCCAGGGACCTGGAGGTTGTGGGTTCGATCACAGCTCTGGGTGACTGTCTGTGAGGAGTGTGCTGTGTTCTCCCCGTGTCTGCGTGGATTTCCTCCGAGTGCTCCGGTTTCCTCCCACAGTCCAAAAACACACATTGGTAGGTTGACTGGTGACTCAAAAGTGTCCGTAGGTTTGAGTGTGTGAGTGAATGTGTGTGTGTGTCTGTGTTGCCCTGTGAAGGACTGGCCTTGCGCCCAATGATTCCAGGTAGGCTCTGCACCAACCGCGACCCTGGACTGGATAAGCGGTTACAGATAATGAATGAACTTTCTTCCAAGGACAATCCGAATACCTCTTAGGAACCTTAAAGTGTTTACAATAGAGCATCGTGCATATATGATGACCGCTGATATAATGAAACTTTATTCTGAACATTGTGCATAGCCTCATTGTAACATGGATATAGTCATCCTGTGTATTTTCTGATATATACATAAATATAATATAGTTCTGTCTTTGTTGTCCTGAAATATGAGTGATAGAATAAATTGAGCACCATGTGATAGGATTGAAAAGTTATTCTTTAATACAAATCCTATGCATAAAATGTGCTGTGCCTAATTTCAAATTTTGAAACCGAAAAAGGTTTTTTTGCTTGCTTGTTAGTTTTTTTTAAATATATATATATCCCCATACAGGATTTGATGCAAAACATTTGGATAGGGGCGTGTTAGCGATTGTGTTGCATCACCTCTTCTTTTGTGTGTATAAACTGTATAAACATTTTGGAAAGAAGAAGAAATGCTGCAGTTTTGAAAGTGAAATGTTTTCCTATTCTGGCTTGTTATAGGATTTTAGCTGCTCAACATTTATAGTTTTTTTCCCCCTATTTCATAAATGTTGAAGGTTTTCAACAGGTGACAGGTCAGGACTAGTTTAGCTCTCATTCAGCATTAACAGTGCCTTCACAAGTGTGCAAGTCACCCATGCCATGTGCACCGATGCACCCCAGTATCATCGTGGATGCTGTTTTAACAAGCTGGATGGTCCCTCTCCTATTTAGCCCAGAGAATCCGACATTCATGATTTCCCAGAACAATTCTGATTTGTTGTACCAGAGGACACTTTTCCACTTTGTCTCTGTCCATCTTAAATAAGCTTGGTCCCAGAAAAGGCTCCTACATTTTTGAATCCTGTTTATATATGGTTTCTTCTTGGCATTTCTTAGTTTTGGATGCAGCAACATAATGTGTTCACAGACAATAGATTTGGGAAATGTCTCTGAGCCCATGCAGTGATTTCCACTACAGAATCATGTCTGCTTATAATTCAGTGCCAATTAGAGCCCAAAGACCACAGCCAACCCATTCAGATTTTGGGCCTTGTCCCTTGCATACAGATTTCTCTTTATTCATTGAATATTTAAATGATTTTATGTGCTTTAAACACAGGCTGGTTTACAACTCTTACATTAAATAACCTTTTTAGATATATTGAAGACTGAGAATACAATTGTTGCAGTTTTGCAAGTGGAATATTTGCCCATTTTTGCTTGATACAAATATATGAAGTACATCTGGGATGTACCTAAGCCAGTTAAGCAAATGCACTCTGTGTATTTATTCTTTGATGGATTTACAGTTTAATTTATTAGGCTCTGGGAATGCTGGAAAGGAGAAAGCTAGGAGGAGAGTACATAGCAAATTCGGAAAGATATTTTTAAATTGAATTTAATGGTTATTAGGTTTCATGGTCCTTTTCACAAGGTGGAACTATGTTTCAGTTGGTGGAATTGTTCTACAACTTTAATGGTGTACAGATCCTACAGTACAGAGATCAAACTCTGCTCAGATACTAATGCCAAGTTGTAATTCAAAGAGGTGTATCTTTTGTTGTGTTTTCAAAAATAGGATCACACATACACATACATTTAACACATACATATCTGCAAATCAAGCTGACAAACAAGGTACTACTGGTAAATATATCAATGTTGAATTTTTGTATTATAAAGTAAACATAGGAGGCCAGGGGTTGTGGGTTCAAGCCCTGCTCCTGGTGACTGTCTGTGAAGAGTTTGGTGTGTTCTCCCTGTGTAGGTTTCTTCCAGGTGCTCTTTTTTCTCTCCACAATCCAAAAACACATGTTGGTAGGTGGATTGGCGACTCAAAAGTGTCCATAGGTGTGAGTGTGTGAGTGAATGTGTGAGTGTGTGTCGTCCTAGGACGTACTGGCGTGTTCCTGCCTTGCACCCAGTGATTCCGTGTAGGCACCACACTCTTCACAACCCTGAATTGGATAAGCAGTTGCAGTCAATGCACAACGAAAGTAGAAATATGTGGAATATGAAGCCTACAGCAATATGAAGGTCCTCTTTATAAACCAGTGATAAATAAATTTAAAGCATGTCAATGGCGTTAAACTCAAACATATTTTTTGCAACCATTTGTCTCAGCTCATAAATTTAAATGAACAATGTTACAAAACAAGAATTTGTATATTAAAGTTAAAAATTAAATGTGAAAATTTGCTTCCATTTTTTTTTCTCAATGCAACCAGCCATATATGGATTTGTTGAAATAATTCAAAGAGCATTTGATTAGACAAACTAGTTAATGGGTTAAATAATATTTTTTGTAGATCACCTAAATGCTAACAATAGCTAGTTATGACTTGACGCCTTGATAATGTTTCACATTTATGTGTTGACTGACAGTGTTTATACACACCATAAAGAGCTGCATGAAGATGAATGAATAGTACTCTGTAGCCTTTGTAACAGGAAACCAGCCTTGTCCACAGTTTTTCAACACACTCTTTACTGTACTACAGAGTTTGTTAATTATGTTTTAAAACGCGTGTTCAGCTTATCAGCTTCTTTATGAATACAGTCTAGTTTGTTAGAGCAGGTGAATAAAGAGTGCACATTATTTAAAAAAGGCTTCTCAGCATGATATTGAGTGATTATTATAAGGAGGACAGTATTGAGATATATCAATTAGTCATGAAGCTGATAATATTTGTCATTTACATACTTTGTGAACTATCCTCATGGAAAAAAAATCAATTGAAAAGTTGAAAGAAAAAGTGAGAGTATTAGAAATTTCTCTTCACACCGTTGCCAAAATAAAGAGTTGTAGATCCCAGGATTAGTGGGCAGACTGATTATTTGGATGATGTTCTTGCTGATAACTTTCTTAGAATACTCAGGACACGAGAATGTTTAGTACTGCAGCAACTTTCAACACCTTAAATACCTTGAGGAAAGAAAGGAAAGAGAGAAATTAAGATCACATACACTCTCAGAACAATTGTCACTGTGGTGGTACCCTGAAGGGTGCATATTCAGTGCCTTTGTTAGAGAACATAATTGTAACATGTTCTATTTTAACTGGAGATGTTTGTGTTGATTTCATATGCTTTATTTAATCTCTAGGACTTAAATTTTGCACAGCTCTATATGAAAAGCTGACAAATATTCACTTCTCATTTTGAAGAATGTAATGTACCCTCAGGGAACACCTCTGAATTTTATAGCCACTGTTTGTACCTTTAGTGTCAATAATGTAGCTAGACCATACCCACTTTATGCTCTAAACATTTGTAAAATTGTAATCATTCCTTTTATAAACTAATAAATTGTGCATGTTACCTTATTTAATGCAGTATTTCCCTAATAAAAGTATGTTTGACATAAGGTATAACCATAATAATTTTTCCAAAACCGGATATATTTATGACAGAGTGCACTTACAAATCTAAGAAGCACATTCCAGACTCAGGCTATATTTTGGTTTAAATATAACACTGCCTTTCACTCTTTAAATGCAAGTCGTATCTGGTATCGTTGTCTGCATTTGCTGAGTCATTGCCTGTATTGCCACGGCAACCAGAGCAGGGTCTCTGTGTGTGATGGATGTGGAACTCTCAAGAGCTCCTACAGAGCAAATGTAAGGCACCAGCTGTGATATTTCTGGCAACATTTGTGTGCATCCTTCTCGGCGTTAGATATAGGATAAATTTAGCAGCCACCCGCTCATTATTTCATGCCTTTCATGAGTATGTAGATCCTGGCCATAGAAGCATATACTGGCAGTAAGAATGTAGAACATCTATTAACTAGTATTTAAGAATATTAAAGAGGACTCCTGCACAGAAAACTGAATCACCTTCACGACATTTATGTTTTAGCAAATGAAAAAGCTAAGCTACCATGTGTGGAACATGAAATGCATTGCACTTATGCATGTTAAGACCCCAACTAAATGACGTCAACCAACATTTCGCTATGCTATCATTTTATACATATATAAATATATCTGACCTTGAGGAGGTTTAGCAGAGTTTATGTGTCATTTTAGGATGCAGGGCCTGTATTATTATACCTACTGTCAGCAATTTATATGATAGCGCAGCTCTCTAACAGTAGGTGGTGCAAAGGTATAAATGCAGAAGTGTTGGGAGAGCAAAAAATATTGTTAATGCAACATCCACTGCTTTTCAATGCACATATATTTATATTTTATAATTGCATGTTCTAGAAATGATTCCCGTTTGTTGTCATTTTATGTATGATATGTATATACCGAATGTAATGTAGTGTAATATCATTGTCATTGTATTATTAAAAGTAACCCATAATAATGCTTTGTATCACTGTAATACATGGTAATCACATGCTAATTCATTTTGGCTAAACTTGTTATCATCAACATTGTTATCATGACACCAAACATTCTAACATTAATTACTAGATATGGAGAAATAAGAATGTTATAATAGTGAGCAAATTCTGTCTAGGCTAAAAAAAATTATTGATTTATTCAAGAATTTGGTAAGAAGATCCACATTTGATATGTTACAGGTTTGTCGACTATGAAGCGAAGGGACTCTGTATCTGAAGCATCTGAGGCACTCCCTTTTTAGTTTAACTCTTATAATTATGCTAGCCAGAGCTACAACTCACACTCTAATCATTCGTATTGTGCCCAGTCACCTGGAATCTACCTGAGATATCAGTGCTGCCGTCCCACTGCTCTCACGTATTTACTTAGGTTTGTTGACATTGAAGTAGAGGGTTTCTGATATCTCAGGGAACACTGATGTCTGTTTTGGATATGTTGCTCTAAATAGGACTGCAGTCTACTAAATTTTATTGTGAAAAAAAAAAAGATCAACATTAAATATATGATCATTTCTCTGCTGAGTTGAAGAATGTGCCATCTTGCTTGACCTGATGCTGAGGAACGATAGCCCATATTATGGTGTCATTGCTTGCCTGATGTCTGGCACCTACACGCCTGAGCCACCCACGCACCTAACACATAACACACCTCTTGGTGTACTGCACAGTTTAGTAGTCCTGCATTGTAACACTATATTACGTTTATCTGATTCTTCATGAATAGAGTTTAATTTTTAAGGCAGGTGCATAAACACTACAAATGATCCATTTACAATGTTAAATGAATTCTCAGATTGTTTGGGTGGTGGGGGGCAGAACACAGCAGGTGATATATAATCATGTCAGGCAAGGAGTATTTCAACACCATTTAGATGGATGAATTAAAGGCAATGTTCACGACTGTAAACAAAAACACTTCTTATATAATTCAGAGGTTTCCTCACCATATGCTAACTCTCCAGTCTGCACTCTGGAAACCAGTCTAATGTGTTTACGAAGATCTAGTGTCAGTAAACAAGTAAAAAATAAATAAAACAAAGCTAGGTCAGAAACTCTAGGCTTACTCTCTCTCTGCTCAAAGCAGAAAAATGGCAAAAAATCCATCCAAATTTTATAAATCATAAAAAGAGGTGGTGGGTAATTCTTATTTAGGCTGTTTCAGATTATTTAGGTAGTTTCAGGAGACAGCTAACTGCAAACAGACCAATGTTTTACAGAACTAAACAACTTGAGTTATAAATGAGATTCTGTGATCATTCATACTTACAGATAAGTTAAACTTCAGCCACGTTCAGACAACAGAAGTTTTTATTCTCAAACATACAATTTCACATTAAAAGACTCTTTTAATGTTCCGAGCTTCTGAACATAAACAAACCAGAAAGAAAGGTAGTAGCAGACAAGTTAAGAAAATGTATTTGTATTGTGCTTTGTAAAAGCTGATGGTGTTACATTGCAGTTTGGTGCATCTATAAACAGCTAAAAGCAAGCAAAATATTGTTAATATTTTTGTGTTTTTTCGTTTCACAGTTCCTTGCATTGCTATAAAATGTGTCACTGGTTGCCACATTTTTTAATGTTAGGTTGTTTTTCATTTGAATTTCAAGTTATTTATTCATTATTTTGTGTATATAGTGCTTTTAGGAGATCCGTGTACTTCACATTCTCTTATAACAGTTTAAGTTACACAGAGGACAGCACAGGTCAAGTCAGATATGAAAGTGTTTTGAGTTTGACTCAAATGTCAGTGTTTTGAGTCACAGTTTGTCATTCTTTTTGTCAGGATTTTACATCATTTCAAATGGATCCATGACATGTGTTTGTCAGATATTGCATCATTTAAAAAATATATTTATTTATTATTCTCTTCTGTGTTCTTCAGATGCTTTTAAATATTCTGATGCAAATGTTCTTTCTGGTATGCAAAGTACATAGGATCTTAGTTGCATTTGACTATTTGTGGATGACCACTCTAGCTCTAGTTTTCACAGCACATTTGCAAGTGTTAAAGAAAAGAGTGTTATATTTTAACACTCATAGTGTTAACCTGGGGGATTTCTTTTACACTATAGCCCACATTTAACACAGAGCATGGTGACCATAAACTCAAGTGTAATATCAAGAGCATTCCATTTTTTTCTGGATCAGCTGCAAATGAGCTTTGATAATGAGAATACAACCACATGCTCCACTCATGCCCCAGAACAAGCCTCAAGGTTTTGGGAGTCCCTGCTCACCAACCATGAAGCAATCTGCATATGCAAGTGTGTCACCTTCACAGCTGATAAAACTGGGACTGCGCATTTTTCACGTCCTCTCTCACTTAGTTTCTTAAAACAGCTTTGCATGTTCATAGCATGACCTTATAGATTACTGTACATTGAAGGTAACTCTATCATTCCTCTGAATTTACTATTTGCATAGGAAGGGCTTTTATAAGAAGTGTGTACACAGGTGAACATCTGTATTCATAATTGGCTCAATTCAAAGTAGCTGAATACACATTCTTTATAGGTGTGTGTAGATTATGAAGTGATATTAATGCATTGGAACAGTGTGAATAATTTGGAACATATTCTTTCCACTAGAATTGCTTACATAACAAGAGATATAGATATTTAGCTGGTTTGTTTTGGGGTGTGTATTTACAGTAAACTACATAACAGTATTAGAAGATGTTTAAGAAACACATTCTTGTGATCCTAGAGATTGAGAGAATCTGCAGTTTTGTCAAGGGCACCAGCACCCACTAATAAAAGAACAAATGCATCGCATTCACTTTGTAATGTTCCTGAATGTCTCTAACAGTGTTGAAGCACAGACTTATATTATTAGCACTTAATAGACCCCTCCACATCCCACCAATACACACACACACACTCCAAATCCCTCTGGATTTTTGACTAATTTATCTGTTCTTGTTTTTGACTAATTTGTCTGTTACATGCAGTTTCATTTGGGATCAATGTAAACCTTATTTATCTAAGACTAGAATGGACTAACCTTGGCTATGCTCTTGTGCCCCACTAGATACAAAGCCACAGACAATCTGCTGATTCTGCATATATTCACTGTATACAGTTCTGTACTTGCCGACTTGCAGATCTTTCTGCTAAAAATAATAGTTCAGCTGGCCTATATAATTTTACAGGTATGACACTGGGGAACAGGCCATTAAACAGAGAAAAATTGGCATTCTAACCGAAGAAACCTATCTAGAAGAACCATATATATATATATATAAATAAATATTTTTCTTCCATCAACGATGCCTTTTCCCTATTTGTTTTTTCTTACTATTTCTTTTCATGAGATAATTTATTGGCCCCACAACATTATCAGCTACACAATTTACTTCAGGTACAACCCAAGCCATTTTGGCGGCGGGAGAGCAGCATGTGGGAGGGGCATACACAGGAAGTGGGCGGATACTGACAAGTGGAAGGTTATGTTTAGGGTTAGAGATAGGTTTAAGGTTAGGTTGTCCCTCCCACATGGAGGTGCCTCTGGCCTGCAGAGAGACCCTTGTCATGATAGGTACAGTAGATGGATATTGTAGTGCCCTCTGCAGGACGTGATCATCAACCAGAATACTGCCTCACCAAAATGTAATGTTAATTTAGTTTAGCTTAAAGGCACAGTAGCTCATTTGCCTTAATAAGTTTTTAGGCTATTTCTGGATGGTTTACGTGCCTGTTTTTCACTCTGCCAACATGCATGCTACTTACACATGTACTCATACGAGCCTGTGTAAAAACTCACAATGAATGCGCTCACCCATGCAGCTGAAAACTGAATCAATAGCAGATGAAGTTAGATTCACTTTTACTGCTAAACAAATAAAGAAAGAAGACAAGGTAGAAAGGCTTCCAAGAAAAAGAGGATGGGTAAATCCAAAGAGTAAACAAGAGAAAGCATTTGTGTAGCAACACTATGTTGGAATAACCTAAAGGCCCAGAAAATCCTGGAAAGTGACACAAGGATTGCCTCTTTTCAGCTAGACAGGTTATCTGATTCTTAGACTGTGTGTATGGGGGGATTTTGTATTTTCCTTATTTATGTAGTGTTCGTGTGGTTGAGGGGAGTGGCTTAAAAGGAAGGTTAAAAGTAGAAGGTGAGACTTTGTTTCTGTAGGACTTTTTTCAAAAACTAGTTTACACTTACATTAGATTGGTCTTAATGTAAAATCAATTACTTCTAAAGCTGTCCATTGTTAAGTAAATTATAAGTGATCTGAGAATTGATTTTTCATTTCCCACTGTAACAGGGCCAATTAATGTAGTCATACCCTTAATGTAGTTTTGCAGAGATTACCTAAATATTCTTCCTCATACCACAGTAATCTCAGCCCATCATCTCTGCATGAAATGCTCATAGATGGATGCAGCAACGCTGAAAGACCTGCCACCCATAGTAGAGAGTCTAAAAGAAGGCACAGTAAGAATTCCAAGCTCAGTAACTCCTTTTACAGCTTTAAATTTTATTGAAACCCTTACAGATTTAGTTTACACTCCATCCGACTCAGTAGAATAGGGCAGCCTTACGGTCTGTTTAGAATATACCTTCTGATCAACATATGACCAAGCATGTACCTTATGACAAACCATACAGAAATTAGAGAGTAAGCGGTGGAAGTCTCCCACTGTGCCTGGAAAGACAGCCTTATTCAGTTATTGTGATGGGAAAATGCAATATAACATGGTAATGAGCTAATAATGTTTGTTATAGACACATACATCCTGACTGAGGTATCGAACACATTTTGCTTAAGCTCATGACCTTAAAGTACTTATTACATGATGTACTCAGGACATGACCCTGGAGTGGAGAGGGTAAGTGCTTAACAATGCACTTCTGTATTTAAATTAGAGAAGTAACATCTCTAGATAGATTGGAGAAGTCTAATAAATATGTTGAACATCCTGAGTGGAAAACTTGACCTAACTGTCTGCAAACATTATGCTGACAAGAGAAAACAAGATAACAGATACATGCATAGCATAAGATGCCAATTAAGGGAATGTCTGGGTTTGTGAAATGAGACATGATGTAATAATTTCCGAATGGTACACATGATGCTTGGTGTGCGTGCCAACAGTGGGATGTACGTGACAAAAGTCCTATATATACTGCATCAAATATTCAAATAAACTAGAGATTGAAGTGAATACTTGACTCTCTGTCTTTGTTCCTCTGATTTCTCCTCGGGCCTGAGAATCGGTCTTCCTTCCTGGTTGCACTTAGTCAATTGCTATAATAGTTATCATTTAACTGAATGTAAATTAAATGTACCATGTACAAAAATGAAAAAAAAAAAACCAAGTTCCTCAAGGTTCAGTTTTAGGGCTGTTATAATTCACATTAAACATGCTACCACTGTGCACAGTATTAAGTAAACATAGGTTAAGTTTCTCCTGTTATGCTGATTATAAACAAATGTACACCAATCACCCCTAACATTATGCCCCTCTCCTTTTTTTCTACACTCCTTGTCCATTCTCTCAGCTCCCCTGACCATACAGGAGGCCTTTGTTGTTCTACAATTACAAACTAAAGTCCACCTGTTGCATACATTGTTTGCCCCTTTAGCCCTGTTATTCAGTGGTCAGGACCCCAACATGACCCCCACAGAGCAGGTATGTAATGATCTTCCATTCAAATAATCTATAATGTTTCTCTGCTATTTATGAGCAAGTGCCATATTTATTTATTTGTTGCTTTAGGCAGGATAGAGTAGCACATTAATTTGACCATTTGTTTATGAGGTTTTGTCTTGTTTACATATATACATTTGTTCAGAAACAAAAACATATGCAAATATGATTTGGTTCATCATCCTCCTCATAAATAAAAACCATAGCTGTGATTATCACAGGGCATGCTATAGAGCCTTGCTTCATTCATTCATTCATTATCTGTAAGCGATTATCCAGTTCAGGGTCGCGGTGGGTGCAGAGCCTACCTGGAATCACTGGGCGCAAGGCGGGAATACACCCTGGAGGGGGCGCCAGTCCTACACATTAACTCACACTCTCACACCTACGGACACTTTTGAGTCACCAGTCCACCAGCGACTGTGGGAAGAAACCGGAGCACCCAGAGAAAACCCACGCGGACACAGGGAGAACACACCAACTCACAGCCTTGCTTCATGCATTCATTCATTCATTCATTCATTATCTGTAACCGCTTATCATGTTCAGTGTCACGGTGGGTCCAGAGCCTACCTGGAATCATTGGGCGCAAGGCCCTTGCTTCATTATTAAATAAATAATTCCTCACTCTGATAAACACACAAAGCTCAACTTGTTTCTATATATATATATATATAAATATAATAGACATGAGCTTTAAATGATCACTGTGTCTCTGAAATCTCTGCGTGAGTGTGAGTGTGAGTGTGCGTATGCGCTCGGCTGAATCTGCTGTTACAGCATTATGAAGTTTTGACCTTGAAGTGTGAGACGATGAGCCATGGATCATTTGTGTTGCCAGGGAAACAGAATGTCATTGGTCCAGCAGTTCATCCACACCTGGGAGAGCTCTAACACACATAACAAGCACCTTTGTTCCTTGTAAACCTTGTAAAACTAATTATACATAAATAGGCTTCCATTCAAGACCATCGTATGTAGTGAATGCAAATTAATAAGAAATTGTGTTTGCCTCCTTCGTAAATGCAGTAAAGGTTTGAAACAAAAACAAAACACAGCAAAACAAAATGCAAAACTATTTTTTTGCTTTTGTCAGGTCACAGCACAAATCTGAAAAATATATATGGTTTCTAATTAAAGAAAGAGTTGAATTAATGAGTGGAGCGTCACAATACATGCAGATGCATCTAGACAGGTGTATTGCATAATCAAACTTCACTGTAGGGCTGGGCAATTAATCGAAAATTAATCAACATTTAGAACTTCTAATAGACATAATTTTGTCTATATCGATTATATCAATTATTTTTATTCTGTTATGTCCCCACTGTGTGTAAATGTACTGTCCCTTTAAAACCATGCTACCAAGCTGTAGCCACATGATTCTGCCCCTATCTTGCACATGGAAGCCACCTAAACGACGAGGCCGACCAAGCAAATTGAGCAGCTCGTAGCAAAGAAAAACACAGCGTCTGTGGTTTGGATGTGTTTTGCTTTGACTTTAATTAAGACGACACTGAAGAAATAAAGAAGTCAAATGTAAACGCTGAGAAAAGCACAATCACGTACCAAATATAAACAGTGCTCACAAAGTGAGAGAGGAACAAGTTCCCAGCAACATTAGAAAAAATATCCCAGCTTTAATACTGGAGATATTTACAGTACACGCCTCGTCACTGAACTATGAGTCAAAAATACAAAAACAAAATAATCATTAATTAATTGTAATCATGGTAAAATGTACAATTAATCGTGATATTAATTTGCGCTCATATCACTCAGCACTTCTTCATTGACGGTATTCAATCATCTGTGGCACGTATAAAAATGATAAGTATTCTCAGTTGACCTTGATTTTTGATTACAATAGGGTTCATTATTAGACAAAGTTGGCAGGAGTTTCATTCCCAAAGCTCAGGTAGTTTGTTTTTAAGGGGAATTCTGCATTTAGATCGATGGAAAGTGTTGAATATTGTGGTGGAAAAAGAAAGTACAATATGTCCAATATTTAGAACATCTGACCATTTTATTATCATCTTGTTACAGGATCAATAACTGAATAATCATTGAGAAACAACAAAAAAATTTGCATTTACTTCAGGGTAAAATTTAACTTATCATATTTCCAAATTATTATTTATTACACGTGTAAAGTGCTACTTGCCTGCAAATGGACAGCCTGTTGGCAAGAATTCTCTTCCAAAAAGTCTCTTCAAAGCAAATGAATATATTTGTTCAAAGCTTTAAATGACTTCTAATCACTTTAATGTGATTAAAGTTGTAATAAATGTATGCCAGTGTACACGCAATAAATAGCATAATGCAATAATCCTACCGATGTGCTTGATAAGACCATAAAATAACCACAATAAGGTGTAAAAATAATGATCTCTTCACCAATATACAGAAAACCTGAATAGTTTCATTACCTGATTAGCAGGCAACACACACCTCAGAGAAAAAAAAACCCATTTCTAAGTATTTTTAATTAACTGGACATTACTTTTTTTCTAAATGAACACCGGGTAAGATTTTGTGTGGATGGAGGAGGTGGTTTCCTACCTTTCTCCAAAGGTTACACAGTGCAGTTTCTGCCATGCTGAGCTCAGAGTAGCAATTACAGAGGATCTATTCTCCTTGTCAGTGGAGCATCACAATGATTTTAAAGCTGTAATTTTAAGGATAAAATACCACCTAGTGTTCCTGTAACACTGGAGGCACGATTGTTTGATCTTTTTTAACAAAATATATATTTGAGGCATTTTCAGTAACAAAAAAAGTAATCAATACAGTAACATAACATTTAAATCATATCATAAATCAAACCAATCATTCAATCTGTCTCACACTCTCTCAATTCCCATCTCTCTCTCTCTATCTCTAGCTAGTTTTCTCCTCAGTTTGTTATTGTACCAGTTATTGTTATTGTTCAGTCTAGTCCGTTCATTTCAGCTTCAGAACTGTTGCACTTCATCTTCTTTCAGCTTTAGCATCTGGTTGTACCTATGACAAACAAACATGGCATTCACGTCTTATAGACACTTGAAATAGTTCTCTAAAATGGAAGAGTTAATATTTGTCACAATCTTGACATGTATGTGTATAAAGTAGTAATAATAAAAAATATTGATTGCAAAATACATGCAAATGAGAAAATTAGTTTTATAAGGAACCTTATTTTAAAAATATGCAGATACAAAACTGATCTATGGACAAAAAAACACTGGCCCAAGACCTTTACCTATTTTGAGGTTTGTCTAAATTAAAAAAAGTTACAGCCACCTTTCCATAGATAAAACGTACATGATTATTATTGACCAAATTCCCAAATGTATCAGCCATTTTCTCAGTACTAAGTATGGCCACCTTTGGCTAAAATTACAGCCTCCAAACGTTTCTTTCTATTCGTGGCTCAAATGTGAAATGGAATTATGCTTTTTGGGCATTGAAATAAAAATACATCAAAAACACGACAGTATGTGACCTCTGCAATTAACACATCCAAGGAAGAGAACACCCACACCCACAGATATACACACAAACAGACTAGTGATTATGGACAGTGAACACACACCCTTGAGCAGCAGGCAGCCACCTTTGGTGCCTAGGAACGATCGTCTGCATGGGTTTTATTGTGTGCTCATTAAGTTTGGTCACATATTTGATTTAATATTCACATCTAGGAATGTTAAAGCTTATATTAAATATTTTAAAACCTAAATATTACATTTTTTATTAAATGCCACTGTGTTTTTTTTGTAGACGTTAATATTTGTCAGAAGATCAAATTTATAGTTATAGTAATTTTCTGATGATCGTTTCATATCGAACATGTCCAACAACAGTGGAACACTAGGTCAGTGCATCAATATTCTTGTGCTAGTCAATCTTCCTCTAAGTTTTTTGACCAGTGTGGCATATTTAATTACCCTCTGGAATCACCTGCAATTGATTTACATTAACTAAACAGTAATTGTGTTAATGTGTCATATTTAGGTTTATTCATTTATTCATTCACTATCTGTAACCCTTATCCAGTTCAGGGTCGCGGTGGGTCCAGAGCCTACCTGGAATCATTGGGCGCAAGGCGGGAATACACCCTGGAGGGGGCGCAAGTCCTTCACAGGGCAACACAGACACACACATTCACTCCTACAGACAATTTTGAGTCACCAATCCACCTACCAACGTGTGTTTTTGGACTGTGGGAGGAAACCGGAGCACCCGGAGGAAACCCACATGGACACGGGGAGAACACACCAACTCCTCACAGACAGTCACCCAGAGCGGGAATCGAACCCACAACCTCCAGGTCCCTGGAGCTGTGCGACTGCAACACTACCTGCTGCGCCACCGTGCCACCCATATTTAGCTTTATACTTATTTCAATTTAGAAACCCAGCACAACATGGTATTTGGCCAGGGATCCATAAAATATATATGTCTCAAAGTGAGAAATATACTGAAGACGTTTGACTAGATGTGTCAAAAAGACACTTAGCGAGCAGGAAATGTATGAGATTCCTGTGTTCAACTAAAACAAACAAACAAAAACAAATATACCATTAAGTCCTATGTGAAGTACAGGTGTGGAACAAAGATACATTGTCAGATTTTCCAAACATAGAAAAATACTCTCTATTTTACAGTTAAATTGAACATATATGAAGTTATAAAAAAACTTCCAAACTTATCAAAATACTTTCTAATTTAATGTTTTTCATTTTAGATATTGTTTGGTTATTGAGTGTTTTGTTATTCACACAATTCAAATATAGCCTCACCTCCAAATTCTGAACAGCTGAATGCTTCCGCACATACCCAAGAAGAAGTTAACTGCAAAAAGAGCCCAGTTCTTAGGAATGATCACCAAACAGTACCTCGACCAAATAAAGCCTGGAAAACAATAATGATTGTGTAAGTGCAACTCTTGTCTTTGATTATATATTTGTAGCATTTTGACAGACTTAATTTTAGGCTTTTAAACATTGTAGGACTACTTATGTCATTTTATTTGTTAGCCTTCCCAAGTTAGCCCTGGGTAGCAACATTTTAAATCATAATAAAATTAGGCCTAAAAGCTGCCTGAAAATTAGTTTGTCAGAAACTTAGAAAACAGAGAGAAAATGTACCATTAATTGGAAAAACTTGTGTTATACATTATTTACCAAATAATACGATTGTAACTTCAAAATGACTCATACATTTTTTGTCTTTAAGGCCAATAGATTTTCTCAGCTTATATTTCCATGCCTTTGACACATATTAGGAGCCAACCACCAGCAAGTAGTACAGTTTTTATGTACGTTTTTCGTGAAAAAGTGTTTCCTCTTCGGTTCATTTTAAGATAAAAATATGAACCAGTTAAATATATGAACCTGTTCATATTCCATAAAGAAAGCCCTGCATAAAGGGAAAGCCAGGATTAGTACTAAATGTCTCATACATCCACTTAAATGACGTGGAAATAAAATACATGCTCCATAAGGTGAAGAATAATAGATGCTTCTTTGAGCACTTTCAGTCCAAACACTGCACTCAGAAGAGATTTAAGACTCAGACACAACATTAAGAATGACCTCATCTCTACACCCATTTGTACCAGCACTTATCACACAAATGCACTTTGTAGGTCTACAGTTACAAACTTCAGTACATTCATTGCATCTCTTGACTACCCCCCTCCCCTTTTTACCATGTATTTTGATAGTCAGGACAATCCAAAAGACCACCACAGAGCAGGTATGGCTTGGGTGGTATATTATTATCAGCACTGCAGCGAGACTGACTAGAAGGCTGTATTTGTGTTAAACACATACGAGTGAATCAGACACAGCTGTGCTGCTAGACATACAAACACTGTTCCCACTCACTGCCACAGCAGAAAACACACCTACCTTTTCCATCCACCATGTAGATGCACGTACAGGGTAAATGGAGCTGATAAAAATGAACAATTAGCAATATATTAAATAGACAAATGTATGAAGAAATATAGTGAGTTTGTGAAAGCTGATGTGTACAAACTGGCTGGGGTTGCAGCATCCCAGTGGATGCTGCATGCCAGGGTTCTTTGTTGTCACTCCCCAATTTTCAAGTATGAAAAATGCTTTGGGTACATAGAAAAAGTAAAATTTTGCCCATTCTTACTTGATAGAAGACTGCTCCAAAGTCCATGGTGGCTGATCCTCCCTTTTATAGCGCACAATAGACAACAAATATAGAATATAGGCAGCCCAGTCAAGCCATGTTTATGTGAATAAGCCTGGTGTAATCTCCCTGAAATAATGATGGACTGCCTGGCAAAAGATGTCACCATAATGGCAGCATATGTCACCCTAAAATCCCAGTATACACCTCCTCATCACATCTCTTCACATATAATGGTGTTTATAAGCATAACCCACAAACCCACATACTCAGCTCTACTGCTCATCCCACAAATGCATGTTCCTTACAAATGTGGCACCATTTAAAAGGGAAATTAACAGGCTTTCCAACAGTACAAGATTTATTGCCAAGAAGCATTGGTACGACAAAGAAATAATCTACCAATCACAAATGTTCATGTGTGATCTGCACCTCAGATTGCTGGATAATTATCTGTTGTGTGCTAAACAGCAAGCCTCTGTTAGGTGGCCGCTTATGCTTCTTAACAGTGTAGAACCGTCTTATTCCACCTATTTTCTAACTTTTCTGTTCCTCCAGCACAAGTGGCCAAAATTTGCTCTCTCAGAAACGGAGTTTTATCGTCAACACGTGTGTCGGTGTGTCGGTGTGCGAAAACCCTTCACTCGACCCACACTCAACAGTGCACCCCCACTGTAATGACATATACCGTGTTAATACGGTATTATGAAATGAAAATTTGGATACTGCCCATCTCTAGTTAAAAGCGATGTTCATAATGATAATCAAATGCAATTTTTTATCAAATTCAGATAATGTTTCCACTGCACTGGGAAAAGTTCTGGTGTTTATAGTAAATCATGACTCTGTAAATAGGATAATAAGTATGTGTCTCTGTCTATGGCTGGCTATGGCATTCTCTCCATGTGTCACTGGCACTTCGGGGCATTTGTACTACTGAGTAACCTCAGAACAAAGGATGTTGCTCTATTCCTGCTCGGAAGGTGGGAAATATTGACAGGAGAAACTTGACTTCAAATTCAGGAGACCACTAATTTTGCATGAAATTAATCACATACTGAGAGTGATACTAAACAAACTGCTCAAGTTACAAGTGGTAATTCAAACAATGACTAAAAGTTTACTATTAAACTTCCACAAACCATCTGCAGTGGGTTTCTTACGGAAACATACCATTCAGTTTCAAAAAGGTATACAGAGTTACATACAGAGACCATGAAATTTTCATGGCATTAATGACATACCGAGAGTGCTAATAAACAATCTGAGTTACAAATAAGTGTCTGTGGTAAGATAAATGTACAGGCAAGTTAAATTCAACCACAAACATGCTACTGCTGGCTTCTCATTCAAACATTACATTCTACCTTAAAAGATGCAGAGCTCTTGAATGAAAACATGGGATTTGTGGAAGGGTGGGGTTGGGTGGGGGGGTTACTGCAAATACTGTAGTACTCCAGAATTGCTTATGTTACCTTTAATGACCATGTATTTCCAAAGTATTCCTGAGCACAAGGTTATGTTTTTATCAGCGTAGCACAATGTCTTTTCATGCAAAGTCATCTGAGAAGCATATATTTTTTGCAGTCTTGCCTCCACCTGTTTTTTTCCCCTCACAAAAGCCTTTCTCACAAAGGCTCAAGGCCTTTGGTGGGTTCTCCGTTTTAGACCTTTTACTTTCATTTTTATTGTTCAATGTTTGAAAATGTTGTGATTTTAATATTTAAGATTTTCAAGATTTTTATTTGTAAGTCTCCCTTCAAAACTTTAAAAAATATTTACAGAATATACAATCAAGCTGGTAAGCCAAAGAACTGGAAATAGGATCTTTGTAAATTTGTCAGTAAAATAAATGTTGAATGAACAGATAATAGCACTTTTTAAAAAAATATCCCAACATTTCCCCAAACAAGGTTTTTATGAAACTGCTGATAAATCCATTGAACCATTTCATTTCAATGCTTTGACCATTTGATCCTCAGGCAGAAATGGAAGAGGGAAATCTCTGATACTGTTTTTAGTACTCAAGTGCATGAACAGAAATAGCATAATGATGCATAAAGCAGCTGTTGTATTATGAAGATGGCAGTACTAGCAATGTGTTGTGCAGATTCTACGGTGATTTGCATATCTCCTGCCAGCTGAGATGTTCTGTAGCTTACACGTTTATACTTTTTTAGGGAGGGAAGTTCCATTCAGTAAGGAAGGGAAGAAGAAGGGTGGAGGAGTGGAATGAAAGTTAGAAGCCCACTGGCAGTCACATCTAACTTATTATTCAGAAGAGATTTTGTTTGTTGGATTTCATTCAAGTTTTTTTTTTTGGCCCACGTGTCTCATGTATAGCTTATGGCTAATAAACCTTTATCAAGCTATATATCAGAGCCCTTGCAATGAAGAACCATATATCAGCCATTTCTGTTTTTAGTAGCACTGCTTGTTTGTCCAGTCTAAGCAATGCAGATAAACAATTATTCATCAAGTGCATTTAAATAGTAAAATACAGCCTAATAAACAGAAGAAATGCCTGAGTGATTTATTTCAAACAGAAAGCACCAAACAATGTCATTCCATGCTTAGGAGTTGTTTTATAAAAAATGCACATATATAGTTCTTCATTGCAAGGGCTAAATTACTCAGATAACACCAACTGTATAATTAACACGGTTTAAGTACCCTGATTTTTATAGAAGCAAATCTGTCTCATCAGACTTTGAAATATTACCACCTTTGAATTTGTAGCACTGAATTTTTTTGCACTGAAATTATACATCAAATTTGTATGACTTGCAGTTTTGTCTCAGAATTAAATTAATAAAGGATAATTTCGACTTAGTTTCAATACAATTAATCACAGTACCTGTGGCCGTGATGACACACGACTGGGAAAGGCTAAGCTTTTCTGGTGGACGTGTCATATCAGAAAACCCAGCAGCAACCAAGCCCTGTAGTAGAGAGAGAGAGAGAGAGAGAGAGAGAGAGAGAGAGAGAGAGAGAGAGAGAGAAAGAGAGAGAGAGAGAAAAGTAGATAGATAAGTGTGGATGAGAGTCAGATCATGTAAGTAATCATATATACCTTGTTTAAATTGTGTCACATGACCCTCTTCCCATTGAAAAAACAAAAGTTGGATCCAAAATGGCCGACTTCAAAATGGCCACCATGGTCACCACCCATCTTGAAAAGTTTCCCCCCTCCTATATACTAATGTGCCACAAACAGGAAGTTAATATCACCAACCATTCCCATTTTATTAAGGTGTATCCATATAAATCTGAAATGGCCCACCCTAAAGAGCAAGTACAATTCTTACCCATTTAAAAACAGGTGCCCAGAAGAAAACTGTCTTTGGCCCTGAAAGAACACAGCAGAGGTTTTAGAATTCAGATGGATATTAAAACAAATTCTTTTTATTCATTCACTTTCTGTAACTGCTTAATCTTGTTCAGGTTCACAGTGTAGACAAGTACACTAGGGGAACATTCCATCCGCTCCCTATTTTCCAGCTAATGGTGGGATTCACACCAATGACCTTCCAGGCCTAAGCCCTCTACTCTAACCTTTAGGCCATGACTGGTCCCAGCAAATAAATTAAAAAAAGAAAAGAAACAGGTACACAGTGGTTTTTGCTTTATGTCTTTACTCAATTATATATCAATGGGTGTATGTAGATTCCTTTTTAATAAAACAATTATTACAGTTTTATTTATACTTACCTGTTGTTAGAAACCCATATATTGTTTAGCTGTTTCAAGGACAGCTGTATATGTGTTTGCAATTACATCAAGTGGTTAAAAGAAGAAAATATTGTCATGTTCTGTGTTTGTTTTCCTCGTCATGTGCTCATTTAGCACATGGCTCTGTTCTTGTCTCCGCTCTAGTCCCACTTCAGTTCCGCCCTCTCGTTGTCTCCTTTGTAGTCCTGCCCTCTTGTTATCAGTCCCAGGTGTTCCTTGTCAATGCTCTTTGTATATATATATAGTCCCTTTGTTTTAGTGCTCCCTTGTCGGTTCTTGTGTGTGTAGATGTGTCTCTTTGTCTGTTGTCTTACACATTACTACCAGTTCACAGTTTTTATGTTCCTGTCCTCGTTATGTTCCACTAGTTTGTTTTCTTGCCCCCCAGTTTTCTGTTTGTTGTGTTTGCCTTGGTTTTGTTTAAATAAAATATTCCTTGCGTGTATGTCCGCCTCCTCATCCTCCCTCAACTGTGACAAATATAGATAAAATAAAGACAGCAGGTTGTGTGATACCAAACAAAGTATATTTTTTAGGATTTTTACAACTGGAGTCGACAAAAAAAAAACAGCTGGTTAAGTTGAATAATTAAAAAAGTTATTAAATACAAAATTATTTGACCGTTCATGTGTGATATATATAATATCCAATATCACATAGAAGGTACATAGAAAATGTCCAAAATCTCTTGGTACGCTGAAACATTAAGAGTTACATTCACTAGAAATATTGGAACTCCTGAAAAACAACCCCACACAATAATCCCCCTCCACCAAACTTTACACTTCGCACAAAGCAGTCACACAAGTTCCGTTCTCCTGGCAACCACCAAACCCAGACTCAACCATTGGATTGCCAGACAGAGAAGCGTGATTTCATCACTTCAGAGAACACGTCTCCACTGTTCTAGAGTCCAGTAGTGGTGTGCTTTACATCACTGCATCCAATGTTTTCCATTGTGCTTGTTATGTAAGGTTTGTATGCAGCTGCTCAACCATGGAAACCCATTCCATGCAGCCCTTTACCCACTGTTCTTGAGCTAATTTGAAGGCCACATGACATTTGGAGGTCTGTAGTGATTGACATTTTATAGAAATATAGAACAATTGACATTATTCCAGTTATTCTCTTTACTAATCTCTTTAAGCTGAGAAGAGTTTCACAAGTGGGAGACACAAAGTAAGCATTGAATAATAATTGTGTCAAATTTCTCAAGATTTTTTTTCATCCAACTGATTGTGAAAGTGGACATTCAACACAATATGCTTAATAAAGTTTGCTATTTCTTCATTGCAGGTCATGTCATATCACCACCGTGTAAATAAGGTGATACCTAGCCAACAATCAATAAAGTCAAATTTTCAAATTAACATAAATTCTCCAGCTTGAGCACAGTATTCTGGTATGCTCAACATTTAAAGAAGGGTCAGTTACAAATATTATTTATAAATACATAAGAATAAACTATGGGTAGGATTTCACAAACAACTAAATTGGATTGATTCCACAATCCTATTTTAAAATTTGACCAAAATTGATCTATGAATGACTAACAAACTGGGCAAACTGATCAAGAAGCGTGCTCTGTTGTTGGAGTCAAAGTCAACTGTTTTATATTTTATATCTGACCTGCTACTAAAGCCCAATTAATTCAGCACTCTAGACTGACCCCTTGTGTCTTTGTGGTTCCTGTCATTAGTAATATATATCATGACAATTTCACTACCTCTTAACTTCATTCGTACAATAATCCTTTATGCTGCTCCTGTTTATATCAAGTATATAATCAATTATGTGTAGACATTTCTCACTCGTGTTGTTATAAGTTTAATCACTTATGTTTTTTAGTACAGTACCTACCAAGACTTCACTTGTACTGAACTCATATGTATATAGACCATTCTCACTTTTATTATGTTCCTAGCACATTTGAACCACACATTTGTTCTGTAACAAGCTTCTATTATCCTTCCCTATTTATTGTGACTAATATATGTATTTTCGTATAAACTATGTACACAGTTGTGATGCTGACATTTCCCTCAGGAAAAAAAGTCTTATCTTATCTTACCTTATTTTATCTTACTGTACATGTCTGACTTTTATTGCCTTTTATTGACGAATCCACCTGCACAGACGTTCTATGTTTTTATCCAAAGAGAATGTGACTGGACTTCACTATACATTACACTTAAACATTCAGACCTTTAGGTAGAAACGTAAGCATTTCTGCATTAATGACTGGCTTTCAGTGATGCCTTATGTGGGCAGAGTAAACGAGGTTGCAAGCAAAACGCGTATTGGGACACGAGGATTGTTTCGTTTCAACGCAAAATGGGGCGTGTCCGGGGAGTCAAGAGGGACACCGGCTCCTTTCTCTCATATAAATTGTTTTATTTTGACGTCATAAAGCAATGGGAGCTAATAAACGAACCGCCTATTTATATAAACAGTAAGTCAAAAGTGAAAAGTCGCCCGCTTGGTATTAACTTAAAGTGTGCACTCATCCTTTCCACAGACGGTTTGCAGGTGCAGACAGATTTATGGTTCTTGAGACGTTTCTGAGCGAATAAGAGAATCTTGGCTTTGCCTAATATCGTTTCATTTAATACTAAAGACTCAATACAAGAAAAACAGAGAGAGAGCAGACTAAATCAAACCCATCAGAGGTTAAATCGGCAGAATTCAGCCTACACATGTGCCACGTCTTCCTTGTTGTCAAAGTGTCAGGTGTTGAAACTCTGTAGCCAGATGTGGTTACCTGCTGGATGATTGTACAGAGGTCTGAGCTTCGGCGGGAGCATTAACTCGATTCTGTCCAGAGTCCTGTGGTAGGTCGCCCTCAAATTGCCCGAAAAATAACGGCGCTGTAGATGCATGCAAGATTTAGTGATATTCATGGTGATTTGTTCTGTCTATACTCTCTACACTAGGACGTAAATTTCAGAGGACGCAATATGCACCAACAGTGCCGGGTCATAATCTACACTCTATCTCTCCACCCTCTGTCACAACCTATCACCGTGTCCTTCACAGCGTGCGTACGCCCCTAAAACCGCCACAATTTAATCCGCGCTACACAGAGACACTTGCGGAATGCGTAACCCGTTGTCAAGGGCAGCACCTCAACCTTCAGCGAACTGCAAACAGATTAACATTAAAGGCATTGTGTTCGCAATCTAAATGACCAAGTATATCGCAGAACACATCAACGCTGAATTGTACATTTTATTTAGAGGGAGAATGATAGAACAGATGTTTTAAAGTCTGAGTTTACAAAACTCTTTATCATGTGAAGTTAAGGCATAGTATAAGAATGTTTTTTGGATGTTTGATATGTTTTGTTGAGAAAAAAAAATATATATATATATATATATATATATATATATACACACATATTAGACTACTCTAATGGCTAGCTCGAAATTGTTGATGATGTAAATAATGTTTAATTCTTTTTTATTTCAATGAAAAAAAGAAACACCGACAGACAATCAAGCAATCTTGGAAACAGTAACGTCATACACGTTGTACGACATCTTACCAGCAGGTGGCACTGTTGCCCATAAAACCGCGTGCCTTGGTTTTCCGCCTTCTGTGTTGTTGATGAGGAGGAAGTGACCGTTGGCTTAGTCACAAATCGTTCTGTTCTCCCTCTGTAGTACACTATGCGGGGAATGAAATAACGAAGTCTATACAACACTA
This sequence comes from Hoplias malabaricus, assembly GCF_029633855.1. Lineage (NCBI taxonomy): Eukaryota > Metazoa > Chordata > Actinopteri > Characiformes > Erythrinidae > Hoplias > Hoplias malabaricus. The sequence goes on from NC_089801.1 coordinate 75,266,709, forward strand.
CTCATTTTTGTCTAATATAAAGCCATTGTATTTGGCTATAAACCGCACGACTAAGTCTATAATACTCATTATATAAGAGTTTAACCCTTTATCAGTGTTTGTGTAAAGCTGTAGTTTCTTGACCACTGCAGTAAAGTCTATGGGAAACCATTTGAGTTACAGCCTGGGGTCAACCCGCGCACACACACGTGAAGTGGAGTGAAAGGACCGACGGATGATAAAAATAATGTAAGTAATGGATAAAGCAAAATGTAGTTTTTAATTTAGCTGTCGGTTAATATTTCATGCGCCAGTGCGTGTCCTGCGGTTCAGCCTGGTGTTGATCAGGCTTACAATTAGACGTTTTCATAGAGAAAGCAATGCAAGGTAAAAACAGTAAGTCGGCGACGCCATGTCAAGCGTTGTAGAGCAGACGTTTATTACTTAATAATACGTAGAATTGTTGCAGAAATTAATTATACAGTTCATGAGCGATAACAAAATGAAACAGCAGCTTAAAATGACTTAATCATAGTATAACTGCCGGTATAAATGAAGGTGATATATTTATTTATTTAAAAGGAAGTCTTAAGATACTGGTAACATTGGTTGCAGTGCTGACATTAGCCACCTCGAAGCTGTAAAATAGTTGAATATATAATATATATGAGTTGTTTTAATAGTAGTAGTAACCCAGTAAACAATTAGTCGTTGATTCAACGTTGAAATGACGTAATGACTGCCGTCTAATCAACGTTCTCTTAAGGTTGAAAATGAAAGTTGAAAAGACGTCCAAACACAGACATTGAAAAGACGACTATTAGACGTATTTTGGACGTCCATTGACGTTATTAATTGGTCCTGAAATAAATTACTTGTATAAAACGCGTTTTGGACGTCCACTGACGTTATCGATTGGTCACCACTTAACTAACTTATTAAGATGGATTTTGAACGTCCATTGACGTTTAAAATATGTCCTTGACGGACAGGCTACTTTTAGACCTATTTTGAACATCCAGGGACGTCCCTTTTTTACTGGGAATAATTCATATTATTATAAAATAAATCATTCAAACGACTAACATTATTAAGGATTATTATTGTAATTTACTAGCTAAACATAGCACAAAAAGTAAGGAAATGTGTGATTGGTAGATTATTTCTTTGATGTAACAATGCTGTTCATTTCCCTTTTAAATTGTGCCACATTTGTAAGGAACGTGCATTTGTGGGATGAGCAGTAGAGCTGAGTATGTGGGATGTGCCCATGATAAATTTGCCAAATCCTCTCTGCCAATGCCAAACAGTTATTTTGTGTGATGGTGTGAGGCGGCATCTCCCTCACTGGAAAAACGAGGCTTGTCTTCATTGGAGGTGATCTAAATGCAGAGAGATATCAAGATTAAATTCTGCAACCAGTGGCAATCCCACATCTCCACAGTCTAGGACTGAACTCCGTCATCCAAGATGACAACGCTCGCCCCAGGTCATGTCAATGGTCAACCTGGTCAACCTGGAATGGCCTCCTGCCCTCAACCCCATTGAACACTTGTGGGATCAGCTTGGGTGTGCTGTTCATGCGAGAGAGACCAACACAACCATGCCAGCTGACTTGCGACAAATGCTGGTTGAAGAATGGGATGCCATTCCACAGCAGTGTGTGACCAGGCTGGTGACCAGCGTGAGGAGGAGGTGGAGGATGTTGTGACTGTGTATGGTTCTTCCACATGCTACTGAGGCTCCTGTTTGTTAAATGAATCATCCAGTCACCAAACACCAAACGAGTCAATGGCAGAATCAGCTGTTTGGCATTGGCAGAGAGGATTTGGCAAATTTTTCATGGGCGCAACCTACATACTCAGTTCTACTGCTCCTCCCACAAATGTTCCTTACAAATGTGACACCATTTGAAAGGGAAATTAACTGGCTTTCCAACGGTATAAGATTTATTGCCAAGAAGCATTGTTACATCAAGGAAATAATTTACCAAACACAAATATCCTTTTTTTCTGTTTAGTGCTCATATTGAACAAGGGGGTGGATGTGTGTTGTATAAATGAAAGTTAACCTGTTCCATGGGAATTTATCTGATTGTAAACACAGTTGTTGTTGTACTGTACAGTTAAAGGTAGAAACACCAGTGAATTTCCCTGTATGGGTGGGAATAAAATCAAGCTAACGCAGTGCATTAGGCATAATTTTCATTCCAAGAAAATAGTTTCAGTTGTATATTGTTTGAATGTGTTTTGTTTTAAAAGCCTTGTATTGCTCATTAATAAATAGCTTTTAAAGAACCATTTTATTTTTTTTTAAGGTCTCATATTGACAGAGAGAATGAATACTACATACAATTTGTAAATACTTAAGTCATCCTTTGTTATAACACTGACGTTGTTTATTGTGTACATTGTGTCTCTGAAGTTGTGTGTTGTTTGTGTATTTGTTGGAGTACGCTAAAGCCTTTCATTCAGAAAACCCAGGAGGTAATTGAGGAGGGATGCCCAGCACGCTTAGCTTTCCACCAAGTCGTTGTAGGATGATTGTAATAAATGCTGGAATCTGTGAACAGAATTTTCACGTAATTTCCCTGAATCAGGTGGATCAGGAAAAAGAGAAATGCAGAAGTTTTCTAATGTTTCCTCCAGGTGTGACTAGATCTTTTGAAATATAATGCTACATTCAAAAAGGTTGTTTGGCATTATTTATTTCCTAGAAGTTTAATTCATATGATTTAGATTTTATTTGGCTTTTTCATTAAAATGTATTTTACAGGATTATAATTCTTGTCATTGTATGGTGTTGGATAATAGATAATAATGGTGTTGGATAATAGAATGTGCATATTTCCATGCATGTAAGGACAGATGCATTGAGCAGTCAAATTAAAATGGAAGCAAAGCAATCTGAGGTAAACTTGGTGTGTCAGTTCAGATTTGTTCTTGAGAATACATTGCAAAACAACAACAGCAAAAAACCACAAGAGTTCCATATAATACGCAGCGCTTCGTAAGCAGTCAACTACTTCCTCACTCTTCCGTGTGCCAAGCAAAACATGAGCACCTAGTCAATCAAGAAATTTCCTAGTATTGTTGGGCTTGTAGTCATTTGAGGGAAATTGAATAAGTGTCATCCTTCTTAGGAAAAATAGTTGGATTTTAATTTGAAAAAAAAAAAAAAGAAAGCCTTCTCAGAACTCACTCGCTTCTTTATATGATATGGCTATATCCATCCATCCATCCATTATCTGTAACCGCTTATCCAAGTTAGGGTTGGCTATATCCAGTCAAACATTAAACAACAGGACAAAATTCAGGAGGTTCCGGAATGAAAGATGGGAAATGTAGCTCTTAACCATCATAGCAGTAATAAGACTTTACATTTGCTGATTAACAGCCATTTCTTCAGCCATTATGTTTACACACTCATATGTGGTAAAGTATTGCCACTAAACATAATTGCTCAACACCAAAAATTTTTTATTACAAATGTTATGTAAATTTATATTGGTTTGTACAGAACTAATAGAATCATATATGTGTTTGCATAATATTTTTGAGAACATTTTGGTTATTTGCATGAGCTTTATTTTGCAGAAGTGTATAAAGCGTATTTCCAGATAAGGGAAGCAATGCAGCGCAATGAGATTAGAGCCTACCTGCTATCTTTTAATCTATTCTATGTACAACCCCACTTCCAGTGAAGTTGTAAAAGTGAATATGATGAGAATACAATGATTTGTAAATCCTTTTCAACCTACATTCAATTGAATACACTAAAAAGACAAGATATTTAATTTTCAAATAGATCTTTTTTTTTTTTTTTTTTGCTTTACACAATGTCATAACTTCATTGGAATTGGGGTTGTAAATGAGAGAATGTGTTCTGATTGCAAAGGATTTTATTTGCCTGTTTTGCATTATGTGCTGTGTTAGGACTGTTCCATATCATATTGCATGCAGTAATATCACAAAAAGTAAAAAAAAAAAAAAAAAAATTGTATTGTCATATTCTAACTTGTTTATGTACTGCATTATTGCAGTTACACGTAATATGGCATACATTCATTACGTGAGTCATTTAGGCACAGAGACAGGTAAGGTGGAAATTTGGAGGTGGTTTGGATATAAAATATAAATATTCTATAAATTATAAATTATTTTTATACAATATCAAAATCTTGGTAAGATACAGTTCTTTACAAAATTAGCAAATGTATTGTTTCTTTTGAATGTTTGAAATTTCTAGATTTGTACTTACATAAAATATAATGTAATTTAAATAAGAAATTAAATACATTATTAAATTAATATAATATTAAGATAACATTTATTTTGTTGCAATAGTGTGTTCTTGAAGTTAATTAAAATTCGCTTTCAGTGTTTTTTTTTCATATCGCCAAGAATATCGCTATCGCAAAAAAAAAATATATAAATATCGTGATATTATTTTATGGCCATATCGCTCACCCCTATTTTTTGCACACTTACAATATTAGCAATGCTAAACACATTTAGTACTTATCTAATTTTTTTTATATAAAAAATAATAGTCATTTAATTTGGACTTTAGATACAACTGCTAATCAAGGCTAAGGAAACACTAGCTGTTGATAATGTTAAACACCTGATGTACTTTGTATATTAACACATTGTGTTGCGTTTAGCTTAAAGAAGGAAAAATGAATTTCATCGGGCTATAACTCACCAAGATGATCCCCTTCTGTTCAGTGTGAACTGGAATTGCATTTATCAAGCAAAATCAAGCATACTGATTGGCCAGCTTTTTAATGGACCGTGTGAACTGATGTAGAGGTTTTTTTTTTTATATTAAATATTGGAATGGTGGTGTTTCAGGATCAAAACTAACTTTCATTTATTTATTCATCTATATTTATTTAATAATAAGTTATAAAACATTGAGTATGGAACCAATGAGTTGGTACTATGGGCCGAATTGTTAGAGGACTGGGCTTGGTACCGGGATGTTGCTGGTTTAATTCCTGTGATCAGCAAGAACATCCATGACTAAGATGCTCTTGAGCAAGGCACCTAACCCCAAAACACTCATTGGGCGCCAACGATGGCTGCTCGCTTCTCCAGGTGCTTGATTTCACTGCCCCTAATCACTAACGTGTGTGTGTGTGTGTGTGTGTGTGTGTTTGCTGCCATGGATGGGTTAAATGCAGAGGTCAAAATTTTTTTGTACATTGTTTGTACATTCTTTCATGGAATTATACCTCCATTCGTCATCATAAAATTGTGACAGGTCAAGAATCTAAGTATTATATCAATTGAATTTTATAATAATTATAATAAATGACTTATGTAAAGTGCTTTTCAATTACCCAAAGGTGCTGTTACAATAGGAGGACATGTAAAGGACAATCACAATTGGACACTAAACAAAATGAAAGGAACAGATAATACATAACAATACAAAACACAGCAGGAATAATAACATGGGTCAGCCTGAGATACACTTCAGGAAACGTAGAGGTTAAAGGCAACAGAAAGCTGGTGTGTTTTTAAGGTTGGATTTGAATAGTGATAGAGAGGGAGAATGTTGAATTTCAGTTCCAGGGCGTGGAGCAAATCTGGAGAAGGCTCGGTCACCAAGACTGCACAGGTTAGAAGGGGGAATGTTGCGTAAACCGGCTGAGGAAGATTTGAGAGTGTGCTTAGGTGTGTAAGTTGGAAGAAGGTCAGACAAATAAGAAGGAGCTAAATTATTGAGAGCTTTGTAGGTGAACAGGAGGACTTTTAAATGAAAATGATATTTAACAGGGAGCCAGTGGAGGTTTTTGGAGAACCGGGATGATGTGGTGGTGGGACCGGATGTGGGTGAGGAGATGAGCAGCAGAGTTCTGGACCATCTGAAGTTTATGGAGTAGTGAGGAACTGATGCCAGAAAGAAGTGTGTTACAGTAATCGAGACGGGTGGAGATGGAGAATGCATGGATGAGACAGTCAGAAGCAGACTTGGAAAGAGACTGGCAAATTTTTACAATATTACAAAGGTGCAAAAAGGAGGTTTTTATAATGTAAATCAAATGTTTGAGGGGGGACAGAGCAGCATTATCAATTGAGAGTGTGAGGGAACCGGTTTATTGAGGGTTGATTTGGAGCCAATGAGGATGAGATCAGTTTTATTACTGTTTAGCGTTAGTGAATTGTGCATCATCCACTGCCTGGATTTTGAGAGAGTTTAAAATTGGAGAGTGGTGGTTTATTGATGTAATTGGTTCGGAGGTAAATCTGTGTGTCATCAGCATAAGAGTGAAAGACACCACTGTCTGCTGCTACCATCTGGTCATTGATAACCTTAAACAATGCAGTTTCAGTACCGTGTTGTGTGTGAAAACTGGACTGAAATGAGTCAATTGAATTATTAGACTCAAGGTATGTTGTTAGCTACAACACGCTCAAGGACTTTAGAAAAGAACGGAAGATTTGAAATTGGACAGTAGTTATTTAGATTTGCTGGGTCGAGGCCAGGTTTTTCAAGGATAGGGGTGACTGCAGCTATTTTGTAAGATGAAGGGACATGACTGTAAAGAAATGACTGGTTAATGATAGATATAAGATGGAGGACCAAAGCAGATATACAAGCTTTGATATACAAGTGGTGTGGAGCAGGTAGTAGATTTTGAATAAGTAATGATGTCACTGATGAGAGAGGGAGTAGCAGGGTTGAAATCTGAAAAATAAGGGTAGGATACAGAACAGTCAGAAGGCTGAAAAGTGGACTGTGATGAGACGATCATAAGAGAATTATTCATTTTGGAATTTTATCATCAAAGAATTGTAAGAAGGAGTTATAAAGGGTTAGAGGAAGGTACCACAGTACGTACAGAAGGCTTAAATAATTTAGAAAAGCTTGAAACGTGATTACAAGGGTTAGTATTATGCCTGTTGATAATACCTGAAAGATACCTAGACTTAGCTGCTTGTAGGGAGTCTCTATAATCTTGTACATGATTTTTTATAAGCATCAGCATGCACCGTTAGTTTGGATTTTTTAAACAGCCTTTCCAGCTGACGATGAGTGCTTCATAGTTCGCAATTCAGTGGTAAACCATGGTACAGAGATGGTGAAGGAAACCATTTTATTGTTCACAGGGGCGACTGCATTAAGACTCTGATAGAGCCGAATTGAACGATATGGCATGTCCTTCAGCAGAGGATGGAGCAGCATGAAAAGGAAAACTTGTGTTAATAAATTGAGTAAGGGAACAGGGATCTACAGATTTAATATTGTGGAAAGAGGTGAGACTTTTAGCTGACCGGTGAGTAACAGCCATAGGGAAAGTAAATTGAAGGAGCATATGGTCAGAGAGTGGAAACTGAAGAGGGTGAAGGCCATGACCCAGAATAGAAGAAGGACAGACTAGGTCGAGTGTGTGATCTTTATCGTGAGTAGGAAAGTCAACATGTTGAGTTAAGGGAAATCAGTCAAGGAGTGACAGAAAATCAGTTGTTAACTTGGTTTCAGCAGCATTGACATGTACATTGATGTCGACAAGTAACAACAGTCAAGAGGAAGAAAAGCTAGCAAGAGTCAGTAACTCAATATAGCAGCAAAACAGTAATTGAGTCTGGTGTTTTGATCGCAAGATAGAAAAGTCTGGAGATGAAAATACAAGTTCAGTAATTCTGAATTTGTTGTTAACAATTACCACCAGGGGCGGCACGGTGGCGCAGCAGGTAGTGTCGCAGTCACACAGCTCCAGGCGCCTGGAGGTTGTGGGTTCGTTTCCCGCTCCGGGTGACTGTCTGTGAGGAGTTGGTGTGTTCTCCCCGTGTCCGTGTGGGTTTCCTCCGGGTGCTCCGGTTTCCTCCCACAGTCCAAAAACACACGTTGCAGGTGGATTGGCGACTCGAAAGTGTCCATAGGTGTGCGTGTGTGAGTGAATGTGTGTGTGTCTGTGTTGCCCTGTGAAGGACTGGCGTCCCCTCCAGGGTGTATTCCCGCCTTGCGCCCAATGATTCCAGGTAGGCTCTGGACCCTCCGCGACCCTAAATTGGATAAGCGGTTACAGATAATGGATGGATGGAATTACCGCCAGACCACCCCCACAGTCAGAGGAACATGATTTATGCACATAATTAAAGTTGGGTGAGGTTGCCTGGTTAAGAGAGTAGTAATCACCAGGTTGTTGCCATGGTTCCGTTAAGAAAAGGAGATCAAGGGCATTAGCAGATATTAGTTCTTGCAACAGCTATGATTTGTTAGTAAGTGAACAGACATTTATGAGGGGAAATGGGGAACTTGGGGGGGGGGGTCCAAAATGACAGAGTCCAAGATGAACATATATTAGTACCACCATTAAAATGTCGAATTATTTTGTGTTTTAGTCTTAAACCATGGTCAATGTAGCATTGCCGGTTAAGTATGCCAGCTCTACAGGCAGCAACGGCACAGTGCTTGGAAAGATGATGAGAAAACCTGTATTTGCATAGTTCAGCAGTTGAATTTGACAAAGTTGGGTTGAACAGGAAGGCATGTGGGGGTAACCAGGGTCAAGAAAACCTGGCATAGCCAGTAGTAAAGTCATGGTAGTTATCAGATGCATTGTCCGTATGTCTAGATCAGCGGGGCCAGAGCAGTGAAACCAGAGTGCCAACAAGTCAAAGCAGGATGGCTGCGATGATAACCAGCGCAATGGCCAGTAGCCAGAAGCCGCAGAACTGAAGCAGGACAGCACAACGTCCGGGACCTGGAGGGTTGGAGCAGGACAGCTGCAATGCTAACCTGTATAGCGACCAGGATCCGCAAGGTTGGGCAGGGTAGCCAAGACGGCAACAGCTGGGCCTAATAGGGCCGAAGCAGGAATGCTGTGACGCTAGTCGGCAGGGCAAAGCAAGGCAACCATGATGCTGACAGCAGAGATCAACCAAGTTTGAGTAGAATAACCACAATGATTACAGCTGGGGATCTGTGAAGACAGGAGTTGGATAATCATGGTAGAATGGCAGTCAATGTGAACTTGGAGTAGTACAGAACAAAACACACAAGACAACAGAGCGCCAGCGTGCTGTCACCCACCAACAGTATGACTTACTGTCTGGATATCAGACTGGTATTTACAGTGATTCACAGTTGATTTAAAATGAAAGCTGAATCTAAATTAATTCTAAACTTCAGTATATAAGTGGTATATTTGGAGATTGCAATTTGGACTTCAATAGTTAATGACACAAATCCATAATCTAATCATTATCCTAAACAGTGTCGCTTGAAATTAAGGATTTTTTTTATTGCTCTTAAGTGTGATGCTGTAATGTTCCATATAAACGATCAAGGAGTTATTGTTCTCTAACTTCTCTAACAGCACAAAAATATCTGTGTTGTCTTTAGAGAGTGTTTGCAGCTTTGGTTCTTTGCATGAAGTTAAATAATCTATTGATTGATTAAATAATCTATTAATTCTATGTTTTAGTAATATCTGTATTTCTTCCCATGTGCATTATTAACCACAGGTTTTAGTGTGATTAACAGTAAGTTATTAACTGTGCCATTTACTGTAGTCAGTGGCACAGGACCAAATTCCTGTCAGTAGGGTGGATGACCTCTCAGAGAGACGAGATCAGGAAAATACTGAACACTATGAGAAATGTATGCTTTAAAATCCCCTGAAACTACTTGATGTTCATGTGACTGTAGTGGGGATTACCAGGAAGTTCTTTCAGTTTCAGATACACTTTCTCTCTCTCTCTCTGTCTTTGTCTTTGTTGTTGTCTCTCACCCTACCTTTCCCTCTCTCTCTTCTCCTGTTGATCTAATAGTTGGTCTAATAAATATGATAAAGCTGAGGGCATGTGCCAGAAAAAATATTTGCTGCAAATATTTGTCCAAACTATTTTTAATAATGCCATTAGGTAGATCATATTGGCAATGTGTTTAACTGATTTGTGTTTATTTTAGATGAAGTACAACACACTGGAAATAGGGAGCCAAACTGTCTGGATATCTGCACATTTGTATGGGTGTTTTACTATCCAATTTAGAACAAACCTATTCTGACCTCTGACAGATATGCTCTGAAAACTGAACAAAAGCATAGGTTTAACACTGGATTGTTTCATCTACAAGCTGCTTTATACATCCTTAACCTACATATAACCCACATTTTCTGACAGATGGGTTCATAAAAGGCCAGAGAAATAAGAAACCTTCATCAAGTTTCAATCAAAAATAGGAACTTCCTTGGTTACTGGAACACACATTTACTAACGGTGCCGCCCCTCCCCCCCATGCGCTATAATTTACGTTATCTGGACCCAGTGTAAATGTGTGATGAATCATGATTCATTGTCTAGAAATCTGGAATTAGCAGATGCCAGATAAACACAGGATATGAGAATTCGTAATGCAACTGAAATTTCAATGTTATACAACCCCTGGCATATGGAATCACCACCTTTGGAGGAAGTTCTTTAAATGGTTTAATTTTGTAGAAAAAAATGAATCACAGAGACATGCCACAAGACTTTTTTTTCCCTCAAAATTCCAACCTTCTGGTATTAAGGAACAATAGTGAAAACAAAAGTGTTTCTCACATGTTTTCAAGGCTTTAAGTTGTCTCCTTGGTGTACTGGTATGCTTCCCTTTTACTGCCTTGTTTGTACTTGGTCCAGATTTTCTCTCTAGGATCAATAAACTATCTATCTTTTAGAGACGGCTGACTGGGAACACCCATCCTTTTCCTGGGAAATGAAGGATGCAACAGGATCATCCTTCAACATCCCATGGTTCATTGCGTGCCACAGGATTTCAAAATATTGTGGCGTCAGCAGAGGAGCGAACAGGGTTTTAAGTTATTATTGATACACGTATTAAGAAGGAAAGTGTACTTGAATATTTCCTTGGTTTAAGGAAAAATGAGCAGTTTATTAAACTCTAGGGAAATGTAGTGTTTATTTATAAATTAATTCATATATCTCGTTTATCTCCCGTGGTGTTAAACGACACTGGTCTGAAGTAAATACACAGCGACTAAAGCTTCAGCAGAACACATAGTGATTATTTCTGTAAGATATTGTTTGTATGCTATTGAGATCTGTTCACTTCAGAATGCTGTCGGTTTTACTAATATAGCCTTTCCATTTTACACAATCACTGACTTGAAATGATTTCTGTTTATTTTAAAGGTTACCATTATGTATAGTTTTTGTGGGGAAAAAATCAGATATCATCACTCTATAAAAATAACCAAAAACAAGCATATAGAGCCACAAAGGTGTTATAACCCTAAATACGGTAGGAGAACATTCAATCAAAAAAGCTGTATATGTTTCAAATTATGTTTCAAATATTTATGGTATCTTTTCAGTGAAAGGCACTATTATATCCAGCTTTTATAAATTGAGAAAAACAATTAAGACAAAGTTTCTGGCTCCACCGTTAAGGCAAAGGAGCTGTCAGGAGAGGTTTAGTGACGGTAACAGCAGTCAAATAGAAAATATACCTTAGAGTAGACTGTCGCATTTCGGTTTAGACTTCAAAGGATGCAGCCTTTGAATTGAGACACAGCTCGTGTTCAGGGCTGGAATCACCTAATTTTCTGAGAAACTTGCACAATTGTATTATCAGATGTAATTACCTTTTGCGACTGCTAATGTTGGTGAACTCTCTTGTTTTGTGTATTTATGCTCTCCTATGACCTAATGTGATACATATTTGACAGTACGCTAACATGCTAATAGGCAAAGTGGCTAACATACTACTAAGCCAAATGGCTAAAATGCTAACATGCTATTTGACTAAATAGCTAAAATGCTAGTATGCTAACAGGCCAGTAGACTAACCTATTATGAGGCTGTGCCTCATTGCTATGCTAATATGCTAATCTATTATGCTATCGCTTGATGTATGTGTATGCTACCTGTTGTGTAGACAAGAATTTTTATTTATATATATATATATATATATATGAGCTATATCCCAAAATGATTTATCTGGCTGAAAGGACTCTAAAATTGAAGACAACACAACACCTTCTCCAACAGCTTTTTACAGCCACCTTTGTTGCAAGATCCATTTCACTACTAAGACTGCTAATGAAGCTACCCAGTACGGTTTCCGGTAAGGTAGTTCGTACCATTTGAGAAACTGTGAAGGACAAAAGAGACTCTCAATATTTAATTAAACAAGTGAACATCCTCCAAGACTGTTGATTCCATTATTTTTTCCAGGGGGTGAGTAAACATATTTATGTTCATGCTTTTGCAGGTTTATTCAAGTTTAAACTGCATGCTGCATAAACTGCAAGTTTATGACACTTAACAGCTTGGGTGCATTAGTGGGGAAGTGAAACATTTTCTTGGTGCCGCTAAGCAATATGCTGACTCAGTTGCAACAAGAGCCAAGACAAGCGGCGCCAACCGGGGCAGTGCATCAAGTTACATTATACAGCAGAGTATATCCAGGGAAATTTTCATATGTCATTTCTTTAGCAATAACGTTAATATGATGTTATCCAGTTCCACATAACACCAGAATCAGCTGCTGCTTCATTCTTATGTTATGCAATTTTAAAAGCAAAGTATAATAATAGGATGCTAACTAATGGCACATGCATCCAAGCAGTCAAAATGAAACTATTCACTAGCTGAATATCAGGTTACTGTCATTTTAAATCTTAAAACTCTGTTTTCACTTTTAAGGCTTGTAGTACATGTATATTTGTGTATACCTATGCCGCTGTGTCCTTAATATGAGATGAAATGCTTCGTTCAATTGCTGACACACATCTGGCTAGAAAAAAATAGCAAGGGATCAGTTGACCTGAAAGCACAATTATTTGTTAAGCATTACCTTAAAATATGTCTAAGTTCATAATAAATCTTTTTATTTTGTTATTTAATGTTTTGTTCTGGCGTATGTGTTTTAGTGTTCTTCATGGTTCAACATTTTAACAAAAACGATATCTTGTTTTTAAAAAATATAATGGCTTAACCCATTCAAATTGAGGTAAATAAAGTTTATAATGTGTAACAAACTAATGCACTGGAATAAAACTGCCCCTTGTCAGGTTGGTGTAAACGAATTGAAACTGGGTTTGTACTGTGTTCTTGTGAAGATTCATGCCTTTTATCTTTGCTATTTATTTGCTTTATTTATTCATAATTTCAGAAAGATTTCAAGTTATGAACTCTTAAGTGCTTTTATCTGAAAGTCTCCCAATAAATGTTATGATTAATTTATTTGTCGTAGAATCAAAAAATGAGACAACAAAAAAGAAAAGGCGGATTCTTTTGTGTACATTCAAATAGGGCAGTAATAATTATATGCAATTATAATTATATTGTTTTTACATTATTTTACATGTTTCAAACTAGTAATTAAAAAAAAAGGAAATATGTTTATGATTTACAGAAACTGGTATCTACACTTGCTGAGTAAATCAAGTGGTCCAGAAGGGGAAATGCGGACAGGGTTATTTTCTGTCTAATGACCCAGTAAATCATGAGTAAGCTTTCTGGAACATTTGTAGTCTGATAGAGGTACTAGCATTAATACAGCTAACATGAGATTCCCAATATATTGTCACTCTCCAGATACTCCAGGTTTTGTCATATTTCTGATTCTGTCGCTGTGAGTTAGGTTTAAGTACTAGAATAGCCTGACATGCTTTATAACCATATTAGCTATGGATGTGCCAACATTTTTTTCCTCAGCTGCTCTCGTACAGTTTTTACGTGTCTGTTTTAGCTGTCATGGTTTAATCACAAACAGGACAAGATTAAAATCAGTTTTGCTTATGAGTTGATAAACATGGAATTTTAGGGGATCTCCCATGCCAGTGTTTATAGAAACAGAACTAGCAAAATAGAATTGCAAAAACGTATGTCAAATTTTACTTGCTTGCATTCACTTTTATTAGAAAACATCTCTGGTCTCTATCTTCAAAGCTAATTAGGCAAGGCAGGTTTATTTATAGAGCACCTTTTGTACACAATGTCAATTCAAATTGCTTTACAGAGCAATACAGAAAAATTACAGTAGAATTTATAAAGTAAAAGGAAAAAACTATTAAAAAGTAAAAAATAGAATTAAAACAATATATAATAAAAATAAAATATAAATGATTTAAAGCTATTCAGGTAAAACAATATATAAGACAATAAAACAGTGTAATAAAAAAGGACAGTTATTAAAATGGTACTTGAAATAAAAAAGATTGAATTAAAAATGTAGATCTACTTAAGTGCAACTCAAAAGCACAGGAGAGCAGGAAGGTCTTTAGTCTAGATTTGAAGATAGTAATATTTGGGCAAATCTGATGTTTTCTGGGAGTCTGTTTCAGGTGCGGGGAGCATAGTGACTGAAAGCTGCCTCCTCCTGTATGGTTCTGACCCGGGGCACCACTAACTGACCAGTCCCGAGTGATCTGAGGGACCTACTGTGTTCATACACTTCTAGCAGATCTGAAATATATTTTGGTCCGAGGCAATTTATTGATTTATAAACAGTTAATATCACTTTAGGGGCGGCACGGGGGCGCAGCAGGTAGTGTCGCAGTCACACAGCTCCAGGAACCTGTGAGGAGTTGGTGGGTTTCCTCCGGGGGCTCCGGTTTCCTCCCACAGTCCAAAAACACACGTTGGTAGGTGGATTGGCGACTCCAAAGTGTCCGTAGGTGTGAGTGTGTCTGTGTTGCTCTGTAAAGGATTGGTGCCCCCCTCCAGGGTGTATTCCCGCCTTGCGCCCAATGATTCCAGGTAGGCTCTGGACCCACCGCGACCCTGACTTGGGTAAGGGTTACAGATAATGAATGAATGAATGAATGAATAATATCACTTTAAAATTAATCTTGTGTTTAATTGGGAGCCAGTGAAATGACCCGAGGACAGCAATGATGTGCTCGGTCCTCTTGGTTCTGGTAAAAGTTCTAGCTGCTGCATTTTGAACAAGCTGCAGCTGCCTAACTCTGGACTTGGGAAGTCCAGTAAGGAGACCATTGCAGTCGTCCAGCCTCCTGGAGATGAATGCATAATTAGCAGTGGAGATCAAAACATCAGGAAACAGCACCACATATATACAAACATTTAGAGGTCATAATAGTTTTATAAGCAGACTTTGTGTTTATTTATTGTTCACATTTGACCTAATCAAGGACTATTGGGCAGTAGCTGCTGAATTCAAGTAGTTTATATATCACTTCAGTTTAATCACCGTTTTTAAGTCCTAGAAGTATACAATCGACAAATATGCATTTACCGTAAAATGTAGCAAGGCAATATAACTAGAGTTTAAAAGTTAGTTTTGATTTGAGGTTATAAATGTAATCATTTGGATTTTTAATTAATATATAGCAACTAATAGTAATTAAAAGCAATCATTCTTTTTTTTCTTTTATAAATAGAAAGTGCTAGTAAGTGTAGTCAAACACCTCAATAAAAAGAGAAAACGTTACATTGTGACAGAAATATATTGTATGCTTCAGTTACACAATATATTCACAAAAATATAGATGTGTGTGTAGACTTTAAGGTATTTAAGTCTATATTTCTATGGTATCACTTATTTACTGTCAATGGGATTTCCACAAGACATTCTGGTAGTTTTGCTTGAGTCACTCTTACGTTTTACACCCGAGAGGATGGGCTCGGTATATAGAGTGCCACTGGTTCCCTTTCAGTTTATGAAACTTACTAGAGCCATGAACATGATGCTGGAGTATATCATTTTTTTAAGCCTTCTTACACTGGGTACGAATGAATGATTCCTACCGTAGATCTGGCGTTAACGATAGCAAATACGTTGAATGGGATATTTGACTAATAATAATCAGTCGTGGTTTTCAAATTAGTTCGGTAAAATCTGTACGATGTTAACGAGCGCTTTAACGCTTCTGTGTTTAACAGCAGGCTGTGCCGGTATGGTGACAGAAGAAAGTGTACAAGTGGAGTTTGGGAGCTCTCCATCATTTTCCTGCTCGCTGCCCAACGCTGCTGGAGTAAAACAGGTCACTTGGCAACAGCTCGT
Source organism: Hoplias malabaricus (assembly GCF_029633855.1). Lineage (NCBI taxonomy): Eukaryota > Metazoa > Chordata > Actinopteri > Characiformes > Erythrinidae > Hoplias > Hoplias malabaricus. Next base: position 75,282,681 of record NC_089801.1, read on the forward strand.
CCACAATGACGCCCTCCACACCATCGCTACCTTCAGCGAGAACTTCAGACAACAAGTGACGGATAAGTACCTGGGGAAAGTGGAGGTGACTGAGGCGATGCTGAACGCTACGACTATCGTAATAAAGAACGTAACGTTCGAGGATACCGCCTGTTACATTTGTACGTTTAACGTCTACCCGTCGGGAACAGAACGGAGAAAAACATGCCTCAGTGTTCATGGTAGGTTATTTTGTTTATGTTACTGCTTAACATTTCTTAACAAAACATGTATTGTGATATTCATAATGTATGTAATATGTCGTCGCTGTTCATTTTAAAACATACAATATAGTCACTTTACTTGAGAAGTGAATGTGAAAAGGTTAATAGTTAATAGTAATTTTGGAGCATTTCTAGCGGTCAATTCATCGTGATATTTTCACACGAAGGACACCTGCTGTGTTCAAATGATGCAGCAAACTAAAAATTGACAACCTATTTGAGTTTGTTTCTATTTATTATTTTGACATGGTCAATAGAGTGCATCATAATCAACAAAGTTAATGTCTGAAAAATAAGAGAATACTATTTTTAAAAATTTGCATACAACGCAATAAGTAGTAGACTTGTATATACAGACCTCATGTCCAGTAAATATATGTGTATACATATATTAGTACAGGTCTAGTTGACTAAACAGTGAACTGTGGGAAAACCACCAGGGGTCATGCGCTTCTCGCTGATTACTCATGCTTTCAGCCTTAAAGAGGAAGGAGGGGATATTTGTTAGAAGGGTTTTACAGTAAAGCAACACATCTCATTAATGACACATGTTTACAGAAGATGAAATGAAATGTTTACAGTAAGTGTCAGTAAACACCCTACCTGTCTTATTTCAGGTTTATCCAATATGACGACAAACGTTTTACATGATTCTGCTGGGAAGCAAGTTTTTGTCTCATGCTCAGCTACTGGTAAACCTACTCCGGTGATCAGCTGGGAGTCTATAGACATGGAATCTGTCCAAAATTTTACAAGAAGTGTTACTGGCGATGGCCCTTTTACAACAACAAACAACTTCACACTGGCACTGTCACTATTCAAAGAAAAGACTGTGACATGTGTGGCTCAAAGTGGTGATGTGAGCAGAAGTCAAGTAATAAATGTGCGTAGAGATGAGGAACCTAAAGGTAAGAGCCCAAAATATTTTTGTTATTTACAAAGGGTATTAGAAGCCATGTATAAATGCATTTCTTGTTTCAAAAATATTTTCTATTTACATTTGAAAAAACTTATAATGTTCTCTTTGTTCTATTGTTTTCAATTTTCCAGGGAGTGGTATGACATCCAGACATTACTTTGCTTCTTTCCTTGTGGTGTTCATTTGCATACTCTTGGCCGTATTTGGTGTTGTAGTTTATCGCAGAAAAAAGTCAAAGGGTGAGTAGCATTTCTTTACTCTTCTGGTACATCTTTAGATGGTTTGTGTTTGTTTTTGAATATTAGCATTTTTTAGAACGACTAATAAATGTAAAGTGAAAAACACAGGCCGTAACAGTTATGTTTTTTTACACGTTTTCTCACTGATTTAGAATCTTTAATAATAGATCTTTTATTCATCAGTCGTTTTATCAGGTCCAGTAAACTATAGGTGCACTTTGTACTTCTAAAACTACAGGCTTAATCCATCTATGGCTGTGCATACATTTTTAGCACAGTTTCACCCAAATTTTCAGTGGTCAGGACTACCACAAGATATTATTTTGGTGGTAGGTCATTTGTAGTGCTGCAGTAACACTGAGTTTGTGGTGGTGTGAGTGAATCAGACACAGGAGAGCTGCTGGGATTTTAAAACACTTCTAGACTGATGATAATCCACCAACCAAAAATGATTAAGTGTAAAAATAAGCTGGGACAGAGGCATGTTTACCAGAGGCATGCTTTGCTTTCCTTTTAATTACTTTTCACCAGTGGTTTTTAGCCTGGATTTCCTAAATCTTTCACAATATCATGTGCTATGACCCATCTTTGCTTGCAGATAGCGAGCCTTTATATAAATATAGAAGGCTTGTAATTATCCTTGTTGTTTCTATGTTTTTATTGCATTTGTATAAAATATTTAAATTCTTTTGGAAATGGCTTTTAGGATTTCAGTCTAAAGGGATTTTCCTTCTTATTTTTCAGAATATACAAAACATAGCGTGGAGATAATGGCCTAAAACAGTTGCTCCAAAAGAAGATTTTGCCTCATGGTCTTCAATCTGCACTTTATTATTTTATTATTTTTGTTTGTTAGTTTATTTGTTTTTTTTCTTCCATTTAATTAACAATTATTTAAGAGATGGAGTAATGGAGATATGAGGGAGATGCCTTGAGAGATTCCAAGAAGAGCAGATGTCTGTGAAGTCGTATTATGAGTATGAAAGTGATGTGTTAAGAAAGAAGTACTGTGAGGCAGGTGAACAGTAAACTGTGGAAATGAGCCTAAATTAAAGGCCGGTCGGCGGGCCGTGAAAACGAGACATTAAGGCACAAAGAATGTGAGTTAGGTCAGAGAGGATGGAGAGAGCGGTTCAGCTTGACAAACACCCTGATCGCTGGTTCTGATATTTGTTTCAAGATGACCCGCACACAAGCAGGAATGTATGAGTTTAGAAAGCACTTTTATTTATATTTTTATTAAGTTTTATAAGCTATTACCAATATTTATTTATCTACTTACATTTCAGAGGCTGGTATTCCAACAATTGCGTTTTTGTTATATATTCTTTCAGTGTGTATATATATATATATATATATATATATATATATATATATATATATATATATATATATATATATCCTTTTACAATTCACTGTATGTCTAACTGATAATTTATTATACATAGTATTGTGCAATGTTCCTTTTGTTACAGTAACACTTTTAGATTTGCTGAACTAAATATATTGTGTGTCTATAAAAAAGACATTTATCTTAATATAATACATTGCATCTTGGACCTGTACTACCCATGACTCTTGGCATTTTTGTAGCAGAATCATTATCAAAAACATTTCTTTTTTCCATTGTTGTTAGATGTTCAGTACATAGACTTGTCTTTATTTTTGTGTAACTGTATTGTCTGGTTGTACAATTATTTAGCATTATTTGCACTGCACTTGCTGCATGGCATTTCTGCCGTTTATGTTGAGTTTTGTTGTACTAAGTTATGTTTTTCAATTGAAACACTATGAGCTTATTTCTTGTACAAATAGTAGATGTAGCTTTATTGTTGCTTAGTGCAGAAGCTTAGGAAAATCGTACTCGGGATATATGTTCTAAAAAATAATAACACCTTTCCTCTAGAATGCTTCTACCTCAAATCGTGGACAGTTTACATAAATAGGAAGAGTGCATAGAGCACAGGGGTTTTCTTAGCTAAGAAAAAACAAGGAGGGGAATTAAGATGGAAAGGTCACCAACAATAGACAGAGTAAGAAAGCTGTCTGTTTTTCTTTTAAAGAGAATTGAAGAATTGTGCATGGTTTTCATTCGTTGTCTGTAACTGCTTAAACAGTTCAAGGTTGCGGTGAGTCGAGCCTTGCCCGGAATCACTGCACACGAGGCAGGAACACACACACACACACACTTTTGAATAGCCAATCCACCAAACTTTTTGGACCATGGGAGGAAACCCGCACAAACGCAGGAAGAACACACCAAACTCCTCACAGACAGTCCCGTGGAGCAAGGCTTGAACCCACAACCCCAGGAACCTGCAGCTGTGTGACAGCATCGCTACCTGTTGCGCCACCTTGCCGCCTGCACGTGGTTTTTTTGGTACACCTCTGCTACAACTTAAAAGAAACTGGTACAAGACCTGGTTCTATAACTGGATGTGTGTGTGAATATTCCTGTAATAAAATTACAAATGTTAAACTGATACTCCTCATAAAATGTTCTGGTTATATTGTATTTAGTATCATTCATTCATTATCTGTAACCGCTTATCCAGTTCAGGGTCACGGTGGGTCCAGAGCCTACCTGGAATCATTGGGCGCAAGGTGGGAATACACCCTGGAGGGGGTGCCAGTCCTTCACAGGGCAACACAGACACACACTTTTGAGTCGCCAATCCACCTACCAACGTGTGTTTTTGGACTGTGGGAGGAAACCGGAGCACCCGGAGGAAACCCACGCAGACACAGGGAGAACACACCAACTCCTCACAGACAGTCACCCGGAGCAGGAATCAAACCCACAACCTCCAGGCCCGTGGAGCTGTGTGACTGACACTACCTTCTGCGCCACCATGTCACCCTATTTAGTATCATGTGTTATTAAAAGTTGTAGTATTGATTGCAGAGATGAGCCTGTACATCCATTGTTATTCCAATATTATTGTAAAAATGTAAAACAAATAAAGGAAAACGTGGTAAAATAGGCTTGTGGCCTATTTTAGTCAGCGTATATTTAATTGGGATTCATTTTTCTGTCCTGAATGCCACTCTGTATATTTCAAGAAATTTCCAAGACAATGGAGCACATTAAAATATGTAATGTAAATAAACACAGGTTTATTGTCATGACTAATGTGTAATTACAGTTTTATAGTTTAATATATATATTTTATATATCTTTTTTAATAAATATCCATATTTCTACATGTGCTTCCATATGTATTCACATAGCGTTGAGTTTCCATATTTGTACATTTATTCATTTATGTATTTCCACAGGGAGACATTGTGGTTCAACAGGTGTCGCTGTCACACAGCTTTGTCTAATAAAAAACTTTTTAAAGTGGTGATAGGGACACAGTGCGAGTGGCAGGTAGTGGCTGCTGGTCCCTCACTGCATGGTATCTGCCAATCCTTATGGCGACATTTCTTAAAGGGTATATACCAGTTTCTGAATCACTCTCCAAGGGACATTTGCCTCTCATGGCTTTAGAGCTTGAAAATGGCTAGTAGGCAACCATGGTAACAGTGACAGGGGAAAAGACTCATTATGGGACTAGTCAGCTGATTTGTTTTTGGTTGTCAGTTGAAAATGACACCTTGCGAAGGATTGGCTTCTTTCCAGGGTGTGTTCCCGCCTTGCGCCCAGTGACCCACCTCGACCCTGAACCGGATAAACGGTTTCAGACAACGAATGAATTAATTAATTGATTGACAATGACTGGTTGTCACAGAGCTGTGGTGTCCTGCGTTACGTGTTAAATAATATCGGGCCGGTTGCTGAAAGTAACAACCCCATTTAGAATATTTTTCACCAGCCGCCATGTCTATTGCTTCAGTCTGAGATTAATTGTGTCTTTATTCAGTGTTTTGAAGTTTACTGAGTGGCACATGCTATTCAGTGAGTGACAGTTAGCGATACCAACACTTGCCGCTAGGCGTCATAGAAACCCCGCTCACACCACTCACTAGAGTGAGATTAGGATCGCCTTCCAATTAATTACAAACACATTCATTCATTCATTCATTCATTCATTCATTCATTATCTGTAACCGCTTATCCAATTCAGGGTCGCGGTATTACAAACACAGAAATACGCTAATAAACAAATGAAGACGTGAATATACAGAAATAAATTAATTTAGAAAACGTTCAAGTACATTTAAAAATACGTCAATAAATAAAGGAAGAAATATATGTAGAAGTAAATTCAAAGAATAATTTTATTATGCTTTTTATTTATTTATTTTTAAGGGTTTATTTGTATCATGATTTATTTGTAAATGTATATTTTTTTATTTGTGTACATATTTTTTTTTCCATATAAGTCAAATCCATGAAGGTAGTGACACCCCCAGCACATCCAGAAAATTGCAGGTATTGAAGCAATGTTAAGTGAATGCAGATAAAGTAGGGAACTAAAAATTAGTTTGTTTGTTTTTTTTAACCAAATTATAACATCATAATTATCATGCTTTTGTATCTTAAACATTGGACTAGCATTAATGAACATTTGTGTTACGTGTGTGCATTAACCTTCAAGACTGTGACTTCTTTGGGAAGTCTTAATTCTTACAAAAGCCCTTGACCGATTGTCCATTGTTCACTGCCGTTCCATGACGCAGTAAAACTGCCGTCTCTACAGTTGACCAAAAACATGGACGACAACAATACCATAGTGGGAATCAATGTAAATGTTGGCAGTGTAGTCTTTTGTCAGTTTTACATGCTTCATTGAGCAAATGTCCCTGGTGACATTTGACCTTTTGCCAGAATATCTACTTCTGATGTCACTGACCATCAAGCTCGTCTCACCCCTCTTCAATTGTTGAAGGACCGTCAGTGAAAAGAGAAGTCAGCATTTTGCAAAGGTGTTTCTTTGATGTGCTGGTCCACTTCCAGTGTTGTCACAACTTCCTTGCACTCATGGTCGTCAACCTGTCCAGGCATCATCAAAGTGGAAAGGTTGGACACACTGGCCCTTTTGATGGTAGTGTGTGGTGCTTCCAAGACTGCTAAGCAAGTTTCCCATCAGCTTGCTGTTACTTGAGTGGCTCTGCTCATTGTCAACAGAGCATGAACAGCATGAGGGCACTTCACTGTTAGCTTTTGGTCAAGCACCAGTCCAGCCACCATTTTTCGCTTGGACGGCTCTCAAGCATGGCCTAAAACCCAGACCGACATGGTCCAATTTTGCTGAGTAATAACTCACTGGACGTTGCTCTCTACTATGTCAGTACGGCTGCCATGAAACCAAACCTTTCATTGACAAACCAAGGGAATGGCCTCTCGGGCTTCACAGGTGCTTCACACATGGTTTTCTTCCGCATATTAAATGCCGAATGTGCCTTGTCATCGAGGACAACCCTACTGTGGATGAGGATTCCCTTGTAGGAGTTCAAACAGTGGTTATGTTGGAAAGGTCAGAAGACCTTAAATGTGCTCACAGAGCTTGGTGGTACGAAGTTGGGCTGTTGTGAAGACCTCGTGGAAGTCTTGTCCAGGTGTACTAAACATGGAGAGGCAGCATTTAGCTACTATGCCACTTTTAAATGGAACCAGCTGTCTGAGAATATTAGAAGTGCCCCAACGTTAGACACATTTAAATCAAGACTTAAAACTCTCTTGTTTGAGCAGGCTTACAGCTCAGTTTAAAATATTCTGCACTTTTCTGTAACGGCATTTTATTTCTTTTATTTCTTTTCATTTATTGTCATTTTAAATTGTTTTAATCATTTTAATCATTTTACTCTTTTTATGTAATTGTCTTATTGGAATTTATGATTTTACTCTGGCTTTTAATGTAATTTCTTTTTCTGTAAAGCACTTTGAATTGCTTCTGTATGAAAGGTGCTCTATAAATAAACTTGCCTTGCCTTGCCTTGCCTTGCCTTGCCTTGCCTACTGTTGACCATCAACAGAGAAATCTAGCCATGGTTGTGACTCTTGGGCAAGTGAGATTGACCAATAGCTGTTGGCCATATCAAAGACCAAAAACCACTTATGTTCAGGCTTCAGATTGTTGAAGATGGTTGAGGGATCGGCCACAAGTGGTGCTAGCTTTTCAATGCTTGTGTTAGCTTCACGATAATCAATCATTAGTCACCAGTTTCCAGTGGCTTTCTTCACCAGTCACACTGGACTATTAAATACGTTTGGGTTTTGAGGAGAACCCCTTAAATTTTGAGCTGTTCAATAATTGGTTGACCAAATCTGGTGCTCTGAGAGGTCATTCTTCTGGAGGCTTCTTAAAGGCCAGGTGAGTCTGCCTATTTCGGGACTCAGAGTTTTCTTTCCCAATGTCCTTGTTGTCCATAGTAATGAAAAATCACCATTGTCTCCTTGTTCCCTCATTTTCCCTTTACTTCTCTGGAACTGCTTTGTAGTTACAGGTCCACTGAGCTTCATAGCTTGAGTTGGATCATGCTACTTTCCACAGCTGTGCTCTTCCTGCTGCGATGATTGCTCTCTGATTTTATGCTACGGGATCCTTCCAGTCAGCAATAGACATGGTATTTCATGTCCAGAAGTCAACAGTGTGCCTCCCTTGATAGCAAGGAGACGGTGGACCAATGTTGGTCCACTGAGGGCAAAGTTGGACGTCCACTAGTGTTTTGCACATTGTTTTCTGGGTGGACCACTGGTGATTAAACAGAATTTTAGACAAAATGCCACATTTTAGCACTTTTCCATTCACAGTCCAATTTACATTTTTTTCCTTCATTAGGTTCTTTTCTTATTAAATATTAAATTGTTAGTAAATAATTTAAATCCAGCACAGTGTCAACATTTTTAGCATTTAATCATTTTATATCAGGTTTATACTCATTATTATATATAATATATAATCATCTCTCATAGTTGTTGGTAATATTTGTATTAGTTTGTTTTCCAGAATAAAAGTCTCTGTGAATGTAAAATCTATGCTCGCTGTCTGGGTCATCATTCACTGAGTTTCACATGCCCTCGCCCGTCTGCTTTTGTTGTAATCCTCTAGGAGTATTATCTTTTCCTCCTCTGACCAATTTGGTTTTCTTGTTTTCTTCTCTTCCATTTTTTCTGAAAAGTTTGTGAGTTAGCTGGTACAAGAGAGGCGATAACGGTTTAGTGAGTGCATGTAAACAACGGTTTCCATGGAAACAATAGACTTTTACTCCCGTAAAATCTGTTAGTGCAGTAGCTAAGTCCCTTAACATATTTATTTACATAAGGAAATCTTTTAAGGGATACTCTGCAACACCCTCAAGTAAATCCCTCAGCTAAGGAGAAATTAGGCCTTAAGTGTCATAGTTAAGGAGAAAACTTATGGCGTTTTGTTCAACCGGCCCCTGAATCTTCCACATCTCTTTCAACATCAGAATCAAAAACCATCTCAGCTGTTAGTTCTTGATGCTTAGAGATTGCTAAATCAGCTGGTTTAAGTCTGTGATTGGATACAAGGGCTTCCGACGCCTCTTTTGTGAAATTGTCGGGCATTTTGGCTGCAGCAGTCACTAAGTCAGCCCTCTCAGTTCTCGTTTTAACTGAGAGAGTTCTGACTTCAGCCTGTTAACTTCAGCAACAAGCTCATCTTTTTCAACCTTTTCTGACTGGACCTGTTCTGTTTTGATTTTATTTTTTCAGCTGGTCATCACGACTCTGAAGATGAATATTGGCAGCAAGCAAAACATGTAAAGCATCTTTATCAGCACCATTAGACATTCGCTGTGACTTTCCAAACATCCATTTGATGTCTTCTAACCCCCAACGCCCATCTTCTTTCTGACTAATGGTGTATTCATTACACATTTGTTTCCACATTGCTCTTTCAAGCCAAAACCTTGCACTGAATTACTTCCTTAAATAATCAAGCATTTCATCTTGCAGAATTATGTTTCTCCTAGGTCAGTTTTCAACAAGAAATATAGCTTTCTTGTATTTGAGCTCTTCCTTGTTCCGTTACAGTTGACACAAAGACAAACAAACACACCAAGTGAGAGAGCCAAGAGGGGAGGGTGAAAAGATAAGGCTTGCTGGGAGAGCCTAGAAGGACGAGTGAAGCGATAAGACATGCAGCAAAAATAAATATGACCTCCCCCCTTTACTCCACACCATTGAGACAAACAATTCTGGAATAAATTTGACAAATGCCATGACAAACCAAAAATAGACTTAAGTATTTACAAAGAAAGTAGTAACCACAGTTACCGTTTTCACGTTGAACAGCAGCCTTAGCCAAATTATAACCTACACCTTGAACAGTCGCTGTAACTGAATTATATTTATTTCAAAGTCATGCCAACCTCTAAGCTGTTAATGAATCTTTGGGATACACCTTTTAGCAATATTTTAAAACTTCCAAAGGGTTGATAAAGCCTAGGATCACACTCTCATGTCTACAATATTACTCCATTAACCTCATAAAATGTAATTAACCGTACATCAAATAGGCTTTAATAACTAACCATTTATTGATTATTTCCTTCAGCGAGGATAGCAAAATTCAACTCACCACTGCATGGTTTCTATGGACATGTCTGTTTATGGGCCCTTCATCTCACACAGTCGGCACAGCTCGCAGCTCAAACTTGACTTTTTCAGAAGATGTAAAGGCTCCTGGCTAGCTCTGCATATTGTTGGGTCGAGGTGTTCGTAGAGGTTGTTGAGAATGAATTAGACGGATTCACGCCCGTGTGAGGAGAGGAAGTAGGATTTATTTGAAAGTAGAGATGGAAAAGTTTACCAAGATGTTACCAGGTCGCTACTTTGGTCACTCTCCCGCCGTCAGTGGGAGCATACACAAATTATAGAGAATGTTATCACCCTCAGATGTTCCATAAACAATCTTCCCACCCAAGCATCAAGGTTATAGACTAGTGATACACAGGCAGAGAAGAGACCAACAACTCTGAAAGAGCTCACAGTGACCTAAAACATAGCATAAGAGAATCAGCTTGAAATTCAGCTGGCAGTCTCATTCACTGTGTGTATTCATTAATTAGTTTGATCAGCAAAGGCATGTTTTAAGAAATAAATGTCAGGAAACTGCTGTATGGAAAACTAATGCTTATTTGGAAGCCAGTATTTGGACTACTGGCCATAAGTTTTAAATATGAGATGAGGCATGGAGCTGACTGAATCACTGATAAATTAAAATGACTGATGAAAAGAAAAAAAAGGGATGAATAGAATTTTCTGTGGTGTTTTAACAGTGTTTTTATTTGAGGTTTTATATATAATCTGAATAAAATATGACTGACTGTAAAAGAAAGGCAAGGACAACATAAGGAAAAAAGGCTCCTCTTTACTGAATCTGCAGAATCTGAGATCTTGACGTATATTGCCTATATCAGTAATATTTCTAAGAAAAGAAAGTAACTGACAAACAAATTCCTTGATGAAATCATCAACCAACGGAAATTATCTAAAGAATTATCTAAATGAGGAACAAATGAACTCTGGTTTAAATCTAACCTTGTTGGAAAGTGCAAAGTTGCCACACAACTAGAAAAATCTTAAGTGTTGATAGCTACAGGTTTTACACGGGTGTATCTAGACCCCTTGGTGTACTGGGGCTCACACAAAATCTAGAAGGGCACAGCAGTAATAATAATAATTCATTAATTCATTGTCTGTAACCACTTATCCAGTTCAGGGTCACGATGGCCTATCACTGTGCACAAGGCAGGAACACACCCTGGTGGGGGCGCAAGTCCTTCACAGAGCAACACACTCTCACTCACATCTACAGACACTTTTGAGTCACCAATCCACCAACCAATGGGTGTTTTTGGACCGTGGGAGGAAACCAGAGCACCCGGAGGAAACCCACACGGACACAGGGAGAACACACCACACTCCTTACAGACAGTCACCCGGAGGAAACCCACACGGACACAGGGAGAACACACCACACTCCTTACAGACAGTCACCCGGAGGAAACCCACGCAGACACAGGGAGAACACACCACACTCCTTACAGACAGTCACCCGGAGGAAACCCACGCAGACACAGGGAGAACACACCACACTCCTCACAGACAGTGACCCGGAGGAAACCCACACGGACACAGGGAGAACACACCAAACTCCTCTCAGACAGTTGCCTGGAGCGGGAATCGAACCCACAACCTCCAGGACCCTGAAGCTGTGTGACAGTGCTACTACCTGCTGTAGTGGCACAACTGTTCATCTAGTAAAAGGCCAGTTATACAGTAAACAAATTACAATGCATTGGATGGGAACTGAGGAACCAATTAACTTGCAAGAATATTTTATTAGTTACCTTCATTTTGTTTAAGTGCACTTTCTTGAACAAATAATAACAGAAACAGTATAAATCTCCTCTTTTGCACCACTGTTTTCCAAAAATGTAACCATGCAGCTATGTTTAATATTCATTCATTTATTATGTAAACAGTTATTCTTTAACAAGACTATCTTACATAACTAGCTTTTTAACTGTGAGGTTTTTTAATGTTACCAAAAGCAGGCACCATATTTTATCAAACAAAAATAATATATACTCGATAAAGGAAGAAGGCATTGCTGGGAAGCAGGCATTTATGTAGAAATACTTACATTTCATACAATGGTCTGATAGATGAAACAGTGCCTTATGTAACATCCACAGCCTCTTCTGTTCTGGCTTTACCAGATAATGAAACTCTTTTCATGTAATGTTAAAGGTAAGCAGGAAGCTGTGCAGATGTACTCATCAAAAAGTCAGCAACACGCAAATGTGTGTATTCTTCTCATTACAGAGACAGACAAGATGGATTCAGTTTTGTAAAACGAAAACGAAAGGCTCATGGGTCATAGAAATGCCTACACACATAAGGAGATTATGATAAACTAGCTTAACTTTGAACATGATTCTGTTCAAGGAACTAGTAAAACACTGTAAGTTTGAGTCTATCTCACCTGAAAACCACAGTAAATGGTGTTTAATGGTGTTGGTTGCCATATCTTGACCATGCTGAAAAAGGCCAAAGTGCCTAAATATTCATGACTTATGTGTGTTGTCCAGTCTTTTTTGAATTGTTGTTTACAGATTCAACATGTGAAATTCAGGCTGTATTTAAGTCTTTTTTAATCTCATTATAGCATTAATCATTACATTAGCTCAGAAACATACAGATGTATTAGCAAAAACACTTAACACATAAAGAAATTGCTAAAGTGTCATACATTGATCATACTGCACTTATGTGCTAAGAAATGTAGGATGTTTGTGTCTGGAAAGCACTCATTTAGATTCTTCATCAAAGATCTCCTCTCAAACAGATATTTGAGAAGAAAACTTACTGACTTTGGATTCAGCAGGAATCCTGTGCCGTGATTAATCTCGTTCATCATCCCCAATAGTTGTCAGTTTTCCGTACTACACCACTAACTAACTGCTTGGGGCGATAGAAGAAGCACCATTTAGATTTGAGGACAGTGATTGGATAAATTTATGTTGCTATGTGCAAATTCTCTCTGAATAGTTACTGATTGGCTGCGCTGCTGTGTTAGAAAGGTTGCCATAACCCAATAGCAACATCAGATTTTTTTTTTTAAGTAAAACTATGTATTTATTTATAAATATAATTTCCACAAGGTTTGGGGGCGCCCTAGTGATCTGTATTTACCTGCTGCTGCTGGTCTTACCAAATCATCTATGCATGCTTTCTGCAACTTCCTTTTCACAGTGGTCTGATGAGAGGAAGTGGCCCCTGTGTGGTGGAAAGAAAAACTTATCCAGGACAGCCATTTCTAGATGTTCAAAGCTTGAAACATAGCAGCCATGAACACCTCTTGTTCTGCTGCTGTGCTCTGGCTCTTGATCACTTTTTGTAGGTTATCGTCTACAGAGGATAATACACGTGAGTCTCAGTTCTGTTTCATTTCAAGAAAACTCTATATTTAAACTGGGTGAAAGGTACAACTTATGACTTTACAAATATTTATAATTGTCATTAACAAATTTGTTCATTTTTTCATAATTCAGCTGTAGTCAATGTGAAATATTCAAAAGTACCCATAAGGAGAACAGAAGGAGAGTATTTATCTCTGACATGCACAGTGGAATATAAGAAAGTGGAATGTGGAGACCTCTATGTCTCATGGTGTAAGTCACCACATAACTGTCAGATATTCACTAAATCTGAGAGATACTTGATCCACGTCAATGAGACTACAATGCCTGACATTTCTAAGGATACAGAAGTCAGACAACGGAATATATCTCTTGTATTGCATCAACTGTCTATCAATGACAGTGGCGTATATCAGTGTAATGGAAAATGTGGGCAAGGAACTTCAGCCATGGGACGTTCCATTGACCTCACAGTAACAGGTATGCAGTTTGTTTACAAAAAAATCTTAATAGCTATAAGAGAAAGAACAAATTATGATCTTGGATTATATTCCTCCTATAGTATGTTTAAAGATATACATATGAAATACAAAGGCATTTTAAAAAGGTTTCTTTTGATTAACTTATTTTATTTTACAATTAAAAGTGAAATAACATATGTCAGGAGAGTTTTTTTTATGTACGGTCGACTATAGTGTATTAGTAAATCTAGACCCTGTCATCCAGAGATTGCTTTTCCAATTCGCATTGGTGCCTCAGCCACCTGAGTCCAAGACAACACAACTGGCCTTGTTTCTCTGGCTGGGCCTTTGTCAAGCTAGCCAGTGTGGGCATAAAAGCTCTGGGCAGTTAGCATTCTCGTCTAAGCCTTTTAGCTCTTAATGTTTCAGGAATCTAGCGTCATATCGTTAAAGACTTGTGAGCTCATTTGGAATCAATCTGTGAGTTAATTTTTAGAGACTTAAACACAGATGTTTAAACCATTAATTAAACAAAATACATTTCTTTTAGAGCATTTAGCACATTTAGATAAACACTGCACTGTTGAAACTCAACAGTAAGTAGAATTATAAACACAAAACACAAAGCTATTTTCACTTACAGTGAATTACAAATTTAACGTACTTTAAGGTTTTCAAGATTCTTGCTACCTGTACTCTCAGTACGTTGTTGATATATGGTGCAGCTAGCTCTGTATTGTACATGTAGCATACTTCTTAAATAACTTTGAAATGTAATGAAAAGTAATCAGCTGTGATTAATAATGTGGAAGAATAATCGTTTTGTCATCTGGGCTGATTCTAACATAACTGGCATAGTGTTCATTTTCCTGTGTACTTTTGAAACTATCTAAGACACCTTTGAACGTTGATGTTGTTTCATGTTTTTTTTTTTTTTTTCAAATGTCTTGTCTGCTTCACAGAAGATCCTAATAAAAATAAGAAGAATGATCTGAATCGCAGTGGCCGATGTTGTACAGATGTCTTTCTTCTAATAGTCAGCTTCGCTCTTTCATGGATAATTTAAATGTGACTACTCCAAGGACTCCAAGTGCACCAGTACCCCAGAGACATGATCATGTTGTGACTACCCATCTTAGAACTTGTAATAAAATACTAATGAAAATGCTATTAAATGGATTTTCTTGTCTTTTAAAGATATTACATTAATTTCTCAGTACCCTCTCTGAAAAATAATGTGCAATACAAGCACAATAGTCTCTTTAAAAATCTACAAAAAGTGTAAATATACATTTTTAGGTAAACTAAGAAAGTAACAAGGTATTTTATGTATGCATTAATTTGATACTCTAATTACGTGGATATTATGATTTGGGAAGAGAGTACAGCTTCTTATCAGGTGGATACACATTCATTCACATAACGATACGTAACTACAACCCTGCACTGAATTGCAGAATGTGGTTTATTTATATATTTATTATTTTAATTCAACATGACTTATTACAGTCTATCTTAAAAACAATGCCTTCTTTACTCACGAAGGTTGCACTATCAAGTTCAGAGTTTTAATTACATCCATTTCTTCAGTAAAATAAATGTGATTATGATTATTAAACCCAGCATCATATTTAATTTTTTTTTACACAAAGCATCTATGAAATAGGTCTAGTTGCTGGGCAAGCTGGGCAGAGCAGCAAGAAGAATCATGCTAAGGTCGCCCTTACGAAGCCAAAAGGAGCCACCAGGCAGTATAACAGAATCGCATATGTGTTACAGAGAGATGGTTTGTGAGCAATGGAACAATGTAAAATGTGTGAAAGACTGTGAGGTACGCATAAAGGATGCTGAGCTTTACATGTTTTATATATTATGTCTCAATCATTCTGATTGTAAATATAAATTTAATTAACAACGAACATGCTGTTTTCAGCCAGTTTGATTTGTACTGGTCATAAATACTGCTTATATCACACATTCCTTTTACAGTTTCATATACCTCTGGCCTTCAAAACAGGAAATCCAAAACCACATGACTATGTGCTGCTGAACTGATGCTGTATGTGAATAAAGTGTTTACATGGTCGGACATGTAAACTGATTTGGCCAGGTGCATTATTATGCCTTTATATTATTGCACATCTTGGAGATATATGGTGGCCTTCTGTAATATTATAGGTGCTACTGTGTACTATTTTTGGTGAAAACAATTTTTTTAAATGTTTAATTAATTGCTTTTTTAGGACACATTGCACATTCTGCATATCCTTGTGCCTCTTACTAAAAAATTTCTAGCTTTGCTTTTCTCACAGAAGACTGCATGACAGTCCCCTGACACCAGCAGTCTCTCTCTCTCTCTCGCTTCAAACAGTAGGGCACCAATATGTGTGGGAGATGTTTCTTACCAAGTCAGATTGCCTAAAAGAATTAAATGAACTTTGGCAGATCTTCTTTCTGATCTGCAGCAATATTCCAGAGCATGTGATCTCTGGTATAAGGAGAAAGTTTACAAAGATCTGAACATCTTTCTTCATATCTCAACTGTGGTGAGATGGTACAAGACAGGTTTTGCAAAAACATATATGATGATAGATGATACAACCTGGTTCCCTGGTACAAAGGTTTTATCATGCAAAAAGACATAGTGTTTAAAGAGGTAGTCCCAGATTTGGCAGAATGACAATTCAACACATGCCAACTAACATACTAATGTTAGTAAAGACCTGAGGTCTGTTTGTAGGGTGAACACAGAACATAAGCCATTTCTTTTCTACAGGTAGAGGCCAGTGTCTTCTCTTCTTATTTTTCTGCCTCAGTTAATGCCCTTGAAAGCATTAAAGGTTTAAATCATAAATGTTCAGAGAGCCCTGAGCAGAAGCTCTTGGAAGGCTCAGTTCTTAGGCTTTTGAAATTAATCTTTCTGAGAGGCTCCACAACCCAACCTACTTTTCTCTGGGAGCAAAACATTTAATTGCTGAGATATTATGCTAGATTATTTTCTCATTTATTTCAGTCAAGCACACTATGGCTTAAAATATTTTATGTATTGTATAATGCCCTGTGTTGTCATTAACCTATTACATTTTTACTCCTTATTACCAAAACACCAAAATTTGACCTATATTACATACTTAAATATTTTCAGTTGCATATATGCACTGGTGGACAATAACAAAGTAAATGTAATTAGTTACTGTAAGTACTTATTTCATGTATTTGTACTTTACTTAAGTATTTCCACTTCTGCTTTTACTCCACTACATTTCAAAGTCAAATATTTTACTTTTTAATCCACTACATTATAAAAATATGCCATTACTTTTTAGTTTATGTGTGGATAAAACCGTAACGTGTCTGAATAAATCTCCTTGTTCTACACAGCCATCCACGTGACACACAGCGGCTCCGTTGCTAGGAGACGAACGAACACAGTCGCTGCGCTAAAACAAGTGAAAACGTTTCTCTGCCTAAAATCAATAATACAAAAGGCAGGCTTTGTTTTTATCAAGTGTTGTGCAAATTTGAGACAGAAAATAATCATGTTCGGAACGGGTGTCTCAGAATTGCAGAAATAGCTCAAACAATACTCTGTCACTATATAGACAAAAAGTGTAAAAGAAAACTGTTAAATTGTACAGCTTCGAAATAATTGTGATGCTTCACTGACCTATAATAGTGAAAATATAGCCTCTGCCATTGCTACTCTGGGCTCAGCACTGCAGAAACTGCACTATGTAACGTTTCCTTTCCTTCCCCTCCCAACCTATTTCAGTACAGTGCTTTAAAAGTTAATTGCACTAGGGGAAGCCCCAGGAGCAAAAAAAAACAACTCTTGTCTATATTTCTGGACTTCTTAACTTGAACATCTTGAACCTGACTGCAGACCAGTTACAATTGTTGTGGTCTGTGTGTACGCCACGAGTTTTATTTCTGGAGAGGTGCATGTCAGGCCACGCTGCCTACAGCATAGGTTCAACACAGAAGCATAAATTGGGCTTAATACTCTGGAGAGAGTGACCTCTGTTGGTTTGGAGGGGCAGCACCTTGGGTGTATGTAATAGTTCATATAACATAATTTATTGTATTTAATCTTTGGCCATTTCTGCTGTATTTCACCTACAATGGGTTAGGCATGAGCCTTGTTACAAAAAGGTATAATAAGACATTAGAGCCACAATACGTCATGGCACTTTTACTTTCAACACTTCAGTACATTTGAAGGTAAATACTTTTGTACTTTTACTCAAGTGGCGATCTACAAAGAGGATTTCTACTTTTACTGGAGTAATATTTTATCTTGGGTATCTGTACTTTTATCCACCACTGCTAAACAGGATGAAGCAGTTAGAAAAAACAAGTGAATGAATAATATATTGTTGTCTAATGTTTCCAACACATACATTTCTACACACTCCCAGGGATGGGGCTTTGTCATTATGGAATGGCTTGTGTGGGCTAATGACCATCAGGTGAACAGGTCTGGAGTGAAGATCCAGAAAAACAAAATTAAAGAAACACCCTTAGGGATGTGTACTGTGTCCCGAAGTTACCAAGACCTATTCCTGGAGCCAGGCCTGGGGTTTGTGTTCAACAGTGATCTGACCTATTCAAAAAAGACAATGTTGGAAGATGTGAGCCCATGTGATCTAGAATAAGGATACAGGGCAGGGGCATAGGGGGCAACTGTGGAATGGAATTTGGTAGCAGAACCGTGGTAGGCTTTCTGCATGTGGAATGTAAACTCACTGTGGGGAAGGAGCTAGAGATGGTGAAGGAAGTTGTGACATACTATCTACACATACCCACCTCTATGTACAGTGTAAGGTCTGTAACCAGTCTCCTAGATAAGGGTTGAGCTCTCTCCAATTCAGGAATTGAATAGAATGAGAGGTGCCAGTTGGGTGTGGGCATACTCACAAGTCCCCTGCTAAAGGCTTCATTTCTTTGGACTGAAGATGCTGAGTGCACATTCACTATGCATTTGTTTATGTAATGTGCCGGTATTAACATATCCCAAAATGGACTGCAAATTCATGTACACTAGCAACTGGGGTATCAGGACATTCACTTGCTGATTCAAGATGGAACTGAGAGGATTGCTGTGTATTTTAGTCACCACTTGAACAAATCCAAGCAGAAATACTGTGTGATATAGAGAGAAATGTTAACTGTGGTAGCATGGTTGCACCATTTCTGTCCTTTCTCTAAAGTATCTTGTTCACACTACATACTGATCACACCCATGCGGGTCATGTGCTTCAAAGGACCAGTGGGGCAGGTGGCATGTTGGATTACAGCACTGCAGGAGTACCTTTTCATTATCCAGCACCTTGCTGGAGGTCTACACAATACTGATGCCCTGACCTGATGTTCCTGTGCTGCAGCAGAATGCAAGCATTGTGAACTTCCTGAAGAAAAGAAGGGCTGGGAGAGAAGTGTGCTGCTGCATTGGCCCTGAAAACATGGTAAGATGCAGTTAATACTGATGGGTTCAGCTGAGGGCTCAGGGCTCCCACAGACCTAGTTTTAAAGCCCCAGGCCAACATAGAGGTGGTGAATTGGGAATGGAGAGCATGATGGACTGTCATGTCCATGGGACTATCTCACCCATACAGTCCCGAGCACCTAGGACGGTTTTAACCAGGCTGTCCTTTTTCCTAGCTCTGTTCCTGTTGTGGGGAGGCTTGATTCACCCACCATAGTCATTTGCATATGTTGCATGCACCTGGCTGACTGATGGACTCTTGGGACTCTTTGGACTGACAGGACTGTTTAAATCAGTATTTGGGGCCTATGGGACATTTGACCCTAGATGGGTTGGGGGGTGGGGGAGCTGTGTAGCGACTATGGACACTGGGCAGTACTGACCACAGAGACGTAGGAAACGGAGGGTGTGGGTAATTCAACACCCCCACTTTTGCTGAAACATGATTCCATCGCCCCACTTTTGTCAAATTAAAATGATACTAAAAGATGCTAAGCAGGGGTCTGCAACCCTAGGTACGCACGCACACACACACACACACACACACACACAGAATTCACTGTCTGTCACAATGTCAGCATTTTCTAGATAGCCTAATATGAACATATATGACTACATTAATCTGTGAACCGATGGCATTTGCCATTCAATATTAGGATGCATAAAAGGAAAAGGCAAGGGACTTCACTAGTTGTAAAATCACTTGATCTGCAAGGCCAGTTTGATCACTTTATTGCATCATTTTGTGTGTTTGCATTGTGCCAACTTCACTTTTTATGCATTATAACTGATTATCACTTTTTGAAAGCAAATGAGTTTTAAAAGTCATTTAAAGTCTGTTTACCTATGTTTTAAATAACAATTAGGACAAATTGTACAGAAAAATCACTCAACATCACTCAACAATTTGTTTAATGTATGAAGAATGAAAAAAGCACCATTGGTTGTTTCAAGTAAACACGGCCAGGTAAAGTCAGGTGGTTGGTCAGGGTTTTGTTGGAATGAGAGCAAAGGAGTTTTGCAAATTAGTTTTGAAAGTTGTAGAATAATTAAAAATTTTAAAAGTCTTGTTTTACATCATGGTTTGTTTGCATGTCTGATGTCAGTACTAAAGCAACATAATATAGATCTTTTAACTTAAAATGTGGTCAAACAAATTTTTATGCTACACTGATTTACAATGCATGTAATGGTGTCACAGACACTGTCAGTGCTGCCTGGTATTTACACTATGTTGATGTCAAACAGGAGTAAGATTCAGATGCACCACCTCAGCAGTAACAGTAGTGTTGAAAATTTAGGCCAAGAGGTATGAATAAGTTGTTCCATTTTTGGTTGTTAACATGATTTTTATTTCAATACTGTAGGCCTAGATGTACATAAAATATAGCCCCACTTTTGAAAAACTTGATACACCCCTGACTGGGGGCTTATTGGGGAGATCCCAGCATGTGCCACAGCCTCCTCTTTTTCATAGTTTTAGGGGTTATTTGGGGTTTTTAAGTTGTAGTTTGAGGTTCTTTATGTGTGTTTGGGCTTGGTGTCTAGAGAGGTGTGTTATTGTTTTAGGGGCTTACCATTAGCAGGAAGGGTATCCACTGACATGTGGTACCCCTGAATCAATATACCACCCCCCCCCCCCAATTTTTTTTTAAAATAAATAAATAATATAAAATAATAATAATAAATAAATAAATATGTGCTGCAGTGCATGCCTGTGTATCAGTATGGCAGCATCTGCCACAGTATGCTAATAACAATATGGTGATGATGTTCCCAGAGATCTTATTCATGAAACCTCTCGGAAAGTATAGTAACAATGTCCTTTATTTTAACTCAAGGTTGCTACACATACATACATATATGTATTCTTGAAATGTTACTCATTTATTCTAGCTTAAATGTAATAGTATATTCTAGTTTGTAAGCCTAATATTTTTGTTGTTGTTACCAGTGGCTCTAAAACAGCGTCGTAGGGACGACTGTAACGTCCGTTCGGTTGACATTTTTTCAGCACCATGACAACCGCAGCACGCTCCTTCTGGAATCCTCAAAACCAACCGCCTCATCAAACGTGCGGAAATTATTTTGCGGTCGTCAGTTTAACAGCGCAAGCGGTCATTTTTTTTATATATTTGAGCCTATAATCTTTCAGTATCTCGTCGGTACATTAAATAGGACCATGACTATCTTACGTTATGCGAGTTCGCTATGTATCCGAATTTTCCGTTCCCCCTTTTAAGGTTGCCTCAATAAAGCGCCTAAGCAAACTGCTGCACCGCTTGAGAAGGAACAGAAAATTCGAAAAAGAAGCTGGCGAACTCATTGCCTACTTCATCTTCGTGCTCGCCACCATGGATATTCATTTTTAGCCATATATTTCATGCGACGAGCACATCAGCAGGGGTGGGGGAAATGAATATGAGGGGTGCTCACATTAATACCCTTGTGCCTGATGCGTGCGTGTGTGTGTTTATCACGTTGTGGGGACCACAACCTGTTTACACACTCGAATTGTGGGGGTTCTTCCTTGTGGGGTTCCCAAACCATAAATCATTAAATTATAAGACGGGAGGAAGACATGTAAGGGGGGTAAATTAGGGGTAATTTAGAGTTATTATCTAAGTATTCGGTTTTGGCTAGTAGTCATTACTGAAAAAAATAAAATACTCCACAATATGAAAATATGTCTACTTAATGTCCCAACAACGCATGAAAACAAACGAGCGCGCGTGTGTGCGCGCGCCAAGCGTAGGGTAACGTGTGCATAGACGAGCGCGCTAGAGCCTAGATGAGGGGGAAAGCGTGCAAGACGCTCTAGCTGCATCTCATGGCGCGGATCTCTGCGGCAGAACGAGGAGGTTCTCTCTTCCAAGCTGTCAATACCAGCATCTCTAATGCGAAATAGAGCCAACTCCACACCCTGCTAGGAATACTGTGTCGTTAGGAGCCGTGTTTGGCTCTGAAGCGAATCAAGAATAACAGGTAAGTGACCTGCTATTGGACCTGTGATCATATTTTTATAGCTTAATCTCTGATTTTCTAACAGACGATTTGAAAAGCCATTCCAAAGTTTACATGCGGGTACAAATTTGCTCAGACCATTACAATGTGGAATACACAATATATTAATGCAGATGGAAATGAATAGGATACCTGAGAGGTAAAGGGTTTATTATTATGGTTATGGTTCTTATGGTTACATGGATGGCTTCAGCTCTTACAAATCTTTTATATGTAGTAAAGCTAAATATTTCCTTTCCAGTCAGTTACAAAACTATAGTCCTATCACACAAGTCACTACACTATACTAATTGTATTAATAAATACATTATATGTGAAGGTTTTTGTTCCCGAATAAATGTTCATATTATACATTGTTGAGAGGGAGCTTTATAAGTACAAAAGTGTTATAGACCATATTCCAGTGTTATAATTATCAATGCCCCTTAATTCCATAAATAAATGATGTGTTTCCCCATTGTATGTGGGATCTCTTCAAACAGATGTCATACGTTTTGAAATGAAACTTTTTAGTTACATTCGTATTTGGAGTTGGAGTTGGCTTGGCATTGTTGCAACGGTGATATGCGTTCCCCACATGACACTGGTTATGTAAACAAAACACTTCCATCTTTTTATTCAATGACGTGTGTCTCAGAGAATTGCCAAGCTTAGGTAGGGCTTACATGAGGCTTTCTTCCCTACATCCTGATTAATATATTGATATCCTGGCATAGCCTGCAGCTGTGAAGTTTTCACATTTGCAAGTAAGGGAAGGTAATATGGTGAGGATTTGTGTGAGCCAATCTATTCGAATGTGCTAAGAGACTTACGTATATTCAATCATAAATAATTCCACAGTGTGAATTTTATTTTAGTTTATTTTTTCCCATGAACGTTTGTCTATTAGCTGTATGGGACCACAGACCATCTACAAGTAAACAAGGGCTTCTTTGGCTGCATTGATTTAATAATGTCCCCTAATGCTTCATCCCAGTAATGAAAATGTCTTTGAGACATGAGTGGCCTGCAGCTGAGTCAGCTGATTACAGTTCAGTGATTGGGAGGAAAACTGTATTGGACTCATTCCTGTAGGGCCACAAACACTGCAGAATGAATTGGGAACAACTGACCATGCGGTCTTCCAAGAGCTAAACACCCCTGCATTACATAGCTTTGTGGAACTGTTGGCTGCGACTGACTTGTATTTGAAGTGATTATGAAGTCATTGTTGTTGTTGTTGTTGTTTTCTCTTTAGAGGATCATATCATAGTTGTATTCTAGAGTACAAACACACTTAATTTTTTGCTTTAACGGAGAAGGAGTTACAGAATTAGCAATGATAGCTAGATGCACATTAAAGATGCAGTCAACTGTAACATTTCTATTTTAAATTTAAGTTGTATATCATTGCTACTATGTGCGAAACACCATTGGGACTGCAATGACAATAAAGGTATGTATCTAACAGGGGGGGGGGGGGTATGCAGAACAACAGATGAACTACAAAATGCTCATGTAGACTCAGTGCAGCTGAGTGAATGGACAGTGAATGTAGAGACAAGGAGGTCATAATGTTATGGCTGATTAGTTTACATAACATAGTTGCACAAAACATCGCTAGCAATATGATTTATGATATTTTTACTGAGCTAGCTCCACTTTTGTAATGTTGGACAACATATAAAATCAAGGTAAACTGAGCAGGCTACCTGACAGACAGCTATTGTTGTTATCATTTTGTTAGGAGACTTTAGCCCTGACCTGGTTTAAGAAAAATATTGTTAGCCGTTAGCAAAAGTTTAGCTTGTTAGATAAGTTGGTATAGCGGTTTTACATGTAATATTATGTTTGTCCAGTCACTTTGTCACATGCCCAGTATTTACAGTTATTGTTAAAAATCTATAAGGAAAAATACACTCACTCTGTACGGTATCAGGAACCCTGAGCAGGGCCTCACTTCGCTCTCAAAACAACCTCAATACACAGAATTGATTTCACAAGATGTTGGAGACATTATTTTGACATTCTGGCCCATGGTGACATGATTACATCATGCAAATCCTGCTGATTATTCAGATGCATTTTCATGCTGCAAATCTCCTGCTCTTCCACATGCTTAAATGTACGACAGTCAGAACTGGTGACTAGAAAAACACTGAGCTCATTGTCATGTCCATGAAAACAGTTTTACACATTTGCTTTGTGACATGGTGTATTATCATGATGGAATTAGAACATTAAAAGATGAATTGTAGACAGTGCTTGAGCTTAGGCCAGTACCTATGATACTGGCACTTCTACATTTCATATACTGTTGGTATGGGGCTCTGTGAACTTTTGATGCGGAGAGCATGGATGGAATTGAGGAATTTATTATAAAATTGGATTTAAGAAACAAAGACAGAAATACGTAGAAGTTGTAAAGAATAGTTAAAATAAGTTTGTTTATGCTCTAGAGAAATATTTAAGCACCTGTGCAAATCCTGCCATTCTTCTTGTGCAGGTATATCACTCCACAGTAAAGACACGCTTTCAATAATCCAGTGGCAGGAAATGTGATGTGAGTGTGATGTGGTTTTCAATCATATATTCCTCCCCAGCATATAGGAAAATTTTCCTTTTATTTTCAAGTATATTTACCTTAATATCCATATTATATGCTGATTAAATTACATAAAAGAATGAATCATTATATATATTTTATGGCTTTACAAGGGCTCTGTACCAAAAAGGTTCACTACTGTACAGCTTATGATTATGAAACACAAATCCTCATTGACGATAACATTACTGTTAGATTCAACAGCAAACAGAATATGGAGTTCAATTTCTATTTAATTTTATTTATTTTACAAAAATGAAAAACTCAATAGCTGCGTTTCGGAATAGACCACAGTTATTTTACCAAATGCTTTACAGACTAAGCTTCTGAATTTGAAAGGTGTGTTTAAATGTATTAATTTTACAAACTATACAAATTAAATATCAATAAATATGAAAGTGCAATTTTGCTAAAGTCTGTGGTACTGTTAGTGTATTTTCTTAAGAGAAAACCTTTTATAAACCCCAAACTTCTGAATGAATATAATAATCACAATAGCCAATAAATAAGTAAATAAATAAATAATAATACAAGTGAAAAATATATTGAAAAAATATATACAAATGTATTGTTTCCTGTTTACCTGCCTACTGCGTCCAACAGGCAAAGCCCACCCTGGCTACGAATGCTAGCACTGACCTGTGGCGTTATTGTTTGGTCAGACTGTGTTCTCACCAGAAACGAACCACACCACAATCTGAAAGTGTGGTTGTTTTGGTTCGCATCTGACTGCAATTACTTCTTTCACACCTGCCCAAGCGAACCGCACCAAGAGTGAAAACAAACCATAGATTTAACCGGATTAAAAAGTGCAGGTGTGAACGCACCCTTAACAAATGTTACATGATGTTTCCTGGTTCTGAAAAGGACCTAAAGAGAACCTGTGAGTCAGACAATGACACAACAAAGCTGCAATCTAACAGATATTATATTATAAAATCATATATTATAAATATATATTTTGAAACTACACGATATGGACATAATTATTACTCATCCATCCAAATCATTGAAGTTCAATGTAAAGCAACGGATGTAGTGCTGTAATGCATGTTGCCACTGGACTCTACAGCAGTGGAGTGAAGTGTTCATTGGAGTCACGAATCACGATTCTCCATCTAGCTATCCTATGGATGAGTCTGGGTTTGGCGGTTGCCAGGAGAACAGTACTTTTCTGACTGCATTGTGCCAAATATAAAGTTTAATGGAAGGGGTGTGGGGATGTTTTTCAGGAGTTAGGTTCAGCCCCTAAATTCCAGTGAAAGCAACTCTTAATACTTCAGCATAGAAAAGAGATGGTGGACAATTTAATGCCCCAAACTTTGTGGGAACACTTTGTGAATGGCTCTTTCCTATTTCAACATGACTGCACTCCAGTGCGCAAAGCAAGGTATATAAAGTCATGGATGAGCCAGTTTGGTGTGGGAGAACTTGACTGGCCTGCAGAGTCCTGACCACCATCCAATTGAACACCTTTGGGATAATTCAGAACAGAGACTGTGAGCCAGTGACTGATCTCACAAGGGCGCTTCTGGAAGAATAGTCAAAATTTCCATTAACACACATTCCCAGCATTCCCAGAAGATTTTTAGCTGTTTTAGCTGCAAACGGTGGGGCGACATCATATTCAGTATGGGATGTCACTCAATTTCATATGGGTACAAAGGCAACTGAGCGAATACGTTTTGCATCATGAATATCAGCAGTATCTCTTAGTATCTTTTGTTAACTGCGGAATATAGAATTCAGGATGTAATATTTAATAATATGCTGATGCCAGCTGATATACAAGTGGGAATAAGGGTATTACTGGCACTTTTTATGCTTCAAGCACTGATTGTAGCCATGAAGGGATGCACATGGTCAGCATTTAAATATTAAATAATAAATAGCCTTTGGCATCCAGATAAGTACTGATTGAAATTAACAGGCCAAAAATGTGCCAAGAAAATATTTCTCACACCATTACACCAACTCCACCAGCCAAGGCTGTTGACACAAAGCAGGCTGGGTGCATCGATTAATGGAGTTGGTGCCAAATTTTGACCCTACCATCTGTGGGCCTTAGAGGAAATCAAGATTAATCACACCAGTCAACATTTCCCAGTATTCAGCTGTCCAGTTTTGGTGAGCCTGTGGCTACACCAGTCACAGCTTGGTTGACAGAAATGGAACCCAAAGTGATCTACTGTCAGTTTATCCACCTCAAGCTCTGACGATGTGCTGTCTGAAATGTTTTTCTGCACAGTACAATTGTACATGGATCACCACCATGACGTAGTGGAGTTTGCATGTCTGCTTGAGTCTAGGAGCTATGTTGTCCGGGGCAATAGCCCTATCTCTAATGGAGAGTCTAGACACCCCGTGGAGCCACTTGTAATTGCAATCTCATTTTTTCAGTCATTACCCAAAGCTCATAACTATATGTGAGGGTTGGGACGAAGATTAAACAGTTAATTGAGAGCTTTGTTTTTCGGCTGAGCTTTCTCTTCATCACAACGAACCAGTACAGAGTCCTCATTACTGCAGACGCCGCACCGATCCGCCTTTCAACCTCCCACTCGTGAACAAGACCCCGAGATACTTCACTCCACTTGAGGCAGGAGCTTACTCCCAACCTGGAGAGAGCACACCACCCTTTTCTGACTGAGTACCATGGACTCAGTTTTGGAGGTGCTGATTCTCATCCCTGCCGTTTCATACTCGGTTGCAAACTGGTTCAGCATGTGCCGGAGGTCCAAGCTCAATGAAGTCAACAGGCTCTCTTCTCCAGAACCCGAGCTCATCGAAGATGAGCTCCTGAGATTGAGAAGATCTTCAAAGTATTCCTTCCACTGCCTAATGACGTTCCCAGTCGAGGGCAATAACTCCCCACCCCAACCATATACAGTGTTGGTGGAAAACTGCTTTCCCCACCTGAATCGCCTGATGGTTTGCCAGGACTCGTTCTTCAGTTTGACAGCCTCCCTCACTCGGGGTGTCCACCACCGGGTACGGGGATTGCCCCCACGACAGGCACAGACCACGTTGTGGCCACAGCTCCATTCAGCCGTCTATTGATGGAGGCATGGAACATGGCCCATTCAGAGTCCATGTCACCAGCCTCCCTGGGATGCAGTAAAAGCATTGGCAAAAACCCAGCAAGTCCCCTAGCACAACAATAGAGTCCCCAGAATCAGCACTTTCCAGCACCCCCTCTAGGATCTCTAAGAAAGCCAGGTATTCTCGAGGAGATTTGTTCCAGAGCCCATGATGTATGTCCGACTATATCTAGCTGGTACCTCTCAACCTTGCACACCTGCTCAGGCTTTTTTTCCATCAGAGAGGTTACATTCCATGTTCCAAGACCCAGTTTCAGTAACTGAGGATCAGAACGCCTGGGACCCCTGCCTCGGCTGCTACCCTATCCACATTGCACCGGAACCCGATTACTACCTATTCCACAGGGGTGAACCCATGGGAGAGTGAATCCATGTTACTCTTTCAGGTTGAGCCTGGCTTGGCCCCATGGGTGAAGGTCCGGCCACCAGACACTCACATAGGAGCCAGTCCCCCAGGCCTAACTCCACAGTTTGGACATCTGGGAGAGACTCGGGCATGTCCAACAGGGAGAAGACCCAGAAGAAGACCCAGAACACACTGGAGATACTGCATGTCTCGACTGGCCTGGGTATCCCTCCAGGAGAGCTAGAAGAGGTGGCTAGGGAAAAGGAGGTCTGGGTTTCTTTACTTAGACTGCTGCCCTTGTGACCCGGACCCAGATAAGTGGTAGACAATGGGTGGATGTATGGACAGTTGTACAACCTGGGTATATGAGATTCCAAAGCCTTTCTGTCAGCCTCAAGAAATCTTGACATTTTTCATGGATCTCGTTTATTAACAGATGATTCCTTCTGCAGAACTGCAATGCACTGGAATTTCTTTCTTTCTTTATTGCACCATTATGCGTATACTCCAGAGACTGCTGTATGTGAAAATTCCTGGACATCAGCAGTTTTAGAAATCCAGCTTTAGAAAGCCCACCTGGCCCCAATCCTGCCACAGTCAGAATCACTAAGATAAAAATGATTGCTCAGTGGGTGCTCAATGAGTGTATGTACTGTGAAAATTATTAAAAAGTATTAGCCTATTATGATTGTAAAACTGTGTGGTAATATATTATCTTTTAATTGCAGTTGGCATTTTTGCAAAAACATCTTTTTCACTTGACATATTGTAACTGTATGTAACCTGAATTGAAACTTCACAAAAATCACTTTCAGAATTGACCACTTATCCTCAACCTACTCACCTCACAGAAAGCCATGTACATGTGTCCCCGACTGACTGATGAGACTGGGCCTTTGCTTTAACTAGAATCACTCATAGTGTACCTGCCTCACACTGTTTTTCTTAATGAAGCTCTTAACATACTCATAACATCACCTGTTGTACTATAATATACTATTGTAACTTCAGTGTAACTTCATAGTTTATTTACACTTCTGTTCATAGGTTTGTGCCAGAGCATGATGGATTTCACTTTTGAGTCTTGTTCCCTTTCACATTTTCTTCCTCATATTCTGAGGCAGTTTAATGGGCAGAATTCGAATTATTATTGAGGCTTGAATCCCAGAGTAAAAGCAATGGTTTGGGGTTGTGGGGTGTTGAAAAATGTATATATCTTTCTTACCTATAATGTTAAATATTACAATACATTTACAGTATCCATGCCTTGAAGAATCTTCAAATACAATTTCAAACACCCCTACACTGAACCATACCTCTCTTCTCTGCCTGCCTCATGCATATCATTGGTCATGTGGCTTGCGTCCTCTTTAAGGTAGCACCTGCACAAGCCAATTATCCAATTCAGGGTCACAGTGGGTCCAGAGCCTACCTGGAATCATTGGGCGCAAGGCGGTAATACACCCTGGAGGGGGCGCTAGTCCTTCACAGGGCCTGTATGAATTAGTGGTTGCCAAACTTTTGATTTTTTTAGAATAGACAGGTCTATGGGGCGTTCTCCCCATGCACGCATGGGTTTCCTCCAGGTGCTCCAATTTCCTCCAAAAAAGCATGTGTTGGTAGGTCAAGTGTCTATGTGAAATTGTCCACCAGTGTAAGTATGTGAGTGTGTGGGTGTGTCATGTGCTATGATGTACTGACACCCTATAGATGTATAATTGAGTGAATTAACAGATGAGCATTTGAAACATTTAACCATTCATTCAGTCATTCATTGCCCATAACAGCCTATCCAGTTCATGGACACAGGGGGCCCAGAGCCTACCAGTAATCACTGGGCGTAAGGAGAGAACACACCCTGGAGGGGGCACCTGGGGTTTGAGTAGTCAATCCACCAACATTTTGGCATTTTGATAGTTCACCGTAATACAAACTTGTTTTAAAAAACCCTTAATGTTTATTGGCTTGGATGTATGATTGAAGCATAAAATCTATATATGAGTATAGAATTTTTAAATGTTTGTTTTTGTGTTAAATATATGTATAAATTACAGTTTTACAAGTGGCAGTGTGAGTAGTAATGACTCCAAGATTACAGTATGTTATGTTAATGTTTTGCTTTAACAGCAGTTGGGAGACTATATAAATAAGATCTCTGTGTACATTGTACAGTTCTAGAAGCAAGAGAAAACTAAAGAATTACAGCCTGAGTAATAAATAACACTTGTTTTAAAGTGACGGTGCACTTGCCACACAATAGGCCTTATAGAATAGAAAGGACATAGATTTGTGCTTTGTGCAGAGTGAGTGTTTACTGACTGTAATGACAGAATGAACAGCACTGAAAGTGCAAGGTGCTAGTGTATGTGGGGATGTTGTCGTCAGGGGGAGTGGCCGGCGGGGGGGGGGGGGGGGGGGGGAGACTACAGCTGGTGGCATGAAGCTATTTCTAAGGTGTACTGCCAGCACATTGAAGAGGTGAGCTGCATTCTCGCTGATGCAGCCAGCCTTCTACTTAAGTCGACTGGCGTAGACACTGTCCACATTGGGGAGGTCACAGCTGATTATCTTTTCTGCTGCCCTGGCCACTCAATGCAGAGCCTTCCTCTCTGAGGCAGTGCAGCCTGAGTCCCGGAAACTCCGTCTCGGCCCGCTGCTTTGTTTGCATTCACTGCCTACAAGGTGATACTCACCTGATGATGATATAAGACCACTATCTGTTCCCCAACAGGAAGTGCGATCCTTTACATACTTAAGAAACTTTTGATGTTTTAAACTTGGCAGAAAGAGAATGACACCTACAGGCACTGACCCAAGAACAAAGGTACAGATTTTTGAAAAACCATAAGGGAGAAAAACATTATTGATTTTGTAAATTTAAAAAAAATGTAAAACATATTGATGGAAACTTGTAGCAAGGAGGTGATGACAAATGTGTTTGTGCACAAGCATTCTCATTATGTTAAGTGACTCAGTGGAGGATCGACAGAGATTAATGATATAGTTTTTATTGTGTGTGTGGGTGGGTGTGTGTGTGTGCTTGTACCTCTTTGTTATGATCTACAGTCACACTTAGAATGATTGAGATATGCAACTATGTACACACATGCTGATGCATTTAAATGGGATGGCACAAGATTGGATAATTTCCAAAACCCGTTTACTTGTTATGCTAGAGCTGTCATACAATTAAAATAATCACACAAATTATCTTTGTGGCTGGCATGGTGGTGCTGTCACACAATTCCAGGATCCTTGAATTTTGGATACAAACCCTGCCTCAGAACACTGTGAGGAGTTTGGTGTGTTCTCCCTGGGTCTGCGTGGGTTTCCTCAAGGGGATCTGATTTTCTCCCACAGAAACACATGATGGTAGGTGGATTGGCAATTCAAAAGTGTCCATTTGTGTGAGTGAGTGCCTTGTACCAATGATTCCGTGTAGGCTCCAGACCCTGAACAGGATGAAGCAGTTACAGAAAATGAATGAAAGAATTAATTAATTGTATTTATCTATATAGCTCTAATTAATTAATAATAATAATAATAATGAAAATACATTGTGTGCTAGAACTTAGGAGAAAGAAAAAATAATACTAGTGTGCAGAAATATCAGCAGTAACTGAATGTACAGAGGCTGTTAAGGGTATCTTTAACTGTCCAGTTTGCTTCTGGTTTTGTTAACTTGCTGCTAACTGTTAGTATAGTGTAATCCAATGTATAATATAATAATGATGGTAATCCATCAATACCAACAATGTTCTAATACAATGCCACTTTAGCTTGAAGCTGCTTTCCAATTGCGCAATTAATACTAATTCTGTCTAATGTTTGAGTATGTAATATAGTCACGAGTGTCAAAATTGAGATAATAAAAAAACAAAAATCCATAGTGCATAATTAGAACCAGTCAATTGTTGAATATGTTAATGGACACTATTTGAGCATAGACACTCCTCCCACATTCCAATGGGAAGTAGAAAGGGAGGAACTTGTCACGTTGGCTCTGTCCCAAACAGTACCCTACTTCCTGCAGAGTGCATTTCATCAATTATAAAACTAATATACAACAAATATACAGTGTACTAAATGTGAGACAGAGAAATGTGAAACCTATACTTATAAATGGTTTTATTATAAAACGTACTTATTAAAAAGGGGAGGTCTTTGCAGCTGCAACTTGGTACGGCGTGTGCTGAAATAGCAAAGGTTTGTCAGGTCCAGTTAGTAAGAAACTGTGTAGTGATATTTGTTTAGTACTGGCCTGCCAAACTCACATTTATAAGGTTAGTACAGAGTATAAACTGTATAGTATACGTGTTAATATCCAACTGGGACCCAACCAGGGTGTGTGATACGACCATGTTTAAAAGGTTTAGTACAGAATCTCTATTATATTCAGGCAGTAAACAGCACTTACCCTAATGCACAGACATTGTAAATGTGGACTGGCACCTCCTCCATCTTGCACCCAATGATTCCGGGTAGGATCCAGACACATCGCCACCCTGAATTGGATGAGCAGTTACAGACAATAAATGTGCATCTAAAATGCTACTAATTTCTTACCCCCTTGGCCTTATTAGTGTTTTGAAATCTAAAGTTTTTGTTTTATAAAGGTACTGTATTGTAGGTTTGTAAATGTATGTGTGTTGTTCAGCGTTCCTTATGGATTTTCAGCTCTTTCAGCCCTGACTGCAAGAAACTTTTGTCCTAAATGCAGGCAAGTCTTACCAAACCTTCCAACAATTTGAATTTAACAGCTGCTGCTCCAGCCTACTTCTAATCTAATGCTGTCTCTCAGAGAGAAGTGGGCATCAAACAACTAATAAACATATCCATTACACAATGCCATCTGTAATTACACTACAGGGATAATGTTTTAAATAAAACCTGTTAAGCATAAGATTAAAAAGTGTGACAAACTGTTTGTGTTTAAATTTGTTCATGTTTTTCTGTTACTAGATATATTTTTACATGAATTATTTCTCTAATGGCCGTTTTTAAACCATGATAAATAGTGAATAATAGGGTGATGGCAGAAGACACTATGATCAGTGAATTCTATCTATCAGTCAAAACAACGTTATCAGAGAGAACTACATTCCTTTACATTCTTTAACAGTAATGGCTGGTTTTCCATTATTTAAATTGTAACCATGTCAACAATGACTTTTAGCAAAAACATGTTTAAAACAATTTCCTGACCTGTTTTCTTTCATATGCGTTTGATGATATAAAAAACACACTTTATTTATATATTTCTTTTGAAATTATGGGTATTAATTGGGTGTTTTTCACAACTCTGTGAGGATTTCTCAAAAATGTTAATAAGCTCAGGTGATGATGTGGGACGATTTGTTCTGGATCACAGACAGAATTTCAAATCATCCTAAAAGTATTGGCTGTAACTCAAAGGAACACAGTTCTACTGTTTCATATCCTCGTTTCTGGACTGGGAGTATTTTATTATCTTTACACTTATATCGCGCCGTTCTAGATACCCAAGGACGCTTTTTAAAATATTTTTCTAACAAACACTTGGCATGATTGTAAGCTCATGTGCAGCCAGTTTATTTCATGTTTTTCTTTAGAGCTTTACATCATAAAGTTTATATCTTTATTTACAATAGAGCTATTTTTCAGACAGTCATGATTGGATTAGTGCTAATCCTGTAAATAAGGCAATAACTTTTCTCAGTTGTGACAGTGGCATTGATTGCTTACCCTGCCTGGTAATTTCACTTGAGAGAGCAAGAGGGACGTGAGAGTGAGCACAGCATTGCTTGCTTCAAAATAACTTAAGTTGATGCACATTGAATTGTATAGTGTTAGTTTTAAATAACTATATAATATATTGCTATATGCTAATAACTATACTGCTATTACAGAATCTTTGATTTAATGTTTTAAATATAACTTTTATAAGATTTCAAAGGGAATCAAAATCATAATTCACAGTGATCTGATGGAAACATCTGTGAGCAGCAAACAAGTCATGCACGGACAAAACCTGGGATTGATATACTTACATTGTATAAAGGTAGTCAGTCCAACAGACATGGGTGTTTGCACACAGGTGAACTGCAGCATCTAGCTTGACTTTTTTTCTACATACTAACACTGTTTGGGGCAGCCTGTATTACAAACATGTTGAGACATGTCAGAAATCCATCAGGATGACAACTATTCACTAAGGGCTTGTATGAGCAGTTATTTAATCACCCTTTTCAAACTGCACGTCAAACATCAGCTGATCAAGCTAAAATCCGGACCAAGCTGAAATTCAGTTGGCTACTCCCAAACGTGTTTAAAACAGGCCAAAATCGCCCAGTGTATACCTGGCTTAAGGTAAGCAGCAAAAAATGGTGGCCACCCTTTGGCGTTGAAAGACAAGTATGTGTTGATTCTATTATTGAAAAAGAGTAGTGAGATGAAGAGGGAGCATATGGAGGACAACACCTGGTGTGTGTGTGTGTGTGTGTGTGTTCATCTTCTCTTTTAGATTAGAGAAAAAGAGATCAAAGCAAGACACCTCACCAACCCCTAATAACTCTCTCTAATTATGAGCTCTCTCTTGTTCTCTCTGTGTGTACTCAGTGAGGTGAATGTTAATTTTGTTAAATGTATTATAACCTGAAATTTCTCTTCTTATTTATATTAGAGAGAATTCACCCTACACACTTGTTTGATGTAAACATATTCACATTTAATATGTATGTATATGCATATAATACAGTGGATATAAAAAGTGTACACATCCCTGCTAAAATGCCAGGTTTAGTTATATATAAAAAATAAGATAAATAAGATAAATTATTTCAGAACTTTTTCCACCTTTAATGAGACCTATAACCTGTACATCTCAAACAAACTGAAATCTTTAGGGGGAAGAAGTAAAATAATTATAATAATAATAATGTGGTCCTATAAGTGTGCACACCCTTAACCTAATACTATGTTGAAGCACCTTTTGATGTTATTACATGTTATTAGCACTCAGTCTTTTTGGGTAAGAGCCTAGCAGATGACTTAGCAATATTTGCCCACTCTTCTTAGCAAGAACGCTCCAAATTTGTCAGATTGCAAGGGCATCTTCAGTGTACAGCCCTCTTCAGATCACCCCACAGATTTTCAAAAGGATTCAGATCTGGGATCTGGCTGGCCCCAGTACCTGCTAAAGACAAACAGCCCCACAGCATGATGCTGCCACCACCATGCTTCACTGTGGGTATGGTGTTCTATTGGTGATATGCAGTGTTATTTTTTGCGCCAAACATACCTTTTGGAATTATGGCCGAGAAGTTCAACCTTGATATCATCAAACCATAACACATTTTCCCACATGCTTTTAGGAGAGTTCAAATGCATTTTTGCAAAATGTAGCCAGGCTTGGATGTTTTTCTTTGTAAGAAGAGGCTTCCGTCCTGCCACCCAACCCCATAGCCCAGACATATGAAGAATACACGGTATTGTTGTCACAGGTAGTACACAGCCAGTATGTGCCAGAAATTCCTGCAACTCCTTTAATGTTGCTGTAGGCCTCCTGATAGCTTCCCTGACCAAATTTCTTCTTGTCTTTTCATCAAGTTTGAAGGGACGTCCTGTTCTTTGCAATGTCATTGTTGTCCTACATTTTCTCCACTTGATGATGGCTGTCTTCACTGTGTTCCATGGTATATCTAATGCCTTGGAAATTATTACCCTTCTCCAGACTGATGTATTTTGACAATGAGATCCCTCTGATGCTTTGGGAGCTCTATGCAGACCATGGCTTTTTCTGTAAGACTGCAACTAAGAAAATGTCAGGAAAAAGCCTCCTAGAACAACTGAACTTATTTGGGGTTAATCAGAAGCTCTTTAAATGATTGCAGGTGTCTATTGATTCCTATTTAACATGAGTTTGAAAATTATTGGTTCATTCTAAACACAGCCACACCCCCATTTATAAGAGGGTGTGAACACTTATGCAACCACATAAAGGTGGAAAAAGTTCTGAAATGATTTGTCATGGTCTCATTTTTTATAACACTAAACCTGGCATTTTAACAGGAGTGTGTACACTTTTATATCCACTGTATGTATATAATTAAATTCAATTGTTTTCTTTTTTCTTTTCTTTTTTTATAAAAGGTAATTAAAATGAATTGGAACTAATTGTACTGAATGAAAACATCTCCATTTAATGATCAAAATCACATCTCAACTATGCATTATAAGAAGAATAAAAAGTAGCCAATGACATATGACGGTAAAAAAAATGAAAACAAAAATGCTTAAAGGTATCTATAGTTGCTCTGTGATGCAGAATTGTTACGATGAAGATAGCCATGTATATGCACATTGACACACATTGAAAAAATTATTTGCACATTTTAGTCAACTGAAGTCAAGTCAGTTAAATGGCATAAGGGGAAGATAATATAGAATGGACAAGAATTCACAACCATTTTTCTGGTATTCTGTGGCCAAGGATCTAGCTAGTGCAGAGTATTTTCTTTTTTGGGGGGGGTCTTTTTTTTCACTACTGAAATGGTACGATTTGTCATGTGACATACTGCAGTAATAAAGCCCTTGATGGAAAAAGTTAAAAAGTAAAACATAGGGCAGTATTTTAAAGCCTGTTAAATCATTTGCTAATTTCTGCTTCTTCCAAGCCTGTGAAGATGATGATAATAATATTATAATAAAATATAATAACAATACTGTTAAAAAAGAGGGTTCAGGTTGTTTCTTTAAGATTGCACACTATTGCATTATTTGTTTTATACAATGCTTTTTTAGGAGTGCTTCAAACCCTGATCATATATATTGGGGTAAATAATTAAAATTCATTAAGGTCCAGTTAGAGAAACGTAAACATAAAGTATAACTTGCATGAGCAGTGTCATATCCTGTATGTCAAAATTGCCTTATAATTATAGCATTCTATGTAGTTAATAACTGAATGTCAAATCAGATTACGTTTTCAATTACATTTCAACATATTTCAGTTCAAGATTTATACATTATAAAAAGAATACTCTAAATAAGTAAAATTTACAAATAAAACAATGATTCTAGAAAAAAAGCATATTTTAAATGAAGTCCTTAATGACCTTTGTAGTGGCAGTTGACTTTACTGCTTTTTCATAACCAGCAATCTGATTGGCTCTTACTGTTGAAGGGCGGGACATTATCCATTAACGGTCTGTCAAAGTGGGGTGAAAAGCGGGTTACCATGGCCCCAAGTGGGGGGACGGCCCTTGAGGAGTCTGGAGTATTTTTTTTCCTTTAAATATTAACATCATTTAAATATCACAATAAACGGTAAATGTAAGGTTTTTGGTAAATAAATCGGTTGACTGATGGATTGTGTGTCCTACCCTACATATAGTGTCTGAGGACAGGCCCCCTCTCCCCTTTAAGCAAATGGTTTAGTCCGCCTTCACCGGGCTTTTTCAACTAGGCGCATTTAACTTAGCGTTCATTCTGCTGAAGCGGCAGTGCGCGTTGTATCTGTGCTGTGGAAGATGATGCCCAAGAAATCTAAATCTGGTTTTCAGAAAAGAAAACGAGGGAAAGCAACTGCTTATTTCCCAAGAATTGTGAGCCCAAATGTGAAAGCAAATAGCCTACATTTAATTTAACTCCTGTGGTAATAAAATGCTTCAATACCACTGCGATTGTAAGTGCTAAAAACTGCATAACATAGAATTAGAAATGGCATGATGCCTTATCTGTAATCTGAGGTAACTCTAAAAAATGTTTTAGTTTGCATACACTTATACTGTAGCTAATATGTTTAGCAACACTAAAGTCATGCAATTCCAACCAATGTTGACTTTCTTTTCACATCCATAAGAAAAATAAAATACCACATAGTTTTTATGATGCAAATGATTGTATGAAATTTGAGGAACACAAAGGAAAGTTTGAGGGGGGCTCATGAACACTGGTTGTGCATAGGGCCCAGAATTTGGTGCTATGCCCCTGCCCCTGAATATATTTTTTGCCTGATTTCAGCCAGCTTACCTTTGCTGTCAGGACTGTATTGTACCAGCACATAGGGCATAAGATAAAGGTACATTTAAAATCCTGCACCCAGCCATGGACTTCAATCAGATTTATAGTTTCGGAACTCTTCACAGATGAATGCACTTATCCCTAAATCAATCAATCAAATCAAATCAAATTTATTTGTATAGTGCTTTTTACAATTGATGTTGTCACAAAGCAGCTTCACAGAATTCCGGTAAAGACAAAGTTTTGACATAAAATACAAAAATGTAAAGAATGTAAAAATCCCCCAGGTGAGCAATCCAGGGGTGAAAGTGGCAAGGAAAAACTCCCTCAGGGCTGAGGAAGAAACCTTGGCAGGAACCAAGGCTCACAAGTGGGGCTACGCTTCTCTGGTCAAACAAGATGGTTGGTTATATCCAAGTATGTGGCTGGAGGCAGCAACCTTCCGTGTTGTCAGAGTATAAAAATAACGTATGCTATTTACTTGTTTCACTTTGACAACACTGGAAAAATGTGCATTTTTAAAAATATATTGAATAAAAAGACAAAGACAGATTGTGACACTTGCAGGTAGTGTTCTGGGAGGAGAGCAGGACCCCTCAAATCTTGGGATTGTTAGCATTTAGGCACTGCTTTGTTGGTTAAGCTGGTTGGGTGTCAATGCGGCAAGGTCACCCCCTGCCTGACTGTCTGGACAATCTTTCACCAAGATCAAGGTACATATGATGGGAAGTTGTTCAGCATGGCAGTAAAATATAGAGGTAGTTAGTTCTGCTATTTGTTTCCAAATGACTGGGCATAACACATAATAAGAAAAATACAGTTTGAGTTGTAGGTCCATTAGGCCTCATCTAAAACGGAGAACCAGAAAGGTAGCACAGACATCAACATACCTGAGTGAATGCGTCAAAGTAGTGGGATGAACGCACAGGCATCCCAGATTATCAGTGCATTATTTTTCAATGTGTGAGTAAACTATGACTATGTGCATACCTGGTCCTCACATATTAGTAAATTAAATGGAATACACTAGGATGTGATTTGGAAGCACTAACTGTAGGTCATGATTATATTCTGTCAGTAACCACTTTCCATAATTGTTTTTCGTGAACTGATGTGACTTTCTGAGAAGGATTACTTTGGATAAAAGGATCCTCATATCACGCTTTGTGTTCTCTCTCTTACTCTTGTCTCATTCCATTCCTAGTTCAGTGTTTTGATGTAACACTTGTTAATTGAAAACACTTGATTTAAATGCTCTCATTTTGTTTTGTACTTTAGTATTTATATCTTTAGTAGTTATGCTGTCCTTATAAATAAAAACTATACTTCAACAAATGGTTTCAGCAGTTTGTCTTTTCAGCAGCGTCACATGATCTGATTGACTGTTATCTGGAAACGACAAGGTAGAATAACCGGGTTCCGGAAAGCCACGCTGACAGAAACTTGGTTGAAGGAGACAGAGTACTCCCAAAAAGCACAGGATTTTTGGCTTTGAAGCAAACCAAGGATCTAAGGGGAAGACTTATCTCTACATTAGTTTCCTGGGGATCCAGCCAGGGTGACTCTGGGTGTTGCAGTCAGCATGTACCGTGTGGCAAGTGTGCGGTCTGACAAAACCATGGCCGTCAAGGAGCCTCTCAGCTCCTTAAGATCCCCTCACTCACCCCACCATGGGGCCTGGGTTAATGTTTTTTTACAGAACTAAAGGGCTCACATCTTTCCCAGAACTTCAGGGTAGAAAGTAACTCGATTCAGCAGTTAAGTCCCAGAACATTCTTGAGTCAACTTCTTCACAGTACTTGTTCTGGCCTGAAGCAGAGGTCCAAAAAAGAGAGGCAGGCCTAAGAAGGGTCCAGTTTTGAGCTCTGTCCTGAATCAAACTCAGAGTCAGGCTTTGTTTTCTGTCCAAAGTCCAGCTCCGAGCTTTGTCCAGAGCCCAGTTTTGAGTCACATCCAGAACCTGGCTCTGAGCCCCGTCCATTGACACACATTTTGCTCAGTCCAGAGTCCCAGTTCACCTGCCTCTTCAGTGCCAGTCTCCCAAGTTTCTGCATCTCCAGTACCAATGTCCTGAGAACTGCTACACCAGTACAAAGTTGAGTTGTAATTGTATTCTGAGACTCTGCTCTACCCACGACAGTGCCAAGAGCACCAACCCTGTGTGCGTCTGCACCCCATGCATCAGCCAAGCCATGCAGATTTACCCATTTGGCTGTTAGAATAATTTGAGTTGAGGCCTGCACAGTCTCCGGTACTCTCGGTTGACCTAATATGAGAACATTTGGATCTGTTCCTGCGGGATCTCAGGCATATTCCGGCATGTCCAACAACTCCAGTGCTCCAGTATCCACCCCATGGGGTGCCAGACAGTATATACTTCCTTCTTCCATATGTAGTTGATAATTTTAATCTGTGGAATTTTGCTGAAAATAGTTATCTTAGCAAATTCTGTAACGCTCATTCTCTTTTTTTTATGTCTATGGTTTATACAATCTATTTTAACACCTTTATCTTTATTCTTTTTCTTCGTCCCACTGCTGTGTTTTGACATAAAGCTTATTTCTATTCTTTTACTCTTGTTTGGCCTTTATCTTTTCAGTAGGATCCCAACTTGAAAAAAAAAGTGAATCAATGTTTATAATGTTATATATTCCATTCATAAATTATAAATTTGCTGGATTTCACCAATGATTTGAATGCACTCATGTATGATGTTGTCAGATTTTTCATTGTCTAGGAAAAGTTCTAAAATCTACAGCATTTAGTAACAAATCTAGAAACTTGTTCTAAGTTTACAGTGCAATTCTTCATCAGTGCAATAAAACACTGCTGTTGAAATTACAGAACCATTAAAAAGATCCCTTCTCTTCTGCTTTCCTCTGTTCTTGCATATTTTTTCTATAATTGCTAATATGTAAAAAAACAGATAAATTAGATATAAAATGCTCTATTCTAGAAAGAGTTAGGATTTATCAGTGTGTGTAACTAGACATCTAAAGCATTTAGTACTAGTATTTAGTACTTGTAATGTTTGCTTAGCAAACAGCGATTAGGGCACAACAGATACATACTATGTCATTATTTTAGATACTATCTCATTATTTTAGATACTATCTCAATATTTTGAGATACTGTGTCATTATTTTGAATTTAAATGCTAAATTAAGTGTGAGCCCAAAATTAAAATTACAATATAATCATTTTTTTTCAGTGAATTCAGCAATTCAAAGTTGTAATTTTCAAACTCACCAGCATGCTAAAAAGATGGCAAAATTCACAGTGCCTCTCCAATTTGCAATAACAATAATTACCTCTATTGCCATCAGTCTGATTCAAAATGCTTTTAAATATGCACACTGCATTTTGACACAGACTGAGAGCAGTAGGGGTTGAATGTTATTGCGAAGCAGAGAGGTGCTGTTTTGACCCTGCTGTTGAATGATCAAATAGAACATTCATTCATTCATTATCTGTAAGCGCTTATCCAGTTCAGGGTCGCAGTGGGTCCGGAGCCCTCCCGGAATCACTGGGAGCAAGGCAGGAACACACCCTGGAAGAGGCGCCAGTCATTCACCGGGCAACACACACACACTCACTCACACCTTTGGACACTTTTGAGTCGCCAATCCACCTACCAACGTGTGTTTTTTGGAGGAAACTGGAGCACCCGGAGGAAACCCACGTAGACACAGGGAGAACACACCACACTCCTCACAGACAGTCACCCGGAGCGGGACTTGAACCCACAACCTCCAGGTCCCTGGAGATGTGTGACTGCGACACTACCTGCTGCACTACCTACATTTTAAGTCAAATTGACTCCCTGTGTCCATGCGACTCTGAACTGGATATGCAGTTACAGACAATGAATGAATGAAAATATCAACAGAAGACTACCAAATTGAAAGCATGTTCAGATTGAGTCCATTTTCCAGAAACATCAAGTTCTCAGTGACAGAGACAAAAGGGACCATCCAGACTCTTATCAGTGAAAAGTGCAAAAGTCAACACTGTCTTGGGTTGGGGATGCATTCGTGCCTGTGTTATAGGTGACTTGCATACATGTGGAGCTGTATATTGGGATTTGAGATCGACATACGCTGCCATCACATATATTGACATTGCCAGGCCTCTTTCTGCACATGCTGCCACACGACTGTATCATATGCAGAATGAAGCCTGGTAGTGTCTTGTTTCAATGGCAATGTCAGTTGCAATTTAGACCTGTCGCCTATGGCACATTGTGAATAGTTATCAGATAACTACCAATCTCAATGTATTTGATTGTGTTACATGCATCAACTTTTCACTTTTGTCAGTTAAATAATGTTTCAATAGAATTAAGGAATACAGTTTTGGTTTTTGGAAACTCTGAACTATTATCTGAACAATAGACTCATACGTTTATCTTGTCTTTCTTTCTTTCTTTCTTTCTTTCTTTCTTAGCATCCACCATGAATCCCATGTCCCATCTTTATTATAAAAAGTCCAGTTACTCTCCATATCGAGACCGGATCCCTCTGCACATCGTCCGGGCAGAGTTGGAGCTCTCTCAGGAAGAGCGGGCGTTCCTCTTGGCTGTGGAGAAGGGGGACTATGCAGGGGTCAAGCATGCACTGCAAGAAGCAGAGGTCTACTACAACATAGATGTGAACTGTGTGGACCCACTAGGCCGCAGTGCCCTGCTTATTGCTATAGAGAATGAGAACCTTGAAGTGATGGAGTTGTTGCTGGACCATGGAGTAAACACTGGAGATGCTTTGCTCTATGCCATCCGTAAAGAAGTGGTAGGAGCAGTGGAGTTGCTGTTATCTCACAGAAGACCAAGTGGAGAAAAACAGGTGGGTATATACTGTGCCTGAATTTAAAAATGGACCCAGAGGGAGTGAGAAAATGAGTGAGATTTTGTTGTCAAATTTTGTCCTTTAATTCTTACATAATCTGGCAAATCTCTACTTGATTGGATTGCACTGGATTATGCTAGCTACCAATCTTTCTCTTTCATCCAGTGGCCAGATTAACAAATGTCTATCCCATTCACACTGCAAAGCACTTTACATTCCAGAACTGAAATTGAATTGATAAGTGCTATATTTAATGGTGACTCTGTGTCTTAAAAGATTATCATAGCATTAGACCCTCAACATCAGCCTAATGAATAAATACCTTTCTGAAATGAAGGGGGTCTGCATGAACAGTCCCTTATTTATTCATTCATTGTCTGCAACCGCCCATCCAGTTCAGAGTGGCGGTGGGTCCGGAGCCTGCCCGGAACAACCGGGTGCAAGGCAGGTACACGTCCCAAAGGGTGCACCAGTTCCCCACAGGGCGACACATGCTCATACATTTACCCATATGCTTACCCACGGACACTCCCGATTCGCCAGTCCACCCACCAACGTGTGTTCCCGGACCATGGGGAAAACACAGGTACAGGGGAGACCACACCAAGCTCCTCACAGTCAGTCCCTGGAGCTGTGTGACTGCGACACTACCTGCTGTGCGACACCACTGTGCCACCCATCCTTTTTTTTAGTTTTAAACATTTTAATATATTTGTAGGCGGGACGGTGGTGCAGCAGGTGGTGTCGCTGTCACACAGCTCCAGGGACCTGGAGGTTGTGGGTTCAAGTCCCACTCCAGGTGAACGACTGTGAGACGTTTGGTGTGTTCTCCCTGTGTCCATGTGGGTTTCCTCCAGGTGCTCCGGCTTCCTCCCACGGTCCAAAAACACACGTTGGTAGGTGGATTGGCGACTCAAAAGTGTCCCTAGGTGTGAGTGTGTGTGTTGCCCTGTGAAGGGCTGGTGCCCCCTCCAGGGTGTGTTCTTTGCTTTGTGTCCAATGATTCCAGGTAGGCTCCGGACACATCGCAACCCTGAACTGGATAACGTTTACAGATAATGAATTAATATATTTGTAATTAAAAAATGTATCAACTGCATTATGAAAAAAGAATAAAATAAAAATTTATAGTTTAAAAGACTTTTAAACAACCAACCTCATTAAATCTTAATTTTGGAAATGCATACAAGATCCACACAAATACTAAATACACAAGTGTAAAATGAAAATCTCACTATCCAATTATGATCAACTAATCTGAGCCAGACGTTAATAACAGGTATGAAC
Organism: Hoplias malabaricus; assembly: GCF_029633855.1. NCBI lineage: Eukaryota > Metazoa > Chordata > Actinopteri > Characiformes > Erythrinidae > Hoplias > Hoplias malabaricus. The sequence continues at coordinate 75,327,077 of NC_089801.1, forward strand.
AGGGCCTCAAAACAGTCTCAAACAGTAAATCTGTAGGTTAAAAGAGGAAAGATATTTCAAACAGTGGTTTAAGTCTGTTTTTAGTTAATTTTCCGGGGCCAAAGTCCAAATATGTAAAACTATTATGTACTATTAAAGCACAGAAACATTACTGATCATTATGAAACAAATATCTTAAGTTAGCATTATTACAGGTGTTACATTAGAAATGGTCATGAGTCTTTAATGTTTAAAGCCAGTGTTAATTCACACTCTACACCAGGGGTGGGCAATTGTATCCGCATAGGGCCGGTGTAGCTGCTGTTTTTTGTTCCAACTAACCAGGAGGTCACATGATCAGTTGGTCCTTGTTGGATAAGACCCCTGCTCTACACCCTAACACTTGATATGAGACAATGTGTTTATAGATGTTTCCCAGTTTGTGTTTTCTTGACAACTGATTAAAAAATGGATTTAGTCAGTAAAAAAAATCTGTGAGCCCTAAAATATTTGGCTCATGTAAGCTCTCGCAGTCTTGTACTTTCATTATTATCATCACTATAGCAACTGTTGCAGCCACATGGGAGCTCTGAGGAGAGGACTGTTGTTCTAATGGATTGCTAATAAATATCAACATGTAATGCTCTTGCTCACATATTTTGAACCTATTTTATTCATTTAAATTTAAGAAACTGAAAAAAGACAACATGAACACATTCCGTGTCCTTCAAGACTATTGGGACAAAGATATCAGAGAATTTTGATTTGCTTAAAGCCCTATTGTTGGAGATGAATGAGGTGCTGAGTCTGGTCCAAGGACTCTTTTTGTTATAGCGCTGTGGATACTGGCCAATACATTCCCTGTATTCCATGAGGAGAGAAATTGCAACCATTGTTCATTAACCTCTAGCTACATGCTAGCCACCTTGAAAGTTAGATTGATTGATACATTTGCATTTCGATAATAGATGGACTGCAGAATTGGTCCAATTGGTCTTGGTCCAAACAGAATTGCCTTCAGAATATTGCTGTATGCACTTCTCATATTTATATAATTTATATATAAAGTAAATCAATTCTAAGTATACAACATAGGGCGTGTACTATTAAATCTTGTTTAGCATTTAATATCAAAATCTCAAACATTCTCTGAGAATAGAGAATAAACCGTCTACCCTCATAAATCCTAATCCTTATGAAGTATAGCAGGCTTCATGATTCGCCTAATTTTACCTGATTCTCTGAACTACTTCTTGATCTTGTAGATCTCCAATGTATTCAAACTACTTACCGTACCTTTGCTTGTTAGAGGTTGGCTTTTAGGGAAGTGCAGTCTGAATAATTTTAATATCAATGTATCTGTTAAGTTAATGAAACGATATTTACTACAGATAAATGGGGAGGCGATTTGATATATTACTAAAAAGCAGTTTTTGACCAAAGAAAACATTAATTCAAATACGCTATGCAGTTACTTTATGATTACAAAAAACATGGCTTGAGACATTTTTTCTTTGATTATTCTCTACTGTTAGAGAATGTTATGTGGGTATGAGATGGGATTCTCAGATTGGATATTGATATATTAACCAGTTAAATGGAAGGACTCTCAAATACACAATATAAACATTTTTATAGTACCATGCAGGATAAGCCCACAGAGGAATCGGTAATTGTCTTTCATTATCTACCTCTTTTTCTACACTCTCTCTGCCTTGCTCTTTTCTCTATTGGTTTGCCCATAACTGCTGCTCTGTTTACTTCTTCTGACATATTCTGGTAGAAAGAAAAACATAACAGGGATATTTATGAAAAATTAAGAGCATTTATAATAGTTGTACGTATACAACCCTTTAAAGAGATTGACTTTCCTCTCATTTCTTCCACACTCTAGTGGAAGTGCCCATTTAATTAATTCATTCATACATTCATTTATTCATTATCTGTAACCGCTTATCCAGTTCAGGGTCGCGGTGGGTCCGAAGCCTACCGGGAATCATTACAAGATGGGAACACACCCTGGAGGGGGCGCTAGTCCTTCACAGGGCAACACACACACACATACATTCACTCACACCTACGGACACTTTTGAGTCACCAATCCACAAACCAACGTGTGTTTTTGGACCATGGGAGGAAACCGGAGCACCCAGAGGAAACCCACGCAGACACAGGGAGAGCACACTAAACTCCACAGATATTCACCCTTATTTATTTATTCATTTATTTATTTGTATAACACTTTTTGAAACCTAATGGTGTCACAAAGCATTTTTACAATTCAAAACTAAAACAAATATAGCATGAATATTCCCATGTGTGCAAGCCAAAGGCATTAGAGGCCAGGAAAATCTCCCTTGAATTTAGAGCAAGAAACCTTGAGAGGAACCAGGACTCACAATGGGATCATTCCTTCTTACAAATTTTTGCAGTTTTGGATCCCTTAAGTACAGTTAGCCAACTCAGGAGACGTCTAACTACATTACCAAAAGTGCTACAAAACTACATAACATGAGTAACAAATGAGTTTTTGTGGCAATTCAAACAGTGCATAAAATCATACAGACAAGTTCAACCCTAGCTTCATACAAACAAAGGTCAATTTTTCCCCTCAAACACACCGTTCCACCTCAGAAGGTGCGGAGCTTCTAAATATAAACAACCAAAGAGAACTGTTTCTCCACAATCGTAGATGTTCCCTTTAACTACCATGTTTGTACCTGAATGCACTAGCTATAGTATTATTTCTAGTAATACCTAGAGTGTTAGCTATATTTGCGCAACTGTTATTAGCTGATTAGCTCATTTCTAGTGTTAGTTTTCATCACGCAAGCTCCTTCCTCAGCTGACCTGAAAATCTACTAATTTAATCAATGGCTAGAATTGCTTGGCTTTTTTTGGTAAATACAGTTTTGTTCTAATGTGAATGTGTTTTTACCTCAGTATTGGTATTAGTCTAAAAGTGCCCTCCATTCTTGATTTTTTTATTCTGTTCTTCCTCAGATACCCTCTCTAATGATGGATGCACAGTTTTCAGAGTTTACACCCGACATTACTCCCATCATGCTTGCTGCCCACACTAACAACTATGAGATCATTAAGCTGTTGGTCCAGCACAAAGTCACCATTCCCAGACCACACCAGATAAGGTGTGACTGTGTGGAATGTGTATCCAGCTCTGAGGTGGACAGCTTGCGACACTCCCGATCCCGCCTTAACATCTACAAAGCCCTGGCCAGTCCTTCCCTCATTGCCCTCTCCAGCGAGGACCCCATCCTCACCGCATTCAGACTTGGCTGGGAATTGAAGGAGCTTAGCAAAGTGGAGAATGAATTCCGTCAAGAGTATGAGGAACTTTCACAGCAGTGTAAACGCTTTGCCAAAGACCTTCTAGACCAGGCACGAAGCTCCCGTGAACTAGAGACCATTCTCAACCACCGTGATGACCAGAGTGAAGAGCTAGACCCGCGAGAGTGCAGAGACCTGGCCAAGCTTAAACTAGCCATCAAGTACCACCAGAAAGAGGTGAGCCAAGCTGTACAAGCAATTGTACAGATACATTAATTCTGTCATTTAATCCTCCCCTTTATGTAACTTACATTATATTACAGAGCATACTCTAATCTAGTGTAGTCAGATGTCTGTTTCATAATATTTCAATTATTTTAGCTGTTAAGGTAAAAATCTATTAGTAATATCAATGCATTAGAACAAAACAAAACTGTAACATATTAGATAACTACACACTACTTTTTATCATGTCATCATGTGCAGAATTACAATAGTAAGTTTTAAGAATATATGAATATATTTGTGCTGTCAAAATGAATGCGTTAATGCAGACAGGTATTGAATGTGGGTTTTTTTTATGCTAATTTATCATATTTTAAAAATGTACGCTGACCCGAACCCTCCCATAATCCAATCTTTTCAGAGTCTAGTGACGTATTGCAGGTTCTAATTAGCGATTTAAACACAGAGTCATACTGTTGAGTCCAGAAGGGTGATTACATATTATTTACACTGAACTATGTATTTCAACCTGCTCTTCAATGGTCAGGACCCCCACAGGATCACCAAGGTGGTGGATTGTTTTCAATGCTGCAGTGACACTGACATGGCGGTGGTGTGTTAGTGTGTGTTGTGCTAGTATGAGAAGATCAGACGCAGAGGTCAGTGGAGTGGTCAGTGTGTCAGTGAGATTGGAAACAAGGAGGTGGTCATAATCTTATGGCTGTTAGATGTATTCTGTCATTGCGGTGACATCTTTTCCAGGGCAATCTATGTTTCATTCCAGCAAGACACTGCTAGGCCTGATTCTGCACATGCTACAATAGTGTGGCTTGCCTGCAGTTCAGACCTGTCTCCAATAGCACATTATGAAGAGATAAATCATACACAAGTGGCCACACACTGTTGAGCATCTTGTATGAAGCAAGATTTGGGAAAACAAAACAAAACAAAAAAATGGGTCATTCCTTGATCAACTATTCCTGTTACCATCTACAAAAGATAAAGGTATTTAGGAATGAGGGCCTTGTATCCTGTTTTACAGATACATGACTGGCATTTGTAACAAACAAAACCAATTCAGTGATTATAATTGCAGGACTCCCACCTCCATAGACATAAATGCATTAGGGAGTAACTGCACCCCACTGGTTTCAGGTAACTCCACTCCTAGTTCAACATTGAAAAATGCTTAAAGGAGGGAGGGACAAAATGTAGACATTGCAAGGCCAAAATACTACCTTATGCTTCTCATATTTATGAGTGAGGCACAGGTGTAGGTCATCAGGGTACTGTAACAAGGGTTAACTGATATGCAGAATGTGACACTGGCATGTCATCAGAGCTGAACCAGAAAAGCGTTGCAGATTGACCACAATGAAAAGAGTGTATTGACAATTTGGAAAAGTTGTAATTTAAAGCAGGGCTTGAAAATGTAGTCAAGGATCAGCTTATTCCCTGTTTAAATGAAAACCATTAGGGAAAATATTAACGAACCATTTCACCAATATTTATGAATCATTTCTCAGTGTGAAAACTGCATTGCTTAGCAGTGGTTCTCAGTACTGGTCGTATGGGATAAAGTGTAATTTTGCAATATCTTTGAAAATATTTAAGAAGCATTTAAAACAGTCATTTATTAAAGGTGCAATATTCTATATTTTAAACATGAATATAGCAGAAGCTAATTTCAGTGGAACTATGTAATGGAGTAAAGGCAGAGAAAGAAGTCACACACCCTCTGTATGTGTTGTTCTCTGCATCTTGTTTACATAGACAGGTAGGCAACAAGTGTATGTTTGTCCCACACCGTGGAAACTTTGGACTGCACCACATTAGGTTTACCCTCCCTAAGAGACAGGACAGTACCTACCCATATAGCATTGTATCTGCCGATGGCAGAGTGCAATATAAAAGATTCAGGATAAAATGGCCGTTCCAAATATTACTGCAACGAAACACTTTCTTTAGCTAAAAATGCCTTACACAGAAAAAAACAAAACAAGTATCGTCACTGGATTGGCTTTTCAGAGATGGACAAAACCAAGAGTTTTTTGACCAGATTCTGAAATAAAGTTATGGTTTTTTGTTACAATCATAACAAATTTATCATTGAAAGGTTTTTTTAACATGTTAACTATTAAGAGTTAAAGCAGTGAGTTAGACACCTGATCACATCAATCTCAGTCATTTAAAATGCCTAACTTCCAAACGTTCACAAAAAGTGTTTTCACACTGTGCACAAAACAAACCATGGTTCAGTTCTGTCAGGACAGAGACCAAATTTTGGTCATTTAGTCCAAACTAAGTAGGTCTCTAAGCACCAGAGAGCTGCCAAAGGCCTCCAACGTGATTCTGAATTGGCATTTCTTCTCCTTGTTGTGTAAGTAACTAAATGACTAAATAAAATCCCATGTCTGTTTTCATGAGTGACTGGCTGGAGTTGGCATCATTTGTTGTCAATATTATGAACTCGAGTATGTTCATCTGCTGAAGAGGACAGGGGAAGCGTGGCTGATTACAAAACATTTGTTTTGGTCTGACATGCTGGTACGCCTTATATTAACTTTCCCTTTGCTACTTGTTGGTAGTTCATGTGGCAAGCCAACATTTAAAAATCAGTGGTTAGCTATAAGTTACAGGCATCAGGCAGCAGCAACAAATATGTTCTAACCTCTATTTGCCACTTTGGAAAATATTTAGTGAGAGATCTTAATGTCAGAAACAATTATAAGCATTACCTGACACAAATGTTTTACAATATGAATCCTGGCAAGGTATTTAAAAGTGCTTAAAGTTTTTGGTATTCATTACATCTGAACTAACAATGATTTGTTCTAAGAACAGACTTTTCACTTAATATCTTATATATCCCTGACATTAACAGGTATTGCAATGAGATATCATTATATTATATTTGTTTAATCTGTAAGTGGGCCCTAAGGCTTTGTTTCTCTAATGTTTGTCAGTTGCCATGAAGGAATCATATAGATGTTATGGACTATATAAAGAATATAAAATAGTCTATAAAACCTTGGCAGGAATCCCTCTGGACTCAATAATACGTTTGAGGCAGCTAAAACATGTTTTGTCAAACACATGAAACGGCATTTCTAAAAGGTTAGTTGTGGTGTTATCTATTGTCCTCCTCTGACTTTGTGTACATAGAGATGCTCTTTCCACCCAGATTAAAATACAATGTGTGTGTTCATCATTCAAATGTAATAGCTTCCTCTGAACACTGCCCCTGCCCCACTTAACTTGTCACATGGAGTTAGGTGGTACACGCGCATGTAATTTCCTCATACAATATTAACATGTTCTGTTATTTTGGGTAAAGCAGTAGATGTGGAAGCAAAGAAGAAAGGATGCATTCCGAGAAGAAAATACAATTAAAGGACATTCGAATAAAGAGCATAGGAAGTTGACATTTATGACACCAAAGATCAGACAAAATTTGGGACAAAAACACAGTAATTCTATATTGTAAAATAGGAAGGAAATGAATTCTGACCACAACTGGATGCCTCTTATCCCTAGCTGCTCATGAACTACTGCGTGGGAGCTGTATTCACTGTATTGCTGTATGCTTTTACAGCATTTTCTTTCCTCGTCATTTATTCATCTGACTTGGCAAGAATAGCAAGGGTCATTTAAATTAAACAATACTTAAGCTGAATTGTATGCTCCATCACCAAACGGCACCCACAAACAAGACTGAAAAATAGAGCAGACTGTCTACTGGACATAAAAATGATCCAATATAAAAGGAGTGTATAACATCACACGGTGTATGTGTATTTTACCAAACAGATAGCCCTTTGGTCTGCAAAGTTGATGGTTCCTTTCCCATGACTAGCAGGAATATTGGGGCCATGGGATGGGAAGGAACAGCACTGTCTTCTTCCTCAGCATCTATGGCTGAATTGCCCTTGAGGTGTTGGGATGGCTGCCTGCCAATCTGTGTGTGTTTTTGTGTGCACACTGCAGTAGTATGGTATTGTGTGTGTGTGCACGCACAACTGATGCTATTGGTGTTCTGGTAGTGTGAGAAAAGAAATGGGCCAGTATTTAGCCATCAGATCTAACCATAATACATTTGGCTAACAGCCCAAATACCCCTTCACTACCACACCCCTCACACACACACACAAAAACAAAACAAAACAAAAAAGCACAAAAAACAGGGGGTACCAGGTATCGAGCAAGTAAGCACCCATAAACAGTGCTAAAAATGCCTGGTGACTCAGACTCCTTCAGCACGCTTGGCAGCAGATATCAGTGGTTATAGCAGGTAGCTAGCCACTGAGCAACGGCAGTCAAAATGGGCTCCTTCAATCAACAAGAACTGCAGTTAGCAGCAGTAATATCAGGCAGCTGTCCACCGAAGAGTGGCAGTGAAAATGAGATCTCAGTTGGAAGATCAGAGATAGCAGCAGTGAGAGCGGGCAGCTAGCCAGCAAGGAGCAACGATGAAAACAGGCTCCATTAGTCAGCAGTCACAGGAGATGGCAGGAATTACAGCAGGGAATTTGCCAACCTCTGTGGCCAATGTGTGGTGTTGAAAGTAGCCTCCTTTAGCTCACAGAGTAGCACTGGTTATAGCAGCCAGCAATAGCACTGAGCAGTAGTTGTAAAAATGGGCTCTCTGTGTTGGTAAGAATGGCAGATAACAAGCCTCATTTGGATATTTACATTGAAAGTTCTTTAAAAATAACATATTACGGTACAAAAAGTAAATGTTTTTACAAATGTTTGATTTTTATGACTCAGAATGTTCAGATATTCAGAGAAAAACAAGTGATTCAGGTAACAGCCAGTGACAAATCTAGCCAGTGATAATAATGAAAATAAGGAAGTGATGCGTAGGCCCAGTATGCATTCACTGAACCGCAGGCAGACAACGCTCTTTAACATTTCTGTCAAAGTAGATGCTGTGTGTGAGATGTTCCCTATTTTTAAAATCACTTAAGACTGTAATGGTTATGTTTGTAGAACCAACAGAGTTGGTTTATCACTGTAAAGCCGAGCTGAATGAGTCATGTAACCCCGCACTGCTTGTACATTAAAATAAACATAAAAACAAGATTTCATTCTATGAGCAGATATTAAAAAACATCAGTGAAGTTTGAAGTATGAAGAGCAATTAGAACACGAGCTGTAGATATGTGTGTGAAGATTTCTAGGTATAATAATAATAATAATACAAAAGCAGAAGATAACAGATGGAGAACTAAAGTAGCAGCATCATAAGAAGTGTGATGGATAGCACTTTCTGAGTTCTTCAGAGTCCAATCTGATGCCAGGTACTAGGTACTGGTGTGCAATGTTTCTGTGATTTCTGTAGGTTCAGTTTAGAAAGATCAGTGATTTTGAGATGTTTATGAAATGTGAAAGCTGCATTTTTTTTGTGTCAGTTTGTGTGTCACAATCTGTTGCATTTCTTACACCTTTACAACTATACAGAATTTTAAAAATAGGTTAAACCCTCACTTAAATTTCAGGTTGCTATTCAACATGGTGCACACTGGTAATTGTTTTTAAAAACAATCAATAAATAAAGTAATTAGAGAAATAAAAATACAGCTACTTGTGTTTAATATTTCAAGAGATTTGGGTTCCAGTTGTTCTTATTTTATACCTTTTTAACCCCAATTTTCTTTACAATAATAGGTTTAAACATGAAATATGCCACGCTAGTGAAACCCCATAGAAAGTTATAGCATAATATGGTTTTGTATTTATTGCTTGATGCTTAAGTAATCATTCTACAATAATGTTGAAATAGGGGTGGTATCCCAGACAGGGATTAAGCCTAGACCTAGACTATGTCTTCCTTTCAATGAAAATTCCCAATTCAAAATGCGGTGTAATCCAGAACTAGGCTTAATCCCTGTCTGGGGAAACCACCCTATACCATTTGGGCTAAAACAAATAGCCCACTCCTATGTTTTGTAGACTCAATCAAGCTGGAACCAGAGGATAATGGAGTCAGTGGATCATTTCTTGAGACATATACAACCTGTAGTAGTTGTGATCTGTTATTTGGAGCGGTTTCAGAGTACTACAGGATTGCCTTGCTGTAACGAGAGCAGCCAAAAAAGCAGCAAAGACTAAATGAATTAGCATTTAAATCACATCCAACCTGAACTGTGCAAAATGAGATTGAGCTAGCAGAGTTCTTGCATGGAAAACGGAGAATGAGGAACACAGTATAGTGAGATGGAAAGAGAAGGGATTGGGGGGTGTCTATGCTTGAAAACTGCCGTAGACCTGTATCATCTGCACACACTTTAAAATTTGTGCTAATATTTATATTAGCACATGAACACACAGTATTTGATTTCCTCTGGAAAGAGGTTGATAACAAAACACGATTTATATGTATATTTGATAGAACAGTGCTTTCTAGACATGCCAGTGGATTTAGAAACTTTTTAAAGCGTTTATCTTTATTCCATAGCTTCATTTTATTATTTTTTTAGCAGCTTAGATATGGAACTACATATATTTGGGTCATCTCTAGTAAAATCAAAACATGCTGTCACAGGTTTCTCCTGTTTTAGCATTTGAACGTGATTACGCTGTCAAATCTTTTGTTCCCAATTCTTGTAGAATAAAATATCCCTGAGTCACTGGTGAGAGATTATTTCTTCACAATAAGCTCATAGCATTTCAGGATTTACAGCATGAGTTCCTAGCCAGCCAGAAGCCTATTGTCAGATTCCTCAGCACTGTTATTATTTATACATTGATATAAGTATTTAGGTCAGATTTATCTTTTGTAGTCTTTCTAGCAGTGGGTAAATTTACCCTCACATTGAGCCATGACGTTGCGTGCTTCCTAGTTTACAAAAGGCTTTTAAGTCACTGGCTGTTCTACTTTGTCAACACACCAAATACAATTAATGTTTAACTTAGGATTTAAAAAAATGTGTTTGATTTAGTCATTTTTAAATTGTGCTGCCATATTAAACTCACTATAATTCAATAGGCTCTTGTTTGTGAAATCTTAAAAGATAGGATTGAATGTCAACAAATGAAGACTAGTTCAAATGTATCTATTTCCAACCATTTTAGATGCATCTTGTACATTCTGTACAATCCTTAAATAGCCTCCTACACTCTTCAGTTAAGGAACACAAACAAATGAAACATTGAACTATCTGTATCTTTCTCTCTTTCTCTCCTGTTGCAGTTTGTGGCTCAGCCAAACTGTCAGCAGCTTTTGGCAACTCTCTGGTATGATGGCTTTCCAGGATGGCGGCGTCGGCACTGGGCGGTCAAACTTGTTATGTGCATCATCATCGGCCTTCTCTTCCCTGTGTTTTCGATCATCTACCTGCTGGCTCCCAGAAGCTCACTGGGGTTCTTCATTAAGAAGCCCTTCATCAAATTCATCTGCCACACTGCCTCTTACCTCACCTTCCTCTTCTTCCTACTCCTAGCTTCCCAGCACATTGCGCGCACCAACCTCCACATGCAGGGTCCACCACCTACAGTAGTGGAGTGGATGATACTGCCCTGGGTGCTAGGTAAATGTGTGTTTTTGTCCTTTTTTATCATGTTCCAGCATGCTATGGCTTTTCTTTTATTAGATGAATTGAATTTAACAGTATTTGCAAATATAATGTTTAAAAAAATGACATTTCAAAGCATCTCTCTCTCTCTCTCTCTCTCTCTGTCCCTCTCTCTTTCTCTCTCTCTCTCTCTCTCTCTGTATATATATATATATTCACTGATTTCACTTTTTAGAAAAAAGGATTTTTTAAATAGAGAATTATAAAATCTCAGGATTTTCATTATTTAAAGGAACACTACATAATATGTTTACCTTTAAATTACATCTTCAAAGTTACTGTGATGCTTCATTGACATGAAATAGAGAAAAAAGCAGCTGTTTTTGCTATTCTAGGCTCAGCACTGTAGAAACTGCACTATGTAGCTTTTGGAAGAGGGCAGGAAACCAATGCTTCCCCATTGCATTTATAACAGTGCTGTAAACATTATTTACACTAGGGGGGCGCCCCAGGAGCCAAAAACCCATATCTTACATAGTGTTCCTTTAATATACAGTCTTTTTCTATATTACAGGTTCTGATCCTTTGTTTTTTGTTTTTAATTTTGATTAGATATTTGTTATATCATTGTATCATTGTTATTTTCCAGAATGTATGCCAATTAAATCCCCACAGACTTTTAATATTATTTAGATTTTCGAGGTCATGTTTTTCCTCATCTATTTTCCTTTGACTTTTCCCATCCTTATACAGGTAGGTTTTCCATCTTCAGGAAATGAATAATGGGCATTTCGATGGAAAATGTAATAAACGAAATGCTACCTCTGTCTTTTGTACTGTACTGTAGGCATGTTTTGTAGGTCATCTGTCTAAATTCCTGAGACAATCTGTTATAGAAGTGGTTTATTAAAACTCCATCGATCAGTGGAAATATACCACCTTTTAAAAAGCTTATACAAATAATGTATAGTAAAATACATATAGGATAATTATTTGTTTTGTTCTTGTTGCATAAACGCATGTGTATCTATGTGTTATATTTGCAGGGTTTATTTGGGCTGAAATTAAAGAGATGTGGGACGGAGGTTTCACTGAATATATTCATGACTGGTGGAATCTAATGGACTTTGCGATGAACTCTCTTTACTTAGCTACTATTTCTCTTAAGATTGTTGCTTATGTCAAGGTAAGTGTTAAAACATTGATTTGTCATTTAGTAGTATGTTCTCAATATGAATACAAATTCACACACACACATAATGATTACATGACCATCTGCAGCTGTGTGAGTCAGCATACATGACAAGGTTTCCAGCCCACACAAGTCTCTTGCATGCTGCAACCTGTTTGGGTGACACATAAAAATACACTATGATTAGGAGAAATTATGAGATTATGAAGAACAAGAACTGTTACTTTGTTAATCCAGTTGGGGAAACTGAGCCTCTGTGTTTAACTCATCTGTTGTAGTGAACACACATATTAGTGAACAATAGTGCTAGGGGTAATACTTCATGACAATTGGCATAAACCCACATAAACCTTCATAAGGCTTATTCCAACAGTATCCCATTAAATGTTATAACAACTGTTGGAATAAGCCTGTGCTGTAATAAGTGTCTATAAATGTCTGTATTGTTTATCATATTCATCCTGGATGAATAAAAAATGTAATCATGAATTTTGGGAAATGTACACTGCTAAATTAATCACTACTTCTATTAGCCACATTAAAACACATGAAAAGAATGATAAAATAACTCAGGCTTCACACAGAACAACCATTTCACTCCCTTTTCACTGAATAATGAAAAGAAGGGCAAAAGAAGCAAGCAAAGATAGTGTGAATTTTCATTACTGTGAATGTGTGAAAAATTGTAAGAAATTCATTACTATTCTGCCAAAGACACATTCTGGTCAATGGTGAGATTTATACGATTTATAAATATAGGTGTCAATCTTTGGAAACCCTAGTGGCCCTTAGTGAATGGGCTTATTAATGTTTTCTTGTGACTAGAAAGTAACATTTGTGAAAATGATTTTGGTACCTGATTTTTACATTGGTTTCTGCATCTCCTTAAAAGTATAACAGTTCACGTCCACGTGAGGAATGGGAGATGTGGCACCCAACGTTGATGGCCGAGGCTCTATTTGCCATTGCCAACATCTTCAGTTCCCTGCGCCTCATTTCCCTCTTCACCGCCAACTCTCACCTTGGCCCACTGCAGATCTCACTGGGGCGCATGCTGCTGGACATCCTCAAGTTCCTCTTCATTTACTGCCTGGTACTGCTGGCCTTTGCCAATGGCCTCAATCAGCTATACTTCTATTACGAGACACAGGCTGTCGATGAGCCTAACCACTGCAAGGGGATTCGCTGTGAGAAACAGAACAATGCCTTCTCCACGTGAGTGTACATGTGTTAACATGAGGTTAAATGGTATAGCCTGGTGATTTTCCACCAGTTGGCACTGAAATAGCCTAAATATAGCCTAAATCTAAAGATGTAATAGATAATAGTTTTTAATTTAAAGGCAATGCTGCAAAACTAAACAACTTGAGTTATAAAAGAGTTTCTGTGGTAATTCAAACATTTAATAAAAACTTACAGAGATGTATAAGTTCAGCCACGTTTTTCTCCTCAAACATATCATTCCACCTAAAAAAACAGAGCTTCTGAATGTAAGCAAACCTGAAAGAACTGCAGTTCCCCACAGTTGTAGGTAATTTATTAATTACCAGTATAATCATGAGGTTGAGTCAGGGGCATATATAGGTGCATCTCAATAAATTAGAATTTAATTTCAGCAATTTAATTTAACTCATATAGATTCATGACAAACAGAGTGATCTATTTCAAGCGTTTATTTCTTTTAATGTTGATGATTATGGCTCACAGCCAACGAAAACCCAAATGTCATTATCTCAGAAAATTTGAATAATCAACACAAAACACCTTGACTTCACAGACGTCCAGAAGGCAGACATTTACACCTTCCTGCCTGTGTCCAAGCATATTAATGGAAAGTTGAGTCATGCTTCTTATGACCCAGAGACAATGCTAAAAGCGTCTCACCTGGGTCGAGGAGAAAAAGGACTGGACTGTTGCTCAGTGTCCAAAGTCTTGTTTTCAGATGAAAGTAAATTTTCATTTTATTTGGGGATCAAGGTCCCAGAGTCTGGAGGAAGTGTGTAAAGGCTCACAGTCCAAGCTGCTCAAGGTCTAGTGTGAAGTTTCCACAGTCAGTGATGGTTTGTGGAGCCATGTCATCTACTGGTGTTGGTCCACTGTGTTATATCAAGTCCAAAGTCAGTGCAGCCGTCTACCAGGAATGTTTAGGGCATTTCATGCCCAAAATACCAATACCTGGTTTAATAACCACAGTCTCACTGTGTTTGATTGGCCAGCAAACTCACCTGACCTGAACCCCATAGAGAATCTGTGGGGTATTGTCAAGAGGAAGATGAGAGACACCAGACCTAACAATGTAGACAAGCTGAAGGCCACTATCAAAGCAACCTGGGCTTCCATAACACCTCAGCAGTGCCACAGGTTGATCGCCTCCATGTCACGCCACACTGATACAGTAATTAATGCAAAAGGAGCCCCGACCAAGTTTTGAGTGCATATACTGTACATATTTTTCAGTAGGCCCAGATTTTTGTATTAAATTCTAATTTTCGGAGATAAGTACATTTGGGTTTTTATTGACTGTAAGCCATAATCATTAAAAAGAAAAATAAATATATGCTTCAAATAGATCACTGTTTGTAATAAATCTATATAATATGACTTTAATTTTTTAATTACTGAAATAAATTAACTTTTTGATGATGAGCTAATTTACTGAGATGCACCTGTATATGTGCATGTACAGTGGGGCAAAAGGGTATTTAGTCAGCCACTGATTGTGCAAGTTCTCCTTCTTAAGATAAAAGAAGTCTGTAATTTTCATCATAGATACACTTCAATTATGAGAGACAAAATGAAAAAAAAAATCCAGGAAATCACACTGGAAAATTGCCCCACTGTATGTGTTGTATCAATAACTGACTGCTACACATACACACCAAGATTTTTAAATATATTTTTAAGTTTGTTGCAAAGCAGCTTCACAGAATTCCAAGTCCTGTCCCAATAAGCAAGCTGAGGCTAAAGTTGCAAAGCAAAGTAGAGAAAGAAGGAACCCTGAGAGGACCAAAGTACTCAAAAGGAGGACCCATCCATCCTTCTCTGTAATACAGTGGAGCAAGACAGGACAAAGAACAGACAAAATGATGACATTTGGGGTAATAATGAGATTACCGTAGTCTATAATGTAACATAATGGCCCTCATCATCCTCTCCAGCCTGTGTTTGAAACACATTTATAATGGGAGCTGGTGAGCAGGTGTTCAGGTAGCAGTGATAGACCCTCGGATACAAGTGCAGTAGACAGAGATTAGGTTGGAAAATGCTGGAGTATTCTTCTGAAGACAGATATTAAACTACTTGTTTTCTATTTCTGACCAACTTCTTGTTTCTATTACCTCTTTTACTACTTGTGATTCATAACCTATTCTAAGCATACACACACACACACACAAACACACACCTCTTCTATAGCAGGCTGAGTGCTGGTGAATGTTCATTCAGAGCCCTGTTTATTATAGTAAGTTATACTGTAAGTTATAGTATATTAAGCCATGTTTATTATAGTAAGTACTTGTTACTGTATGTTACATAAGATAAGAACATCTCAAAAATATTAATGAACTTATATTTGAAGGACACACCATGATTATTTTGATTATCGTCCAGATTACGAAAGGAAAATGTCTGGAATTCTGCGATGGAAACATGATGAAACATGGAGAGCAGCGATTTGCTATGTATCATATAAATGTGGATCAGTAAAATGGTTCCCATTTAGAATTCCAAAGATTGCAGGTTTTTTATTAAGTCTTACCATAAGTGTGAGAGAATATTGCATCACTTCACTGGGAGTCTGTTTTTCTTAAAAACCAGTTTTGCCAATGTGTTCTGTTCTCTGTAGAAATGTATGGGATGTACTCACTTTACTTAAGAAGCTTTCAGCAATTGCATTTTTCAAACAAGAAAGAATGGGTGTCTTTATTGAATATAATTGGAGTATTTTTTTAATGAATGTTACAACAAAGACTTATATATTTTTTTAAAATGATGTGTTGAAAGTGACTGCTTTCTAGTTATTATTCACTTGTTATAAGATGTGCAAATAGGCTTAATTTGTTAATTAAATGTCCATCTGGTCTAAATTTGAAGGGCCTTTGGAAAGCAATTTCTGTAACAAGAAAAAAAAAACGGTAATAGTTAGATTCTCAGGCATAAGGCATTTCTGCTGAGCTCAAATGTCCGCTGTGTATACCCAGGGGTTAATCTCTTCACTCTCTATATCTGTTTCTCAGGTTGTTTGAGACCCTTCAGTCCCTGTTTTGGTCCGTATTTGGCCTGCTGAATCTTTATGTCACCAATGTGAAGGCAAGGCATGAGTTCACAGAGTTTGTTGGAGCCACCATGTTCGGCACCTACAACGTCATTTCACTGGTAGTGCTCCTCAATATGCTCATTGCCATGATGAACAACTCTTACCAGCTTATAGCTGTGAGTATTGCTGACCTGTTTCAAAAAGTTACCTTTGATATGCCTTTGATATGTACATAACGCATGCTCTGATATCCCAGGAAAATATTGTACAGAGCATCACTCCCTCCAACAGCAGCATATTAGGTGCTACTTAAAATGGAATTGTTTGACATTATATATGGTTTTGGCACCCAATATGTTATCTGCTGATAAAGTAGAGGATTTAATTATAAAAACTCTTATAGAGGAATTACAGAAAAGGATAGAAAACGGAATACTGCACACAACACGAATACAAACCTGACTCCATATAGATTTGAATACACCATTAATAAAAAGCTTTTAGCTGCTACTGAAGGTGTCTCTGTGTAAGAAAGTCTGCTATAATGAATAATAATGAAAATAATGTAAATGTTTGAAAACTGTGTTAGATAATTATATTCAAGGCTATGCAAATGACTCAATTATCAGTATTTTGAATTATTGAGTGTTAGATCCGGTTCACATTATATTGGGATTTGTTTTTGTTCATGTTGGTCATTGTTGTTGGTTTTGGCCAAAGCAGGGTGTTATCTAACTGTTCTTGGAGCAAGTCCAGATAATACACATTGCTGTTCTTGGGGCGTATGTTTTCCTAATTTTGGTCTAATATCAATTGTATTGTGTGTGTGCTTTAGGACCATGCAGACATAGAATGGAAGTTTGCCAGGACCAAGCTGTGGATGAGTTATTTTGATGAGGGTGGCACACTTCCTCCACCATTCAACATCGTCCCAAGCCCAAAGTCAGCCTGGTACCTCTGCCTCTGGATGCACAGATGGCTCTGCAGGAGAGGCGAAGCTCCACATGACGAGAAGCATGAGAACCTTAAGGATTTAACAGTAAGCAAACATACGTTTCAGAATTACGAGGCTTCAGGCTCCAGAGTTGGTTATACTGTTTTGCCATGAGCCAAGTGGTTCTTAAGAAAACAATGAGCCATGTTCCCATTGGACACATACGGAAGCCTAGTCCTGCCAAGTAGCAGCTATCTTTTTTTCTTTTCCTTCTCTTCTTCTGGCAGCAGTGGATAAATTTCCTTAAAATAATTAATAATTTTCTCAAGATATTGACTTATTCTGTTGAATCAATGGTGGCTTAGTATCTCATGGTGTACTGCAATTTTTTTTTTATTTTAAATACTGGCTTTCTCAAAATATTGAATTCTGTTAATGAAAATGGCTTATATGTTTTTATTGACAATATTAATCAACATTTCAAGGCAATTACCAAGTAAATATCCTTGTGTACTATAAATATGGAGAAGAAAAAACAGGTGACTTTTTTGCTTTAGCTGATAGCAGTGTGCTTCCATAGCACCCTGAATTTTTAATCAAATGTCAGTATTTAATAATGAGATTAAGATGTTTTGTTGGATTATCCTCATGCACACTTAGAACTTTTTTGGTTTAAATGTGCACCATCCCAGACAGCGAGCATATATCGGTCCATATATGGCAGAAAAAAGGCTGGCACAACACTGACTGTAGACCACCGCTGGTCCACCATCGGACCCCTCAGATCACTGTCCTGTACAGGATATAACTCATTTATAATCTCCTCAAACAGGTTTTACATTCACAGAGACTTTTATTCTGGAAAACAAACTAATACAAATATTACCTATGATAACTATGAGTGATATAATAATGAGCATAAGCCTGATATAAAGTGATTATCCTAAAAATGTTGACACTGTGTTGGATTTAAATTATTTACTAACAATTTAATATTTAATAAGAAAAGAACCTAATGAAGAAAAAAAAATGTAAATTGGACTGTGAATGGAAAAGTGCTAAAATGTGGCATTTTGTGTAAAATTCTGTTTAATCAGCAGCGGTCCGCCCAGAAAACGCTGTGTAAAACACTAGTGGACGTCCAACTTAGCCCTCAGTGGAACAACAGTGGTCCGCCGTCTCCTTGCTCTCAGGGATATTGATGTGGAATATTTATTGTTACCATTTTCCCGTGTTGCATTAAATCCATAAATAACATGTAGACCCATTTCAAAACATAGTTTCTAATGACTAAATTAAGCATTCATTCATTTTTACATCTTATATTTGAAAGGTGACCACTTATGCAGTGTCCAAAATCCTGTGCTGGATATCAGCAAGACTCTGTTGCATATCAATTTCAGCTGAGAGCGTTCTTTCTTTTTTTTCACAGCTTTTATCAGATCCTGGCTGAGACCGTTAGATAGCCGTTCTGCTTTTAGGTTTACATGTAGGCAGCTTTATATAACTCTAGAGATATGATCTCAGCATTGTGCTGACTGCATGCGTGTGGGTGTGTGTATATGTGCATGGGTGTGAGTGAGAGAGGTGGGGAGGGGGGCACTGTGAAAAAGAAG
The DNA here is from genome assembly GCF_029633855.1 of Hoplias malabaricus. Classification (NCBI taxonomy): domain Eukaryota; kingdom Metazoa; phylum Chordata; class Actinopteri; order Characiformes; family Erythrinidae; genus Hoplias; species Hoplias malabaricus. Next base: position 75,346,083 of record NC_089801.1, read on the forward strand.
AGAGAAAAATGTACTGGATTGCTGGGATGATACCATGTTAAAAAATAATAACCTTTTGTATTTATTATTTAGAATTTTGAGACCTTAGTAAAGGGGCAAATGGGCCTAGTATTTCACCATGTGTTGGGAGTGGGGCTGCTACCTGTGAATTTCACAAAGGGCTAGAATATTACTTGGTTTACTTTTTAAAAAAGCTACGAGGGTCTAGGTCAGGGGTAAGTAATTAAAATTCGTTACGGTCCAGTTAGAGAACTTTTCCCGATCCAAGGTCCAGAACATAATGTATAACTTGCATTGTGGTCAATGCCATAATCCTGTACATTAAAACTGCCTTAGAATTATAGGCTATATCAATATCCATCCATCCATTATCTGTAAGCGCTTATCCAATTTAGGGTCGCGGGGGGTCCAGAGCCTACCTGGAATCATTGGGCGCAAGGCGGGAATACACCCTGGAGGGGACGCCAGTCCTTCACAGGGCAACACAGACACACACACATTCACTCACACACTCACACCTACGGACACTTTCGAGTCGCCAATCCACCTGCAACGTGTGTTTTTGGACTGTGGGAGGAAACCGGAGCACCCGGAGGAAACCCACGCGGACACGGGGAGAACACACCAACTCCTCACAGACAGTCACCCGGAGCGGGAATTGAACCCACAACCTCCAGGCCCCTGGAGCTGTGTGAGAGCGACACTACCTGCTGCGCCATCCTTGATTTTATCGATATAGCAATATCCCTTTCTCATAAAATTAAAAAAGTATAATTTACAAATAAAACAATGATTTTGAAAACAAGAGCAAAGAGAAGCTAGACAAGCCTAGTTTAGCTGGACAGACATTAACTACATAGTCAATTTCACAGAGGTGTTTCTGGCATTTCAAAAACAGGAAATGCCCAAAATACATCCCCTTGACATTGGAAGGTCTGGAGAAGCTTTGGTGCTTCATGTCAATGCCTTTATTTACAATAAAAAAATAATAACATGCTATAAAAAGAGTTTAGTTTGTCAGTTGCTGACAGTGTGTGTATGATCACGGAAAGCCTGTTATTTTCTGTTCATTCAAAGCTAGCTACAAAACTGAAGCACTGTGTTGAGATGACTTTGAAGCAACTCGTTTACAAGAAACCAACAAAATAACATTTTAACATTTTTTTAAACATTTTATAACATTTCTAAAACCAAGTACCTTAACATTTTACCAACCAAGTAATTTATACTTGATAAAGGAACAGGGCATCGCTGGGAACTGGATATTTGTGTGTTCTGGCTTTATTAATCTTGGAAATTGTGCCTGTTTTCATGTAAAGTTAAACAAAAAGCTGTACATATGTAATTTTAGGGTGACCAGATCTGAGATGGTGAAAAAGAGGACACGTCTAAGCTGAACCTATGTGTGCTTTTAGGTCCTTTACACCTTTACTTGCTACACAAAACATGGGAATTTCTTTTTTAATTCATCCGAGAACTTACATTTACGTTTCAGCATAGCTGCTCGAGATGAGGGTGGGTACATGAGCTTTGCCTGACGTAAACAAGGACTACTGACGTGCAGACTGACCAATTAAATGTTTACAGAGAAGGTTATCGACCAATAACGGTAGCTCTACAGTCAGACCGTCCAATCAGAAGATTTTAGGCTACTTCACCACGCCCCCTTCTCACTCACTTCTCGAAATTCCATCTAAGCTCTAGAAAAACAAAATCCCGGACGTTTGTGAAATTCCGCCCGGACATTTTTTTAAGTGTAAAATAGAGGACATGTCCGGGTAAAAGAGGACGTCTGGTCAACCCTATGTTGTTTACAAATTGGACGTGGACGGAGGATCTACAGCACTGAAGCGGCGTGAGCATGTCCCAATTCTGCTCTTAACTCTCAGACCCCTTGAACACTTCAACCCTAGCGCCTTCTGCTCAGCTGTCAACAACATCATAAAAGTGAACACTACAATAAAGAATACAGGGCTTATGGCAAGAAATGGGACAGGGGAAAGCCTGCAGACAGCAAAACCTCTGGCGTTTTTGGCTGGACGCATTTTTTCTTGTCCCAAAAAGAGGATTTGTCCACGGAATTTTGTCTCCACCGAATGGTTCCATATTTAGTTCACAAACTGGACTATAAAATAATGACTGATCTAATAACAGACGGTGTAGTTGCACCACCTTCAGTTCTCTCCGGGAAATACGGCTGAACTAACAGTTCCAACTCGCGCATGCTCGTTTCAACATTAGGGGTCAGTCGGTAAGCGAAAATGCCTCTTCTAGGCTGGCCCACCAAAAATTCCTCCAGAACTTGGGAGTGAAGAGGATGGAATGGCCTGCCAATAGTCCTGACTTCAACCCCATTGAACACTTGTGGGATCAGTTTGGGCGTGCTGTTGGTGCCAGAGTGACCAACACAACCACTTTGGCTGGCTTGATACAAATGCTGGTTGAAGAATGGGATGCCATCCCACAGCCGTGTATCACCAGGCTGGTGACCAGCGTGAGGAGGAGGTGCCAGGCTGTTGTGGCTGTGTATGGTTCTTCCACACGCTACTGAGGCTCCTTTTTGTTAAATGAATCATTCAGTCACCAAACACCAAACGAGTCAATGGCAGAATTAGCTGTTTGGCACTGGCAGAGAGGATTTGGCAAATTTTTCATGGGCGCAACCTACATACTCAGCTCTACTGCTCCTCCCACAAATGTTCCTTACAAATGTGGCACCATTTAAAAGGGATATTAACAGGCCTTCCAACGACATCAGATTTATTGCCAAGAAGCATTGTTACATTCTTTCATTCATTATCTGTAACCTCTTGTCCAGTCTAGGGTCACAGTGGGTCCAGAGCCTACCTGGAATCACTGGGCACAAGACAGAAACACACCCTAGAGGGGGCGCCAGTCCTTCACAGGGTGACACAAACTCACACGTATGGGCACTTTTTGAGTCACCAGTCCACCTACCAATGTGTGTTTTTGGACTGTGGGAGGAAACCCTCACAGACAGTCACCCGGAGCAGGACTTGAACCCACAACCTCCAGGTCCCTGGAGCTTCATTGTTACAACAAAGAAATAATCTACCAAACACAAAATCCATTGCTTTTTGTGCTAAAAACTCACACACCCAATCACACATTAACATGTCACAACTGTGCCAGTGTCACTGAAGTGCTGAGAATGACCATTACACAGATAGCATTTGCTCAGTTGTGATCCAGTTCTGAAGGTTTATATTGCCACTCTTCATGTCTCTCATAGGTCCCTTTTTCATACAGCAAGTATAAGTATCAACCAGTATATGGTGACATCCAACTAATATACAGTCTGGCACTTTGTATTAATCTCCGATGTCGCTATGCATGCAACAATTCAGAAAGATGCAGCTGTTTCATACTCTCCAGAGACTGGTATAGAAGTTGTCTGGACAAGCCTTTGATTTTCTATGTTCACTGATATGAAAGTCTGCAATAATTTCCCTGAGAGACTTTATTGAGGTCCATTGCGTACCCAAGAGGTGAAAGAAAATAGATTTTATAGGCATTAATAAATAACCCAAAAAATGTTGATTAAAAAATTTACCCATTATAAATGTCTCTATAGTGAGTATCCTGTGTAATTCAAATTCTCTTTCTTTTTATTTTCAGGAAAAGCATGCTGACAGGATTATTCAGAATAAACACTATCAGGTATGTAGAAAAAATGTTTAAAGACACATTACACTAGGGCAGGCCCGAATAATTTGAGCGTCTAAAAAATGATATATTGTGATTAGAATTTGATAAAACTTGGCTGCATTTCCTAAATTTGCTTACAACATAGTTCAGAAAATTTGGCACAGATGGTGTTACATCAAATTTCCATTCTGCTTTCTAATCATTTGGGAACTAAGGATACAAATTGTTGAATTTACAAGAACAAACATTAGAAATAATTTGTTTACTACAGACTGTCCCTATTTTAATTTGCAATCCAAAATAACAAGTCAATTTACAGATAATAATAAGCCTATAAATGAACTCTTATCTCATCTTTCTTTTTCTCAGGAGGTGATTCGTAATCTAGTGAAGAGGTATGTAGCAGCTATGATCCGCAGTGCAAAGTCAAACGAAGGACTGACAGAAGAAAATTTCAAGGTAAAAACTTTCAAAAAGCGATTCATAATTATACAATTTGTAGGAGCTTCTGGAAATTTAGGAACATTCACCACATCTAACAACTTAAAGTCACATTTTACTAAATGAATTAGGAAACTCTATATTAAAATTAACAATTGCTATACTCTGCTATAGTTAATTAGTTTAGGTATCACAAATGTCAGTTCAGGTAGTCACAGAAGTATTGAATGTTGCTACATCACTCCAGAGAGTGCAGTTTCACAGCTCCTCAGTCTTCTAGGTTTGGACGATACACTCTAGATAAGGGGTAATTAATTAAAATTGATTAAGGTCCAGTTACAGAAAATGTTTCCAAGCCAAAGTCCGGAAAATACTGTATAACTTGGATTATGATCAGTGCCATATCCTGTACATTAAAACTGCCTTAGAGTTATAGCAGAATCTTATGTAGTTAACAACTGAATGTCAAATCAAAATACACTTTCAATTACATTTCAACATATTTCAACAAAATGTATAAATAAATATAAATAACTAATACTCTAAATACAATAAATTTCAAGTCCCAAATGACCTTTGTAGTGGCATTTGACTTTACTGATTTTCCATAACCAGTAATCTGATTGGATCTTACTGTTGAAAGACGGGACTTTATCCATAAACTGTATCTATGTTCAGCATTATGAGGATGTTTCAACCGGTAACCGTTCTCTTCTTATTAAAGTTTCTGTTTTTACCTTGTCCCGAAAATGGCCCAAAAGAGCTTTTATCACGTCCCCTGTGCTAAAAGCTCTGAACCAGCCGGAGGTGTTGGGAGGCCTGCCCTGTGTGTGTCCCTCGCAGCGCTCATCATAATGCACAGATTGGCTGAGTAGCCTCTTGTGTGATAGGCAGAAATGCATGCGATTTGTCTGTGAGATTCTGCAGCCAAGCGAAGCACTTCCTTTGCCATCTGCTGGCCGCTTTGGGGTGTGTCTCTTAAAAACACAAGCAGGTTTGTCTGCCCCAAGCAAGTGTGTGTGGTTAAAGCCAAATGCTGTGTGAATGAGATATAGTTTACTTTTTCTTTTGCCTTCAGTCAGTGTTTTATCTCCTCCTGAATGTTCATACTTGATTTTAATACATTACTTTTTCGTAACTAACATATGTAGTACCCAGTGACTTTTAGATATTGAATACGTTGGAAGATTAAACCAATGTAAACAATTCCCACTTCATTATAGAGATTCATAAGGAAGAAGCTGATGTACGCAGACTTGGCGGCTGAGGTGAGGGAATGCAGGTGGCAGGCACATGTAAGACAGATGGAGATAGGTGTTAGGAGATTTATAGCCAAGTCGTCCATATCCCTGCTTGTGCAGTTCGGCATCAGGGGCCAGAAACTAAGGGCAGCTGTGAAGGAGTTCTCAGAAACAGCTGAAAGGTGTAGTCAGTGGTTGTGGATAAGGAGAGCACAGACTAGTTGGGGAAATGAATTGTAGCGGTGCTGTTGTGGTGGTTGGTGATGTAGCGCTTAAAGATCACATGGAACTGGTGGCACTGAGCATGCATTAACAGTGCCAGTGGGGATGGGTACAGCCTTAGTCACCAGGGAGTCCAGTGAGGATTTATGGTGGTTGATGGTAAAGGGTAACATAGGACTGTAAAGCTGGCTTAGAAGGGGGTGGGTCTGGGATGCCAGACTTCACTGTTGAGCCTTCTGAAGGAGGTGTTGTGGGGTTAAATTCAGAGAAACACAGATGAAAAGAGGTGCCTACCTGATGACCCCTGTGAAGAGCTAGTGGTACAGTGGATGGTTTGGGTACTCCTGGGCTGGGCTCTATGAGTAGCCATTATTGTGAAAGATTGCCGGTTGCTGATCAGATCATAAACAAGCCACAGCAACCTTAGTGTCCACCTATTCGTGACCTCTGCTCTAGATGGTGCTTGGCATTGAGCATGATGGTCTTCAGCTGGTCCAGAACATCCTGATTAATTGCATGATTTTCTAACTAATTGTTATTAAATGTACCTAAAAGTTGTTTAATTACTTAGATTTGTTATGAGCCAGTCTAGAGTTGAGTCGTAACAGAATGAGGTGTGTGTTATGATTGTTATGTGGGAAATTAATAACTGCAACAGGAATTAGAATGTGGACGAAAAGGACACCAACCTGAAGCACAGAATGGATAACGGCTAGAATGGCTAGAACAAAAACATGGACAGGAACAAACTGCAGAACCTAGAAAACACATCGTAAGAGATTGTAATGTGTTTAATTAAAACTGTGTAATATGCTGAATGAAATCACTGTTGTCTTATGCAGGAGCTGAAGCAGGACATCTCTAGTTTTCGTTATGAAGTTTTGGACCTTCTAGGGAACCGAAAACCACCAAGACGTACTTATTCTTCGAGTAGTGAGGCTACACTTCGAGATGAGGCCAGCGATGATGGCGATGCTTCTAATAATCACTGCCATGGTGCCGGTGATAGCAACAGAGCCAAGAAATGTAAATTGGGCCAGTCTGCAAGTTCTCCTTTTGGAGTCTCTGCTCTCTTTCATTCCCTCTCTGGAATGGAGTTTCCCACATCAACGACAGCAATAAGTACACTGAACAGCGAAGACAGACCAAAGATCAATGGGCTGAGGACAAACCCCTCACCCAGCTCTTCCACTTCCTCAGTGAGTGCAGTCGGGCCTGCACTTTCAAGAACATGGAGTAGGTATTCAAGTTTTTCTGGTTCTAAGAAGAACTCCTTCAAAAGACTGGGGCTGCTGTTTTCCCGCATGGGCAGTCACCTCCCCCAGCCTGCCGGTATTTCTTCTGCCACTTACACTATCTCAGATGGACTGCTCCACCCACCAGGAGCCTGGCATGACCTGGGTATCCCTCGTGGCGATGGTCCAGTCACCCGCAACGAGACCAGCCTCAACCATGCAGATATTCCCACCACCCCCGACTGTGGCATTCCTAGCACAAGAAACAGACAGAGTACCAATGGGGCGGACATTCTGTTGACTTTAGGGTCTCTAGCTCCGCCCAATTCCCCACACTGTGCTTCCAGTTTCTCTGTCTCCAGTTCTCGTCTGCTAGACTCAAATGAGGATGTGTTTCAGGGATTAGTCGGACCTTGTGATGAACAAACACTAGACCATGCCCACCGTGAGGTGGAGCAAGACGACTCAGTGACCACACAGCTATAGTATTGCAAGCATGCACTATGGTGACAGCACTTTAATTGCAACAATAATATTTGATGATACCATTAATGGTGACCTTTCTAATAATGACAAATCTTTTTTATTTGAATTGCTGGAAATATTTTTTAATGTTTAGTGATATTCAACCAAAACAAAAGCAGGTTAATACACAAAGACATTTTGAATATGTGTGGCTTGGGGACGAGTAAATACGTTTTTAGTAAATTGCATTATTCTTATATCAGATATATACAGCTTGATGATTTTGACAATTTAATAGAGTTTAAGATAATATAGGGGCCTAAGAATGTTATTGCCAGCAGACTTTAAACTGTTACGAATACGTGGATGAGTAACCCCTGTCTTATCACTGCACTTCTTGCAAGTAATAAAGCACTGAATGTTACATTTTCAATAATTTATTCTTTTGTGTGCAAACACTCCTATTCAGACATTCATTTACAGACATGCAAATCAGACATCATCACAGTTTGAAAAATCAAACACAAATATACCCCAGACTTGTAGATGTGAATTGACTGAAAATAGGTTCTATTCCCGCTTCGGGTGACTGTCTGTGAGGAGTGTGGTGTGTTCTCCCTGTGTCTGCGTGGGTTTCCTCCGGGTGACTGTCTGTGAGGAGTGTGGTGTGTTCTCCCTGTGTCTGCGTGGGTTTCCTCCGGGTAACTGTCTGTGAGGAGTGTGGTGTGTTCTCCCTGTGTCTGCGTGGGTTTCCTCCGGGTGCTCCGGTTTCCTCCCACAGTCCAAAAACACACGTTGGTAGGTGGATTGGCGACTCAAAAGTGTCCGTAGGTGTGAGTGCATGTGTGTGTGTCTGTGTTGCCCTGTGAAGGACTGGCACCCCCTCCAGGGTGTATTCCCGCCTTGTGCCCAATGGTTCCAGGTAGGCTCTGGACCCACCGCGACCCTGAATTGGATAAGCGCTTACAGATAATGAATGAATGAATGAATAGATCAAATTAAGGTGTGTTGATCAAGTTGGCAGTTTTAAAACCTTACAAAAAGTCTTTTACATGTAACTTTTAAATATCTCCTACCTTTGCATGACTTCTGTGCAATGAATACATTAACACTTGCTACGGCTTCCTGCAATTATGACTCGAAAAACAAGTACTAATCTTACACAGCAAACATATGCTGCCAACACACACCAGAGTTTGAAAAGTGGCTTGTTTTTAAGAGTTTTCATCTTTAAGACTAGTGTTGAAGACAATAAAACATATTGATTAATACATTTTTGATAAAACTTAATTATCTTGCCTTTTAAATCTTATTTGAGTGCCACATTTCTAAAAACAAGAAAATGCTTAGCTATTAAAGCTAGAAACAACAAGGTTTTCAGCTGATAAAGATCAGACACAGTCCTCTTAGAGTCATAAATGCATTACAGAGCATTACACAGATGGTTCTTCAACAGAAAATTTCCTGAGGCTAGCCTAAGTGTGGCAAAAAGTGTGGCAAATAAAGCCACATATTTATTTTTATTAATGATATTAGTATATGTTTTAATTTGGGAACGAATGCAACACTGCAGCTAGCTGCTACGTGTACTTGCAAGCAGAGTCCACAAAATTCCCAGAAGTGGACCTAACATGATGACCATTTTTTTTCAGGTGTTAGCTATCACCAAAATGTTTATGTCAGTTATGTTGATAGCAGTGTTCTCCCCGTGTCTGTGTGGGTTTCCTCCGGATGCACCGATTTCCTCCCACGGTCCAAAAACAAACGTTGGTAGGATTGGCTACTCAGAAGTGTACATAATTGTGAGTGAATTTATGAGTGTGTGTCGCCCCGCAAAGGCCTGGCGCTGTCTCCAGGGTGTGTCCCCACCTTGCACCCAGTGATTCCGGCTGGTCTCCGGACCCACCGCAACCCAGAACTGTTGATAGCATATCTGTATACTTAGATTCTTAAGCAGTGGCCATCCTTAGGCCCATCTGGTGATGACCAGTCTAATCATGTTTGGTCATTCTTGTGGGTCAGTATTACACATATAAAAGTATGAATGCTACAGTGCTATCCCCTTCAAGGAAATTACAATAGGTCTTTCTAAAATGATAATAATGGCATTATTGTCTTTTCAGCATCATCGTAATCATCATCATATTTTCCAATTAATCCATTTTAGGGTCACAATGACAACTGGGCAAGCAAAGAAGCCCAGGCATCTGTCCCCCACAACTTCCACCTCTCAATCCAACTCTCACCATCTTCTTCTGGGGGATTCATATGCAGGCCATATCTCAGGGCCACCTCCAAGCTGGTTGTGCTTCGAAATGCTGAGTTCCTCACACAATCCCAGGGACTATGCCCTAGCATTAAATTGAGAGTTTTGCTTCATGGCTCAGCTCCATTTTTACCACATTGTTCGGGTACAGCAACTACATTACTGCAGCTGCTGCACCTAAACTATGGTGGCTCTCACAAACCCGCTTCCCATTGCTTGTGAACAAGGTGCTTGTGAGGTAGGTTTTCACCCCCTATCTGAAAGCAGCATGCCTCAGACTTGGATGTGCTGGTCCGCATATAGACTCGTTCACCCTCGGCTGCAAACCATTCAAGTGCATGCTAGAGGTCTCCATACAAGGAAGCCAAAAGACATCATTCAGTAAAAAAGCAGAGTTGAAAGCTCTCAAACCCCCAGTGGAAGCCCTCCAGCCCCAGACTGCGCCTCGCCACTCAGGCCATGAAAATCAGGAAGAGGAGTAGAGACAAGCTACAACTCTGACAAAGTCCAATGCCCAAACTGAACAAGCCACACTTATTGCTGAGAATGAACACAGCTCAAACTCTGAGAGTACAAAGAACGAATGGCTCACAGCAACAACCCTGGCACTCCAGACTCCCAGAGCATCTCCCACAAAATATATTGAGAAACACAGTCATTTGCTTTCTGCAAATGCATAAAACACACATGGATAGGCCTATCATATTCCCATACTCCCTGAAGCAACTGCAAGAGGATGAAGAGTTGAGCTATGATTCCAGGACAAAATCCACATTGTTCTTCATGAATCTGAGGTTAGACTACTTAATGGATTTTTCTTTCCAGAGCCTTGGCATAGATTTCCCAAGGAGGCTGAGAAGTTAATTGGCACATACACTCTGGTCCCCTTTTGTAAACATCAGCACCACTATCTCAGTTTACCAATCCAATGGCACTGTTCTTGAACCAAGATCGCCCTCAGGATCAGGGCCTTCAGCAATTCTGGGCGAATCTCATCCACTCCTGTGGCCTTGCCAATGCAGAGCTTTATAACTACCTGGTCTTGGGACAAGGAAATCGAATCTGATGAAACAGACACTCCCTATTATGCCTCAAATACATTTTTGCAATAGCAATTGTCTTGTGCACACTCTGAGGAGAGGAACTCTAACTCCCAGAATGCATTGGGAGACCACAAGGTTCAGCCTTACCTGAATACTCCTGTTCTATTTTCTGTCTCGCTTTGCCCTGGCTCTGCCTTTGTATACTGAGCATTTTTTTCATTTTTACACTTCCTCATGTGCTGACGCTTTTGCTTTCAGTTCAAGCCTGTTTTCAGATTTCTGCCCTCTTATTTTGGTTGCTAGTTCTATTGCCCTTGATGTATGATTTAGTGCCTGTCATATCAGATGTTTTTGATGTTTGACATATTATATTAAAAGGCCTCATTGAACAAATGTCTCCCTTGTGTCCACATGTCCGTTCAGACTCCATGTTACCTGCCTCCTCCAGAATGAAGTAGAAACATTCTCTCTGAGGTGAGAGTTGAAATCATTTTGGACAGAAACCTAGAGTAAACATTTCCCAGCGAACCCTCACTATATATTTGGGTCTACCAGGTCTGTCTGGCACTTTCCCTGATCCAACTCACCACCAGATAGTGATTAAGTCAGCCGGTCTTCCAAAAAATGTCCAAAACACATGACCTCTGAAGTTGATCATGGGAATTTGACCCACGGTTGCTCTGGTACCAAGTACAGTTATGAGCAACTATGTGTTTCAACAAAGTGTTTGTAATAGACAAACCATGGCTAGCACAGAAATCCAAAGACATCCCAACACTCAGGTCCAGATCTGGCAGTTTACACTGCTAAAGTTGATTTCGCCAGGGGCCCTTTCACTCTTCCCTGTGCCAAATGAGCATAGCGCCGCACCCTAAATCTGGGTCTAAATGTGGGTGCTGGGTCCACATGATTTATCCACATTAGCTTTTCAGTGTGATCTTGGCCAGGTAACGTGGGCTTCCTATCTACCAGTCACTCTCCAGGTACCAGGCCCTTTTATGGTGTTTATAAGGGTACGTTTTTATTGTGTTTGTCTTGGATCATCACTATAGACATGTTTGCCATGGCCACCAAGGTCAATAGATATTAGTATTTCGTTGACATCTTGATGTCCATTCAACTAAATACTAACATCAGTTGATGCTGGTGGCCAGCAGGGTGGGAGCGCACAGCCCCCGACAACATATCCCTGAAGGCCATTAGACTACACAAGCACTTCCACCATCATAACTCCCAAATTCTGGAAGGGATATTATTGCATTTTATGTAATTATAAGGGCTTCTGAGATGTGAATTGTTAGCCATGTGTAAAAATAAAAGTTAAACTAGAAGACGATTGATAGAATGAAAAATAAAATATTTTTTATAAAACAATTTAACTGATTACTAAAATTAAGTGTCTGCCAGACTATACAATTATTGCTTAGTTGCTGCTAATGCTTAATTTATATCCAGAAGGTAACAAGGTCATCAGTGTAAGGTTTTTGCAAGTACATGTAAAAAAACATATAGTAAATAGTTGTAGTGCTGTTTTAGCCTATATTTGTATTTCTTCTTTCAGTACTTAACAACTGTTTCTTTGAGCCCGTCAGATTTTTTTCCTCATGGCGTATCTACTTACTCAAACCATCAGTGGACCACATGTTATTTCATGTTAGCTCAAACCTTGTATAAAATGGTTGGTGCGTACCTATCATTTGTATTTCACAACAGCAAGAGAACTGCGTTGTGTTTCCTAATCTGAATGACTTGGGAGGAATATGTTCTAATGTGCTCCTTTGACATAAATACAACAGAAACAGTGCCATGTTAGAAAATATTTAAGACAGGCCTCTGTCGCTAGCGTTCACATGGTTCATGGTTCACTAAGCAGACTTTCTTTCAAAAACTACAGACCGTCCCCTGCTGGACAAATGTGAAAATTGCATTTATAAATTCAAAACAGGCTTGTGTGGTGTACCCAGAGGAAACCCATACAGACACAGGGAAGACATTAAACTCCAGTGGCAGACACAGACTGTTGAATAAAAAGGGCACCTGGTGCATGAGACGGGGACCCACTAGCACGTCTTAAATATATTTATTTACTTTAGCATTAAACTATTCTTTTATTCATGCATTTATTTTTTTTCTGTTTATTCTATGGAAGGTATCTGAGCTTGAGAGAGGTTCTATATAAATGTATTAAATGTATTATTGTTGTTGTTGTTGTTGTTATTATTATAATTATTATTTGTCTTACAATTTAAAGTAATATTACTTTTGCTCTTATTTTATTTTTCAGTTTGATACATATGCTTTTGATTCGTATACATTTTTATATTGTTTTAATTATATTATTATTTTTTATATATTATTATTTACATCTTATATATTATTTACATTTTATAACATTTTCTGTAGTTGCTTTTGTTAGGTACATTTGCTATCATTTATGTTACTTCTATTTTATTACTCTTTTCACTTTGTGTTGTAAACCATTTTGAGCTGCACTGAAATGTACGAAAGGTGCTATATTTAAAGCCTATTTTTATTGTTACTATAAACAGCCCTGGCATATATCCTCAACACGAAACCTTCCAAACAGACATATTATTTATTTATTACTTAATTTACCATTTATGAATCGTAATATACGTTGTTTGACTACACAATCTTTCGGATGAAAACAGATTATACAGTAAAAGAGGCCATTTTCAGTCAAAAAATTTTGGATATTTTAAGCAGGTACCGTTACAAGTCGTTCAGCTCCACCCCCTCTTTCCCATTGGGTCTTTGCTGCCACTTCGGCGGCTCTGATTTGTCAGAATTGTGGGCGGCCTGTGACGGTTAAAGCTTGTGCGGAAGTGAAGCGTTCAGAAACAGAGGCTTGTGCGAAGACAGTGGCGTCTTTTCCTTTGCAGTATATGGATTTTTAGCATAGATTTTTATTCGATTTTGTCAAATATAGTCAAAGCAAATTCATCTGAAATGAAAGGTTGCATTTTTATTATTATAGCGTTTTTAGTGTCTGCAAAGGCTCTTAAAGGCGAAGACGATGAGTGGGTGCATTTACCAAATAAATGTGAAGGTATGTGTGTGTGTGGCTTTTTTTTCTGCCTTTCCTCACTCCTCTGTTTTAGTGTAGACCTTCTGAGCAGTTCTGACATATAGTTATTTCTAATATGTTATTGAGGTGGTCTGTATTATTGTCGGTTGTATCCTCTCCCCTTGAATCAGTACGTTTTGGGCAGATATAGTGATTGATATTGGTATATTTCAAAAGCAGAAGTAGGACCAGACATCAGCATTTTATCAGCAACTGGGGGGTTTCCTGCTCTAACGGGTCTTACTGTTCCCTGTGACATCTCTTTTGGCTCCAGTATGCAAGTTTGTGAGCATCGAAATGAAATCTGCATTTCAAGAAACAGGCAAAACGAAGGAAGTAATTGAGACCAACTACCGATTTTTGGACAGTAAAGGAGCACCTCCAATCAAATATGTCAAATCGTGAGTGTGTGAGATTTATTACCTAGCTGTTCTCATTGTATGATACGTGAAAAAACAAATATATATATTCTCTCTCTCTCTCTCTCTCTCTTTATATATATATGAAATGATATTCTATGAAGGACACTCTGAATGGGTTGCTTTGTGTGTTTGTTTTTAGTGATGTTCGATTTATAGAGGTGATAGAGAGTGTATGCTCAAGGATCCTGCAGTACAATCTCCATAAGGAGAGAGATGGTAGTAATCGCTTTGCAAAGGTGAGAGGCAAACATCAGATGCTGCTACCTCCTCTTTAAAGTCAGCATGTAATCAAAGCTCACCATGTGTCTGGTCATGCAAAGGACTATTTGCATGTCGTTTTAAAGACACATTTCATTCGGTATATCTTAACGGTTCCTGCATATACGGAAGTGCACCAAAAATAGTTTAAGTTCATTAGCTTCTGTTTCATAAGATACCTGATGTAAAACATAATGTATACACTGAACGGTCACAGAGTTATATAGCCACACATCGTCTATTTTTAAGCTCCACTGTCCCTACAGGAGCACTTTGTAGTTCTACAGTGTGTGTTGTGCTGGTATGAGTGGATCAGACATAGCACGGCTGCTAGAGTTTTTAAAATAGGTGTCTAACAGAGTGGACAGTGTTTAAAAACTAGTAGCACTCATACTAGCACAACAAATATTAACACCACCAGCACCTTGTCAGTGCCACTGCAGCACTAAGAATTATCCACCCCCCAAATCACCTGATCTGATTGGTCATGTGGGCATTCTGAACATTGGTGAAAAATAACCTTCATCTTAAAAATATAACTATGTACTGCCAAAATAGTTCTAGTTATATAACATTTATCAGGGCTATATTGAACTTACTAAGGGAAGTAGGCTATTGACAATGAGCTGAAAATATTAAAGAAAAAACATATATATTTTTTGTGGGTGTAGATAAATTCCCTTATCATTTAAAATTTGATTTAGATTTCTTGGTGTTTTAAATGCTCAGCTATCTACAGGAAAGAAAATGAAAAATATATATATGTATACAGCTATTTGGCATACAGTGGAGCAATGCTAATTTTCTGATGTTCACTTTTATCGCCTGTTTCTGTTTACATAGGGTATGTCTGAGACATTTTCCACCTTACATAACCTGGTCCATAAAGGAGTGAAGGTTGTCATGGACATTCCTTATGAGTTATGGAATGAAACAAGTGCAGAGGTGGCAGATCTGAAGAAACAGGTATTTGGGAATAAAGGAGCTCTTGGAGCTTCCATGCCTGCTGTGTGTTTGTGCATGTGCATGTCAGGTTTAATTCATATGCATGACCTTATAGAGGATGTCCTAACTAATCCGAAGCCTTACTTTGTTACTTGTTTTCTTGTTTCTCTTATATAGTGTGATGTGATGATCGAGCAGTATGAGGAGGTGATTGAAGACTGGTATAAAGGCAGCCAGGAAGAAGATCTTACGGAATACCTCTGTGAGAAACACGTCCTGAAAGGACAAGACAGATGTATGTGATTATACATAACTCTCTAATAGACATAGATAGAGCTTAAAGTTTTTGGACAGATTTCCAAGGTTAGATTAGTGCTCAGTTTGGGTCTGTAGCATTTAAACAAGGTTTATCTGTATTTGCACCACTGACTTTCTTCAAATACATAGAAATTGCTAACTCTTTATGAATACCCTATATTTTGGAAACAATTTTGGATGAGGACGGCACGGTGGTGCAGCAGGTTAGTGTCGCAGTCACACAGCTCCAGGGGCCTGGAAGTTTGGGTTTGATTCCCGCTCCGGGTGACTGTCTGTGAGGAGTGTGGTATGTTTTCTCTGTGTCTGTGTGGGTTTCCTCCCACAGTCCAAAAACACACGTTGGTAGGTGGATTGGCGACTCCAAAGTGTCCATAGGTGTGAATGTGTGTGTGTGTGTTGCCCAGTGATAGACTGGCGCCCCCTCCAGGGTGTGCTCACGCCTTGCGCCCAATGATTCCACGTAGGCTCTGGACCCACTGCGACCCTGAACTGGATAAGCGGTTACAGATAATGAATGAATGAATTTTGTATGATTTTGTTTATAGAACCTTTAGAGCTGGTCTGTAGTAGTTTGATTGAGAGTGTTTTAATGTACAATATAAATCCCTGGTATGGTATCCTTGGAGCTAAGGATAACATCCTGTTATCTAGGGTTGTGACTATGGCTGCGAAAATTATATGTAAACCAAAAAAAAAACCCTGGAGATTTCTTCTAGTTGTAGATCTAGTTATAGGAAGAAAGCCTATCAATTTGGGAAAGATCCTACTCATCCTCAGGATTCAATCTGCTCAGACACAGCAGTGCTGCTCAAGTTTTGAAACTCTTAGACACACCTACCTCATTTTGGAGACAGCAGCTCATCTGTTGCTGTACAGTTTTGTTACTGTACAAATTTGAGGAGGAAATGTTAAAAGGAAATGACATGTAGGATGTTTACATCTCTCTTTTTTTCATTTTTTGAAGCTTGTCTGAATGAAAATTGGAATGGGAAGAAAGGAGATACTGCAGCTATTGCGGAAGATAAAAAGAAAAAGAAGAGCAAAAAGAAAGCCAAAGATGGAGAAGATGGTCAGAAAAAGGAGAAGAAAGTAAAGAAGAAGAAGAAGAAGAAGAAGAGTAAGCTGTCTGGTGAGGATGGTGACCGGCCGAAAACACAGGAGGATGGACACACATCAGATGAAGACATTCAGAACAGTGTTCCTCCTCATCAGGAACTCTGACTTGCAGGACACGTAAACATCAATTAAAATTTTTATTTTTGGTCCAACTTTCTGCCCTCTTCTCAACTAAAATGTACAGGCCTATTATTATGTGCACTGAAAGGAGTTGAATGGAGTGATGCCTTTCTCTGTAAACTGAGGACTTTTTTATGCATTCATTTGCATATTAATTATGCATTAGAAGGTTCTTTTGGAAACCAAAAGTAGTGTTTGTGAATCGCTCCAAAGAACCCTTTCAGATGCGTTCATCATAAGAGTGCACCGTTTGGCCACAGATTGTGTTTTAAAGCTACAAAGGGAGTAAACGCATTAGTTGGACTGTTTGAATGTCTTTCAATTTCCTCCCACTTTCCTTTTTGCCGTTTGATGTTCTGAAAGTTGTATTCTTCACAAAAACAGGAAGAAGGTCTCTTTTTTCACTGCAATCAAAGAGTATTTTCCAACAATTTGTTATTAAGTTTTAATATAATTCTGTTGTTGAGATGTAAACCAGGTAAATCAGAGTGTTTTGATATGGAGTGATGGTCTGTAGGTAAACATACTGTGTTTAATTGCTTTACAGTGTTGGAGAACAAGTGCTGCAGTTTAAATAAAGCTAGTTTATCAATAATCAAAAATAATCAGTAGCCTTGCACTTGTCAAAGCAGTTTTAAGTAGTTTTTATTTGTAGTTTTATTAGTTTGTAATGGTGAAACAGTAGTTTTGAATGCAGTTTTATTATTAAAGGGTTTTGTTTTGAGCTGAACTCTCTGCCATTCATGGATTTTCAACCGCAAAACATAAACAAACCAAAAAGTAATAGTAAATCAGATAGCAAGTTCATAAAAAATGACTTGTAATCACTTTCGATGTGGTAGCTTTGGATATCATGTACTAATCTAGTTGCTTTTTTTAATTTTTGAAAAATTCCTAACAAAGACACTTTGAAAGAGCTTATTTACATCTTAACAATTGTGCAGAAATCCAACTTTCTCTTGAGGTACATTTAAAATGATATATTAAAATTTGTGGAATACATTGTATTTTGAGTGGATAATACTTGAATTGTTATAATACTGTAGGTCACGATTTTGCAGGGAAGCCCAGTAATCTGTGATTGTTTTAGTTTAGCTTGTTCGGTTTAGTTGTATTCAGTATTGATGTATTAATCTGCTCCTAACACAGCATGGTTTTGTGGCTTATTAATGAAAAATATTGGAAATCATGAAGTAATGCAATGTAAATGAGACTACATACGTTTTTGTTGTTGTTTGTTTGTTTGTTTTCCTAAATGGGGGAAAACATTTTAAAACATTTTCTCTACATTTCAGAATTATTTTTTACACTGCTTATTTTTCTTCAGTTCTTTTTATAATTAACAGCTGCTACTCTTAAACATGGAAAGCTAATTTTTAAGCTTGTGTGTGTGTGTGTGTGTGAGAAACATTACAACTGCAAGTATAGCATTGTAGCAGGCAATATGCAGGTTGAGTAATTCTGCTATGTCCAGGCCCTGTGGACACTACAAGCAACCTATGTTTTTGATATACATTTAAAGTTGTAGCTGTTGATTTGGTAATAAAGAAAATGATTATATGACTAAGGCATTTTTTATGAATTAATATAATTGCATGTGTTTTAGACTATAGTCCTTTGTCACTATAGTAACAATAAGTGACCACTATAATAATGAGGTCATAATAATACATCGGTGACGTGCATTGGTCAAAGTAGCGCAAGGATCATACAACAGCACTATTCTTACTCTACATGGTCCTGTTAAGAATTACTGGTTTCAATGTATGTTCCTTTAAATGAGATTTAGCCTCTGTTTACTCCAAATTTGAGTCACCCAGTAGCGGAGTGTAGGGAGCAGAAATGCTGGATTTTAGTCATTTTTTCTCTGTCTTCTTGGTTATCTTTTGTATTATTTAATGAGTACAATTATTTCTCTATGCTGCGTTTTTTCTCCCCCCGTTTAACCTTGTTGTAGCCTAATGTTGGCAGCTGTGGCTTAATGGTTAGAGAAGAGGGCTTAGGGCTGAAAGGTCATTGTTTTGATTCCAACGACCAGCAGGAATATTGTGGCCAGTGGAAGTGAATGAACAGCACTGTCCTCCTCCCTCAATCCATGGCTGATGTACCCTTGAGCAAGGCACTGATCACACAACTGCTCCCCGGGCGCTGGGAACGGCTACCAGCCGCTCAAGGTATGTGTTCACAGCCACAGATGGGTAAAATGTGGAAGACACATTTGTTGTACAGGGTGGGCAATTTATATGGATAATAAATTAATAAAATGGCAATGCTTGGTGATATTAACTTCCTGTTTGTGGCACTGTAGTATATGGGAGGGGGGAAACTTTTCAAGATGGGTGGTGACCATGGCGGCCATTTTGATGTTGGTCATTTTGGATCCAACTTTTGTTTTTTCAATGAGAAGAGGGTCATGTGACACATCAAACTCATTGGGAATTTCACAAGGAAAACAATGGTTTTAATGTAACTTTATTCTTTCATGAGTTATTTACAAGTGTCTGACCACTTATAAAATGTGTTCAAAGTTCTTCCCATTGTGTTGGATTGTCAATGCAACCCTCTTCTCCCACTCTTCACACACTGATAGCAACACCGCAGGAGAAATGCTAACACAAGCTTCCAGTATCCGTGGTTTCAGGTG
The DNA here is from genome assembly GCF_029633855.1 of Hoplias malabaricus. Classification (NCBI taxonomy): domain Eukaryota; kingdom Metazoa; phylum Chordata; class Actinopteri; order Characiformes; family Erythrinidae; genus Hoplias; species Hoplias malabaricus. The sequence goes on from NC_089801.1 coordinate 75,365,576, forward strand.
CTGCACATCTCGTACCTTCACAGCATAGACAACTACCTTCAGATGACCCCAAAGATAAAAGTCTAAGGGGGTCAGATCGGGAGACCTTGGGGGCCATTCAACTGGCCCACGACGACCAATCCACTTTCCAGGAAACTGTTCATCTAGGAATGCCCGGACCTGACACCCATAATGTGGTGGTGCACCATCTTGCTGGAAAAACTCAGGGAAAGTGCCAGCTTCAGTGCATAAAGAGGGAAACACATCATCATGTAGCAATTTCGCATATCCAGTGGCCTTGAGATTTCCATTGATGAAGAATGGCCTCACTATCTTTGTACCCCATATACCACACCATACCATCAAGATGTGCAACACCTGAAACTACGGATACTGGAAGCCTGTGCTAACATTTCTCCGGCGGTGTTGCTGTGAAATAATGTAACCCAGTGAGTTACTTATTTTCAACATTTCAATGGACAGGGCACACATTATTTGGGTGGTGGATCATTTAACATTTTTGCACTGCACTCGGTAATGTGTAAACTGTGTAAAGTGTGTGAGTGTGTATAAACAGCACAGGAATGCGTCCTATGAAATTACTTCATGATAGTGCTAGGCCTTGGGTTGCTAAGTTGGTACAGAAAACATTATTGTTGCTTGGTTGGGATGCACGTGGCCTATAGTCCAGATATAGCCCCTTGTGACTTTCACTTCCATCATTCATCCCATCCGTGCAAAGTGCTTTGTCTGATGTACACTTCAGAACATTTGAAGAAGTGTGAAAATCGCATGCTGGTAGGTAGATTGGCGACTCAAAAATGTTCATAGGTGTAAGTGAATGTATGTGTGTGTGTTGCCCTGTGAGGGACTGGCGCCCCCTCCAGGGTGTATTCCCGCCTTGCGCCCAATGATTCCATGTAGGCTCTGGACCCACTGCAACCCTAAACTGGATAAGCGTTTACAGATAATGAATGAATGAATAATTTTAAGGAAAGGTCTTCTACCTGACCATGTAGTCTAGAAAGGTAAATAAACATTATTTTATCTTTTAGTGTGTTTCAGAAATCCAGGATTTTTTGAATATAGACCAAAATAAATCTAAAATAGTAATTATAATAATGTAAATATATTATAAACATATATAAAATATATAAGTAAGCAATCAAAACAATTGTGTGCTATATTTTGTTGCAAAAATGACAGATTTCTCCTTTAATATAATGCTTTTCCAGCTTTATTTGCTCTTGCCTTTAGCCTAAACGTTAGCATAATTTTCTTTGGCTGATTTTTTTTGCTTGGTTGGTTATTTATTACACACATGGTAGGGGTGGGGGAGTTTAAAGTAGAATGGTGGGAGCACCGTGGCCCCCAAGGCACTTTTGGTTTAGAACACAGAAGCAAAGAAAGCTGATAGATCCGCTCCTAACATGTAGATGGCAAAGTGGACTGGACTGGACTGGAACAGAGACTATGAAGCACCATAATGACTGATATGGACTGGCGTTAACCAGAAGTTGTGGGGGGGTCTTCCTCGTGACGCGGGCACGCGCGGGTCTCACTGTAAGTGATGCCATATAGAACCTGAGACAATGAGAGAGTAAATCGTAGCGCGCGCTACATTCCTGAAATGGGGGACAAGTTCGAGCTGCTGAAGACGACCAAACGCAGCGCCCAGCGCCAGAAGGCGCGGGAAGGGAAAGTCCGGCTGAGGGTCATCTTCCTGGACGACAGCGAGCGCGTGTTTGAGGTCGAGGTAAAACAAAAATTCTACTTTATTCCATGTTGTGCTAACGTTTTTATATTATCTAGAGCTGTCAATTTTATGTACAGACATTTTAGTCTATACTTATTTACAAAATCCTATGAAACATATTAAAGCTATAGAAAACAGGAGAAACTATATCCCATTGCATTATAATAACAGCAGAACTTCTGAATCATTCAATGGACATTATTTAACAGCCTTTTCAGCTCTGCACACCCATCTCCTTGTATTAGGTCTACCTGAGAATAAGAATGTGTTCTTTCTATTATTTTTCTTTTATTCTTGTCCTTCTACCCTTTCCGGATATAATGTACTGGTATATATTAAATAAACAGAGAGAAATATAGAGTCAAAGTCGTACCCATTTTTCAAGCACATTGCATTAAAGTTGTCTTTGGCAATATGTGCATTACCTTTTAATTAGATAAAGAAGGAAAGGAAGTACGTAGAAGGGAAAGGAATAAAGGAAACAGCTGAAAAAGCTGTCCATGCAGAATAAAATGTTTTTAGTCCTGTGCAGGAGTTGTTTTTCCTCCCCAAGTGTTTATATATATATATATATATATATATATGCCATCATATTTTCTATATATAAGAAAAGGAATCTCACCAAACTACCAAGCTACAGATCTAACATTAGCATTATGCCAGAGGTGTTGCACTCTCTGGCTAAAAATATGGGTTTGTGTGCACATCACTTTGAGTGTGTGTGTCCAACTCAGCTGTGTTTTCCTTGTAAAGTAGTAGCAATATATTTTCCATTACCCACAGGGAGTAGTGTGTGTGAGTGTGTGTGCACACAAAATGAGAGAGAGAGAGAGAGAGAGAGAGAGAGAGAGAGAGATTGCTTTAAGGCATGTGTTTGAATAGGGGTAAATATCAAGGCCTGTGCTGGTTACTTGGCCCATCAGAGTTTCTATGTCAGCCCTTCTCTGCCTCCTCAGGCAAAAGAAGCAATTAGCAAATGACTCGGGAGGAGCAGAAAGGAGGAGGAGAAGAAAGGCAGATGACATACATTTTTTTCTTTGTTTGTGGAAAGGTCAGCTTTTTCCAGTATGAAATGAAATGTGTGTCAGAAGTGTCCAACAGATGCGCTGCATACATTATATTATCATAATATTAATTAATCAAGTGAAATCATCTTGAATATATTCAATATTTCTAATAGGCATTCGAAATAGGCGCCACCAGTTTTATCCCCCTGAGGGGTGGTTGGAGTGAAGGAACACCGCTGTTCTCCTTCTTCAGTCCACTGCTGAAGTGCCCTTGAGCAAGTTACCAAACCCCCAACTGCTCCTGGCCATCTTGGATGGCTGCCCACTGCTCTGGGTGTGTTAAAACTGCCTCTAGCGCATGAGTGTGTGTGTGTGTGTATGTGTGTTCATGGCCATGGACAAGTTAAATGCGGAAGACACATGTACAATTCACCTCATCATAGTGCTGGACATTAATTCAGCCCTATGCTGTATATCGCAATATAAAATGTTTCAATTACAATGATTCTTCAACACATTTTCGAAATTTTAATATCCATTATTTACAGCATCAGTCACTGGCTGATGATCATTACAGGGTGCAAGTACCTGTTAAGTAAGACGTATAAGAAAATAAGTACAGAGTAAGTACCTGTTAAGTAAGACGTATAACAAAATAAGTACAGAGTAAGTACCTGTTAAGTAAGCCGTATAATAAAATAGTACAGAGTAAGTACCTGTTAAGTAAGACATATAATAAAATAGTACAGAGTAAGTACCTGTTAAGTAAGATGTATAACAAAATAAGTACAGAGTAAGTACCTGTTAAGTAAGCCGTATAACGAAATAAGTACAGAGTAAGTACCTGTTAAGTAAGCCGTATAACGAAATAAGTACAGAGTAAATACCTGTTAAGTAAGCCGTATAATAAAATGAGTACAGAGTAAGTACCTGTTAAGTAAGACATATAACGAAATAAGTACAGAGTAAGTACCTGTTAAGTAAGCCGTATAATAAAATAAGTACAGAGTAAGTACCTGTTAAGTAAGCCGTATAATAAAATAAGTACAGAGTAAGTACCTGTTAAGTAAGCCGTATAACGAAATAAGTACAGAGTAAGTACCTGTTAAGTAAGCCGTATAACGAAATAAGTACAGAGTAAGTACCTGTTAAGTAAGACATATAACGAAATAAGTACAGAGTAAGTACCTGTTAAGTAAGACATATAACGAAATAAGTACAGAGTAAGTACCTGTTAAGTAAGCCGTATAACGAAATAAGTACAGAGTAAGTACCTGTTAAGTAAGCCGTATAACGAAATAAGTACAGAGTAAGTACCTGTTAAGTAAGCCGTATAACGAAATAAGTACAGAGTAAGTACCTGTTAAGTAAGCCGTATAACGAAATAAGTACAGAGTAAGTACCTGTTAAGTAAGCCGTATAACGAAATAAGTACAGAGTAAGTACCTGTTAAGTAAGCCGTATAACGAAATAAGTACAGAGTAAATACCTGTTAAGTAAGCCGTATAATAAAATGAGTACAGAGTAAGTACCTGTTAAGTAAGACATATAACGAAATAAGTACAGAGTAAGTACCTGTTAAGTAAGCCGTATAATAAAATAAGTACAGAGTAAGTACCTGTTAAGTAAGCCGTATAACGAAATAAGTACAGAGTAAGTACCTGTTAAGTAAGCCGTATAACGAAATAAGTACAGAGTAAGTACCTGTTAAGTAAGCCGTATAATGAAATAAGTACAGAGTAAGTACCTGTTAAGTAAGCCGTATAACGAAATAAGTACAGAGTAAGTACCTGTTAAGTAAGCCGTATAATGAAATAAGTACAGAGTAAGTACCTGTTAAGTAAGCCGTATAATGAAATAAGTACAGAGTAAGTACCTGTTTAGTAAGCCGTATAACGAAATAAGTACAGAGTAAGTACCTGTTAAGTAAGACATATAACGAAATAAGTACAGAGTAAGTACCTGTTAAGTAAGCCATATAATAAAATAAGTACAGAGTAAGTACCTGTTAAGTAAGCCATATAATAAAATAAGTACAGAGTAAGTACCTGTTAAGTAAGCCGTATAATAAAATAAGTACAGAGTAAGTACCTGTTAAGTAAGCCGTATAACGAAATAAGTACAGAGTAAGTAACGGGTATGATACTACAAATATGTGTTTATTATTGGGTAGCTTACAAACCTTTTATATTCCATGCAGTTATCCTGATGGCTGTAGAGTTCAGCAAGTCTGTTCATATGATCTGATGTACTCACCAAAATCCTTAAAACATTTTAATTCTGACTTAATGGTACATTTATTTTTATCTAAGCTATTGAATTTTGGTAAATGGAATCAGGAAATGGTGATAATGTAGACATGGGGATTGTATGGCCAGCTTGGATTATGAATACAAATGTCAAACAAATGTGTGACTTATCTTTTCATATCTAACCAAAGGATTTGGGGAACCCTTAAGTGCATGTTTTGGCAACTAATGTCAAAGACTGAAATAATTCAGAGAAAGTCCTCGTCTGCCTTGTCATCAGGTCAGCTTTGAGCTATGAGTCAGCATCGACACATACTCCACAACATATTTAAAACAAATAGTATGAGATTCGTAGATTACAGCTCATCCCTCATGGAGTAGTAGTAATAGTAGCAGTAATATATTTGTAAAGCACATTTAAAACCAAAGTGCTGTACATAACAATACGTTAAAAACACACATGTAAACACAATAAAAACAAACCAACAAATCAAACAGACAAGTAAAAAGCTACATGCTATCAATTGGCCACAGCCAACAGCAGCTGATTGGGTGATCTCAAAGACCTTTAAGAAGAGTAGGGTTTGAGAAGATCTCCTATGGATGATAGAACAGATTCTTTCAAGGACTTTGAACTGTATGTTACAGGCAGCCAGTGAAGGGAAGCCAGGACAGGGGTTCTCTCTCTTTGTGTTCTCTCTTTTTAGTGCATGTGATCAGGCGTACCTCTGCATTTTGAGCTAGCTGTCATCAACCTGATGAGGACATACTTATACCAAAGTACAAGCTGTTATAGTAGTCTAGCCAAGATGAAATAAGGGCATGAGCTTATCATATGATCAAAATCATGTGGTGACAGGAATAATTTAATTTGATCTGAGGTCAGGGTCAAATAGTACCCCTTGATTTTTTTTACCTGAGGTTTTATATAATACAACAGTCCACAAATATTATTTTGCAGGTGCCCAAGTGGTTCACTTTCACGTCACCAATTGACTGGTCAGAATGGGCTTTGACTAGAACTGTTCACTCTTCAATACTTCAGGCTGTTCTTCATTAACACCATCCTTATCTACTCTGTAGACCACTGTACATTCATTATAACTCTATAATTCTCTATTCATATTGTTCTCGGTTTATAAACTGGCATTTGTTAATATACTGCTCTTTGTGGTCCATTCTGATCCGAGGAAGAGAGGTTCCTCCTTAGTGTCTTGGTTTGTCTCAGGTTTTCTTTCCTTATGCTCTTAGGAAGTGTTTATTTGTCACTGTCCTCTCAGGTTGCCCAATTGACCTGGAATTCTGTATCTGCTTTTTAGACCACAGCTGTTGTAAAAAGTGATCTACACAAATAAATGAATTAATTTGAACGGAATTATTCAAGGACACAGAGGAAGAATGGATAAAAAAATACTATATGGCTGAATTTTCAGATTAATAATTCAAATGAATGGGATATTCCATTCCATATTAATGTATGTGTTTATATTAATTCCTGGGAAATCTGCTGTAGTTCGTCCTTCAAATAACTTAACTCTACTTCTCCTCGCCTCAAACTCTCTTTCCATCCCCATCGCTTTAATTTGGTCTGTGACAAGATAATATCAATGATCTGCTCCCTGCTGTGACAGTAAATATAGGGTTTAGGAATATTTCCTCTCTTTCTCTGTTCTACACCCTCACAAACCCTCACATACAAACACACACACACACACAAAACACACTCCTCAGATAACTACCCTGTATTTAAGAGGTTGAGCGTCACACTTGATTGCATGTGGGCAGACACTGTAGACTTGGATATATGAGAAAGATCTAAGACAAAAGCTTTTACAACTCGGATTACATCATAATGTTGTAAACAAATATGAATATAGTTACAATTTTTGAAAATCATTGAATCTAATTTGGGTACTCATGCAATGCAATTGAAAAATACATTCAAGCTATTTATAGAATATATTTAAAGAACACACAAAAACTTCATTCAAACTTAAATATACCTCAATCAAACCAGTCAAAACATATCACTGCATATTTTAATACTAATTTAAGGGTCAGTTTTAGAAGTGTTATGTTGAGTTTCTTTATAAAGAACCATCCATTTAAAAGCATTGTACAAAGAAACAATAAATTGCAAGTCGTGAATCACAAACCATAATTCCAGTACATTATATATTCATTCATTTATTATCTGTAACCCTTATCCAGTTCAGGGTTGCGTTGGGGCCGGAGGCTACCCGGAATCACTGGGCGCAAGGCAGGAACACACCCTGGAGGGGGCACCAGTCCTTCACAGGGTGACACACACACTCACATACATTCACCAATCCAAAAAGTTTCGCCAATCCACCTACCAAAGTGTGTTTTGGGACTGTGGGAGGAAATCGGAGCACCCGGAGGAAACCCACGGGAACACAGGGAGAACACACTGAATGAATGAATAATTTAAGATATGTTCATGTATTTTGCATGTTCTCTCTTAATGCATTACGGTCTTGTACTCATCTTACAGCAAAAGACGTTGGGCTGTGATTTCTTCAATAAGGTGTGTGGTCATCTGAAACTCTTGGAGAAAGAATATTTTGGCCTAGAATTTCGTCACCACAATGGCAGCTATGTGAGTGCTTTTTGACTTTTTGACTGTTTTCTCCTCTCATGAGAGTAAATTAACACATTTTTTGGGCTGTTCAATTGGTGTGAGAATTAAAATTGACATGACTATTTTACATGATGACTTGAACGGAATGACAACAAACAATAATGTAAAATTGTTCAGAGACCTTATAAACTGTCTTCCAGGTGTGGCTGGAACTTCTGAAGCCACTAGCTAAACAGATCAAGAGTGAGTATGTTGTATGTTTGTGTGCATACAAACTGAAACTAGTTAATGTCACTGTATAGTCTGAAAAAAGCAAATTCTGATCACAGATGGAATGAATATCTGGGTATGATATACATAACATTGAGTAAAAAAGATTACTATAATTTATCAGGGAAGATTGTGAGCAGTGGTATCTAGGTGCTGATCTTTCTGAGGTATTGATCAATCAAGTTTTGTTTCCTGTTAGACACTAGTGATCTGGCTTTCCGTTTTATTGTGAAGTTTTTCCCACCGGATCCAGGCCAGTTACAGAAAGGCTTGACCAGGTAAGTAAACAGACAGGGCAGTCACTAGAGATTAACGATTGGGGGGGGGTTGGGGGGGCTAAGCTTTAACCATTTCTTTGATGAGGTATAGATAAATCAAAGCCACAATGTGCATTGTAGTTCTGTTTAATAACCTGGATGTCTGAATGTGACATTTGACAGCAGAAATAGTTTCTTAATTACATTTTTATTTATTTTCACATAAGGATATATTACAAATCAAAGTCCCAAAATTAAAAAAAAAGAAAGAAAAAACTTAGAATTTTTTTCTATAAACTGTAAAAAAAAAAAAAACATCCTCTCACATGACTGGCCTTTGGAGGAGCTACTGCCTTTAAAAACATCTACAGGTGGAAAAATAAAACTGAGTTGTGAACAACTATGAACTCATTATATAGGTATCTGTAAAAAATACAGTCATAACATCAGGAAAGTACATTGACATCAGTTCAGTCTGCCCTAAACTGTGATTAAGTGTTTAATACATGAACATTTTTAACTGACTTTTATAGCAGGTTTACTTTACATTCATTAATAATCAGGTTTCCTCTGCTAGCATAATGCTATTTCAACTAGCGCATCAATGGCTTTTCTGTTTGGTTTATTAAAGATTGTAACAGGTATTCAATTACATTTTTTTTCTATATTTTTGTCTTGAAATCACACTCGCCATCAAGAAAACTCACTACGCCTTCTCCCTGCATACACTGTGTACATATTCTGTCAAGAAAGCAGTACAGACTGATAGCCAACTGTGTCAAAGGGACATGAGCTGTAGGTGGGCTGATACATGGGCTATTTGTAGCAGTTGTGCTGCCTAAGTTGGAAAACATGTAGTCCAGTACCTCTCTAAATAGTGCTCACATGGGCCCATACTGGGTTGTACAATCCAGATGAGCCCTATGTTTAACCCACCCTGATTCCACCACTGCCCCTGTAGGGCAACCATGTTCGTCCAACATTTAACAGATGAACAAAACTTACTCGTACCAAGATGGGCTGTCAGTGTAAGCCCCACATTATGAGTAGGCTGGGGTACATCTATAAGGTGATCAGTTAATGTACATTTTTTAAAAACCTGCACAGCTTACTCTGTCAGTATGACTGCTGTACTTTTTCTACAGGTATCTATTTGCTCTACAAATAAAACAGGATTTGGCCAATGGAAGCCTCACCTGTAATGATAATAGTGCCGCTCTGCTTGTTTCTCATATATTGCAAGGTAAGTTATTTATGTGTCATGCTGAATTTTAGCTTGGTCTATGCATGCTATGATCCATTTCTCAGTAAATAAACAGTAGGCTTGTGTTTAGCATTTAATAACAGTTATGTCAGATTTTGTGAAATACACAAAAAAATGAAAAATATTTGACTTCCATTTCCATCTTAAATGTTTCACTAAACAAGGCTGATGTTCCTTGTCAATGTTTCCATTCCACCTTAAATGTCATTTTAAGAAGCAGATCTTCATATTCATATTCCAACATTTAGTTCCACCTTAAATGGGTCAGTTTACAAGTCTAATATTGGAGTTACCACCAGGTTCTTATTTCGATTTTCTGCTTTACCTTAGGTATGCAACGATGCAAGGCTGACGTTAGCTTGAAACACAACTTAGTCTTCAGTTTTGTGATTTTAAACAGACACACAAGAGTTTAACACCCGGTCTCACACCTATTCGTGATATAGTCACATATATAGGGGACTGCAATTCGTGACCCAGTCGCATATTTGCGACATTTTATGTTACAATAATGATGAGGTCACCCCCCGTATGCTTAGTTGAACTTATGTGAGCTTTTAGGTGCTTTGAACCTTTATTTTGCTTTATTCTCATCCGAGAACTTACATTTACGTTTCGGCATAGCTGCTCGAGATGAGGGTAGGCACAGGAGCTTTGCCTGACGTAAACAAGGACTACTGACGTGCAGACTGACCAATTAAATGTTTACAGAGAAGGTTATCGACCAATAACGGTAGCTCTACAGTCAGACCGCCCAATCAGAATATTTTAGGCGACTTCACCACGCCCCCTTCTCACTCAAGCGAACCAATCGGAGTAGGGGAGGGCGGGACTAGTTTGTGAACGAAACGCTTCTCGAAGTTCTATGTAAGCTCTAGAAAAACAAAATCCCGGATGTTTGTGAAATTCCGCCCGGACATTTTTTTAAGTCTAAAAAAGAGGACATGTCCGGGTAAAAGAGGACGTCTGGTCAACCCTACATTATGCGACAGTAACACGACGACAACTCCTCATTAAGGCGTCATTACCATCCATTAATACCACTGTCTTATTTTTATTTACGGATATTATGTTACTAATTCATAATTTGCTAAAATATCGAAGCAAATAATGGCTAGAGAAATGTCATTTTCAGTATTAGCCTTTTGAAAATTAGTCAAAATAACTTTAAGTGAAAGAAATGTTCTCATTAGAATTAAAGCTAAAGTTAGGGTGACCAGACGTCCTCTTTTACCCGAAAAGTGTCCTCTTTTTCACCATCTCAGATCTGGTCACCCTACTAAAGAAGGACACCAACAATAAGCTTTGCTTAGGAGAAATATTATAATAAAATACTTTATGCTTTTGTTGGAATAAGAATCTGTGTTATGTATCTAATTCGCACTATACATTTTTCTATGTTATGAGTAATGACGAGTGTAATGAGGAGGAGTTTTCGTGTTACTGTCGCATAGTGTTTCTATGGAAATTACCCGTAAAATCGTGATATTGTCGCATAAACTGTCAAAAATATGCAACTGTCACGAATTGCAGTCCACTATATATGTGACAATATCACAAATAGGTGTGAGACAGAGTGGTTAAACATGCTACTTCAGTCTGTTTCAATCTCTGTTGACAAATAATAGTATTTTTATTATTTAGTACAGTAAATTTTACATATAATTACCATAAATCTTCAGGAACAGCAACTGTAATTTACCTTTTAGGTTATTTTTAGGTTTAATTTAAGACAAAACAAAAACACACCAATAGATCATAAACTTGTCTGGATAATTTTGACCATAATTTGTAAGATATCTGAAGATATATAGAACAAAGCCCTAAAGAAACATTTGTTCATTACCTTAACTCCCACAAGCTTAAATGATAAATTATTTACTAATCTTTTAACATATTTTTTTATGAACAGGGCAAGGGCATTAGGACAGGAGCACTTTATTTCTCTCCTACGACAAGCAAAGTATGAGAGAATGATTATTGTATGACAGTTTCTTTTTATTGTCAGTCATTCTGTCCCACTTTTCTCATATAATCTGTAGCAGAAATTGGGGATTATGATGAAGAGTTGGATGCTCACCACTTGGAGAATAAGCAGTATGTGCCAAACCAGGAGTACCTGGACCATAAGATCATTCGATTTCATAAGAAACACAGGTAAAATTTAAACTTACACAAGCAAATAATATATCCTGTTGTAATCAATGTTGTAATCAAATTAAGCACTAATACCGCTATAACAAAGCAAAGCACTGCCTTACTGCTGTAACCAAGTACAGCAGATGCCTTAATTCTATAACAAATTAATGCAGATACATATGCTGCTCTAACCAAAGCAGATATTGCAGCTGCTGTAACCAAGCAAAGCAGACATTCATGTTACCGAAACCGAGGAAAGCATGTATACTTCATGAAATAAAGGGTTAGCAGCTGGGCCAAGTATGGGCTAGAGGGGTATACAGCCCCCAGTTCTTCCAAATGAAGTCCAGTGTGTTTAATGTTTTTACAATGTCACATTCTATATATATAAGTTTCTAATTCTTCCTTCCAGAGGTCACACTCCTGCCCAGTCCGATGTGCATTTGCTGGAGGTTGCTCGGAAGCTAGACATGTATAGCATTCGGCCACATCCTGCACATGATGGGGAAGGAATGAGGATCAATCTGTCTGTCACACATATGGGTGTGCTTGTTTTTCAGGTATCACACATAATTAAATACACATCACAATTCTTTTTAAAGCTGAAGCTGTTCTTTAGTATTTGTTGCTGCAGTTTAATACTAGAGTTATGTCTTGTTCCTAGGGTAACACAAAAATCAACACGTTCAGCTGGGCTAAAATACGCAAGCTGAGCTTCAAGAGGAGACATTTCCTCATCAAACTTCACACTGAGGCTGGGGTGAGGGTCCAAGGATAGGTTTGGTCAAATCTATTTATGCATCCAGTTCAAAATGAGTTGAGCTCAATTGCCTCTGATATGCACAATATTCTATAAAAGAATGTCTTTCTAAGACTATTTATTGACTAATAGCACTGTGAAAATGAATGGCATAGTGGAGTAAACCTGCCAAACCTGACACAATGTTGTCCTATGTTCATAATTACAGTATTACTACATTACTGCTTCAAGCAAACTAACAGCCCTTTGTTTTAAAGTGACATAGGTATTAAACTAGTTGCACTCTTAAATATCATCACTATTATATAACAACAGCAACTACTTATGTTAACATGTATTAATATGTATGGGCTACTAACTATATCTGCTTAAAACAGCATAAGTATTATTTTCACCTTTAAATTTACAGCTTAAACATGACTGTGACGCTTCACTGACCTTTAATAGGGTGAATAAAGCCTCTGTAGTTGCTATTCCAGGCTCAGCACTTACTTAACACATACTTAATGCTGCTTCCACTCTCGCAATGCTCCGCATACAACTGTCTCCAACAGAAAACAAAAATGGAAAACTCCAAAATGACTTGTGAATGATGTGTTTAATAATTCTTAACCTGAAAATTCATACATATTAGTGACCCTTTCTGTGACATCTCACAGCCTTCACGGAGAGACATGGTTGAATTCACCATGGCCAGCCGAGATGTCTGCAAAACCTTCTGGAAGATGTGTGTGGAGTACCATGCCTTCTTCCGCCTGGCTGAAGAGCCAAAGGCACATCCAAAGTCCTTCCTCTCCAGCAAGGGATCCAGCTTCAGATACAGGTAGAGTTGCCTAGTGGTTTACATTAATCCCTTCAAAAAATATGAAGAGTTAGCATATGAAATCTTTAGAAAGCCACCAAGTGCACAATGGTGTTAGGTTGGCAGCAGCAAACTTCACAATTAGATGTGAAAAGTCCCCCCACCCAAAGAAAAGATCTTTGCATTAATTAATCTATATATATCTACATTTGTATGGCCCAGGGCAATTTACGTGTTTTGCTTGATTTTCTATATGAAAATATGTTAAGACATCATCTAAAAGGAGCAAGCGTAAGCTGATTTATTATTATTATTATTATTATTATTATTATTAGTGTATATTAGGCTACAATTTATTGTATTTCCTTCAATATATTATTACTAAATTAATAAATATATATCAGTGGCTAGTGTCCCCTCGGCGTTTCAGCGTGGTGGATTGTAATTTTCCAGTTTTTATCGCGATTATTCCGCGAATTATTTTTGCTCTGGGAGAAGAGCAAAATAGACAGATGTTGTTCATGCATTGCATCATGGGACTGTCTTGGGCGGCTGAGGAAGGGTTCGACGCTGCCTTAAAACTCAGCCAGATTAAGATATCTTAGTACACAGCATAATGAAGTATCTAAGAACATAGTGTCGGGAGAATGCACACTGTGATGTAAAATGCTCTATTGTTAGACGACTCACTAGGTTTTGTGTCACACAGCTCCGTTTTGTAATCCAATCTAATCGTTAAGTAGGATTAAATGCTACAATTAGGGTTTTCAAAAAACTTCTAGCAGAAATCATGGATAGTTTTGATACGAAATAACAGGATTATCATTATCTCACGTTGAGAAGTGGATTTAAGCAGGATTAACAAAGTTGAGAACAAACATGAAATAAACTGTTCTGTAAACGTGATTTTAAAGCGCACACACTCAAACATACTTTTGCAATTTTAAGAATTGTAAGAAACCGTTATGAATGAGGAATACTGTGTTAAACCTTTATTCCCTCGTGATAATTTAAATTTTAGTAATTTGTTTCATGCATACATATAGCTCAAAGTGTTTTTCAGACTAAATTGTGACTATAAAATGTAGACAATATAATTAAATTTAAGATAGGATAAAATGTGAAGGGCAGCACCGTGGTGCAGCAGGTAGTGTCGCAGTCACACAGCTCCAGGGGCCTGGAGGTTGTGGGTTCGATTCCCGCTCCGGGTTACTGTCTGTGAGGAGTTGGTGTGTTCTCCCCGTGTCCGCGTGGGTTTCCTCCCACAGTCCAAAAACACACATGTTGGTAGGTGGATTGGCGACTCCAAAGTGTCAGTAGGTGCGAGTGTGTGAATGAATGTGTGACTGTGTGTGTTGCCCTCTGAAGGACTGGCGCCCCCTCCAGGGTGTATTCCTGCCTTGCCCCCAATGATTCCAGGTAGGCTCTGGACCCACAGTGACCCTGAATTGGATAAGCGGTTACAGATAATGAATAATGAATGAATGAATAAAATGTGAATAAGCAATTAAATAATCATTAAAGTGTGGAGATGGAGAATAAAGGTAACAGTTTACTCCCTTAAAATGCTTGACTTAATCATTTTATTTTTCATTAACAAAAACGGCAATATAGAGGAGCATTAAATCACTGAATATCCAGATTTAGATCCTTATCCTGAGATATCTGGACCAGCTTAATCCAATTTGAAATTTGTTTTGAAAAACTGGGGCAAAATCAGAGATTGGTGTGGTCTCCCTATGTTTGTGTGGGTTTTCTCTCCCACAAACAGGGTTGACTATTAAAGAAAAAGTGTCCATGGAAGTGAGTGACTGTATCATGCCCTGCGATGGCCTGCTGCCCAGATGTGTTGCTGCCTTTTGCCCAGTGATTCTTAGGCAGTCTCTGGGCCCACCGCCTTCCCTGAACAGGATAAGACGGAAATAGAAAATGAATGGATAAATGAATAAAATGTGTGATAAATGTTTTTGTTCCAGTCTGTCTCCTCAAGAATACTCTTTTTATTCTCCCAGTGGTAGGACACAGAAACAACTCCTAGAGTGTGTAGGAACTGGAGACCACAAACATTTACCATTTGAGAGGTAAGCCCCGTTTTGTTTGGCTTGGATAACAGTTCTGTAAATTTGCTTTCTGTGTAATGATTGTGAGCCCTCTCCCCGTGTCTGTAATTTTCAGATCATATTGCAAATCTGAGCATGAATCTCGGCACTGCAAATCATCCCCCGACTTACTTACTGATGTTTCCAAACAGGTATGGAATGAATGATGACTGTGAAAACATTGTTTTACATTATAATATGTGCATGAATACATTTTCAAGGTTTTTTTTTTTATTATTAAATTTTTATTTGGAGAAATTAAAAATACATTTAATAACCAAAACACTTTCTATTTAAAGCTATAATCTTACAGCAACTTTCGGGCAGCTTATGAATTTCAGCAGTGAAGGAGGTTTCCTCTTTTGAAAGTCTTTAACCCATTTTCACACTTCTTCAAATGTTTTGAAGTGTTCATCACTTTGTGTTGATTGGAACATATTGCTCTAGAACTTCCCAATCAGTATCAGTTATGTTTTCTTGACCGACCTAGCAAGGCGAGGCGTTGTCATGAAGCAATTTCACAGGACACAATCCTTTGCAGTAATGAATATTTTCGATTTATTTCTTGGTTCTTTCAAAGCAACTGTTGTTTGTAGCAATAAGCATCACGTTTCTCCCAGTTCGAGAAGTTCAGAATACAGTACACCCTTCAAATCCCATTCATATCCCCAGGATTTACCAAGAATGTTTTTATTTTTATTTGGGATTGTTGTAATAAATCCACCTTTCATCACCAGTCATGATATTCCACAGCATAGAGTTTCTTTGTTGTACAGATTCAAACACTTCACAGCACGGTTATCCTTACTCCTCTGACTCAATTCATGTGGCACGCATTTTCCTTTCTTTTGAACCTTTACCACTGCGTGTAAAGGATTGGAAGTAGTTTGTTGAGTTACTCCAAGTTGTTCAGCAAGTCCTTTTTGCATTTGAAAAGAATATTCATTAAGCACAGCCTGTAATTCATCATGTTTAACCTTCAACATCGAAATCACCACCTTTAAATCTTCTAAACCAAAACTCATTCATACTTTTGGATACAATATTATCTCCAAGAACAGAACTTTTTTCAGCTCTTATTCCTTAATAGAACTCATAACGAATGCAGCGATAAATTCTTTACTGGTTTGCTTTGTTGTTGTTGTTAATGTTTTGTTAAATTTAATTATAATGTGAAATGTTAATATTTAATACTACACAACAATTATCATAAAATGACAAAAGAGTGGGAAAATGTTTGAATTTGATCTTAAGATTACACCTAGCACATGTATAAGGTTGCCAAAACTCTCTATGAATAATCCAGAAAATAGCATTGTGGGTAACAGTGCCTATATTTGGCTTTGATGCTTTGCCTAGGGCAGGCAAACTTAGAATAAACTTAGAATATCTATGTCTCACAAAGCTTATGTGTTTCTGCAGCTCTACGAGCAGGCCCATCCCCATCTCACAGTATTTTCAGATGATACTGAACAAACTCGCCCCTTGGCAAGAAACCCCGCCTTCTTGTGCAAATCAGCCTCTCCGAAGCTGCGTTCCATGTCCACATCAGGAGCCGAGCGCAGAGGCAGAGGGTCCCAAAAGCCACGGGCAAGGCGACGCCAATCACCCAGTGCTCAGCACTTGGTCCTCCTATATCCCAACAGTCCCCACCTGCAATTCCACCCAGTGCTGCCTACCTTCCCCCTTCCAACATACCCTTACCTGCTACCAGACCACACTTCTTCGTCTCTGGACCGCCTTACCCAAGCTCATCCAAGTTTCACTCCTCTGAAGCATTTGTCCAGGCAGACTGGCCACTCTTCATCGCCATCTTCTTCTTTGTCACCCCCAAGGCGACAGCAGCGTCTTGAAAGACTCCGCCTTTCTGGGCTGGGATTGGCTGGATCAAGGCCATACCCACTCTCAGGTGGAGAGCAGGGAGTGGGCTCAAACAGAAGGCTGAACATGGGGAGGACAGAAGTAGGGCACTACAGTGACGACTCCACATTTCAAACTGGATTACCTCGCCGATCCTCGAGTCAACCCAACGTAAAATTTCAGAGACCTACGCTTGCTTCGTCAGCTGCTGCCCATGCTTCTGAATTTCGGCCTCTGGGGTATTATCCCCATCTTTCACGTCATCAGGTCCCTACTCGACCCACCTACCTCCCTCTCAGCACCCCACGCTTGCCAGATAGGCCTACGTCTTTATGTGTGCTTGGCACAGGCAATTACAGTGATTCAGACTCTGACCCCTTCTATCCCTATTTCTGCCCTGCGCTGGGGAAAGTGATACACTCTGGCCCACTTGCACGCATGCGCTTCTCATCCGGAAGCCTCCAGCTAGATGAGGAAGAAGGGGAGGATGATGAAGAGGTAGAAAATCAGAGTGAGGGCGATCTCACATCTGTCAAGGTAATAAAACTTTAGCTCTGCTCCTAAGGCACATACTCTGAATATAGCTCAGCATAAAAAAATATCACAAAAATTAATGTCACAAATGTATTTGTTTGTCAGATGTATGCACACAATTACTGAAATATGATCAATAACACTGTTGATAATGCAGTATTTTATGTCCACTTCTTGGGCAATGGGTAAAGACCAGTCCAGTCAATGTTCCTGTGATGCTTGAAGTCCGTATTATTTCAATATAGATCTGAACAAAGTGAATCATTTGGATATAAAAATAGTACATGAAGTGAGAAATCAGCTTCTTCTTATGTTCTTCTTATATATTTTTACATATTGTTTTCCTAGAAACAAAAAAGACTGGTTTGCCTAAATAACACATGATTACCATTTAAGAAATAGCAGAATATATCTAGGGTTTCTGCAACTGCTGCCAGTACAAAATAGAGTACAGTTTTATAAAAATTTATTTAAACTATCAAGCTCATATCATTGCTGTAAATTCATAATATAAGCTCGGGTGTTTTATCACATGTGCCTTTTCTGAACATTGCTGTGCTTTGATTATAAACTTGCCAATGTATCAACATGATTGTTTGTGTTTATGATACATTTCACGTAATACTAGATTCAAACTTCACACTAAAAATTGTACAATGTTGTTTTTGTTGTGTTCTTTATGGAGCGAAAACATAGAAAGCATTTTTTTGCGTGTTTAGTTCTTAGGTTTTGTAAAATTATTGACGTTATTGAAGAACCGCAAAGCCAATAACATTTTGATTCTATGATGTACAGTGGCAAAATCTGAATTTTGTCATGGATGCTAATGAAATTCAGGGTTTCCTGTAGAAAACTGGTTAGTCAAGGTAGTACCTTTGTTGGGGGGTTGTGGTGGTTATGATTCACTGATTCTTGTTTGTGAACGGGC
The DNA here is from genome assembly GCF_029633855.1 of Hoplias malabaricus. NCBI lineage: Eukaryota > Metazoa > Chordata > Actinopteri > Characiformes > Erythrinidae > Hoplias > Hoplias malabaricus. Next base: position 75,384,082 of record NC_089801.1, read on the forward strand.
ACAAACAACAGGCGACACACAGCTCGCCTTTACACTGGATTATATTTCAGAATGCGTATTTGTGACTGAAAACTGAGGAAAAACGCATTAGACGAGTCACAAAAAGTACTTTGGAACTTATTGTTTTCTACAATGGATTGATTACAGATCACTGGACATAGCAGAAATATATGGCGTCAAAATAGGTTCTAAACTTCTGAAAACCAAAAAACTGAATCCGTAACCAATGACATTTTTGCAATTGAGAAAACTTATTGAGAGTCTTGCTGTTGACTATTGGGGGGTGGTTTAGACACTCATTGGCTGCTGAAGTTAAGCCCCGCCCACCCAGCCTATTCTGCACACCCCGCGAGCCAATCTTACCCTGAATGAATAATAGCCGACCAGCAAACACAGGTAAGAGATATCAACTAGAGGTCATCTAGAGGCGACAGCGTCTATTAAACTCAAAATAGACGATTATATACAAAAATATTCGGTTTACAAAGCTGTTTTTATAACTAAATGTTAATGACAGTTTTTCAAAATACAAAATCTTATTTATTGGTTATGGATTCTGTTTGTTGGTTCTCAGAACTTTATAACCTATTTGGACGCCATAGAAATCCACACGCAAACACATCGGAAGCCTTGATAAGAAACTGAATTAATTGTACGAAACAAATTGTGGGTGGGGGGAGGGGGGTGGACAATGTTTTCACTGTAAAGCACTGCGGGAAACCCTGAAATTACTCATGCAAATACTTGCATTTAATCCATGCAACTATGCAAAATTTGAATAACAAATAAGTTTTCATTTTACATTTTATCAACTAGTAAAAACTCTCTTGACTCTTGACTTGACTAGTGGATACACAGAGGATCTCTTGACATATGGAAAGTTCATAATTTTAAAAACATTTTAAAATTAGCGCAAATTAGAAATTTTGCATGGTTACATGAATTAGGAGAATTTGCTAAGTAAATCCACAATGTGTTAGGGTGAAATAAGTCATCCATATATCGTGTTTGCGCAATTAGGGGGGGAAAAGTTATTTCTTAATCGTCCTTCTGTAGTGATACATTTGTATTTTCCCCTCACACGTGCTTTTATTTATAGTGAATAAATGAGATTTGTGATTATTGATTGCATTTTATCCAGTGTATTCTTTTCATCATTTTACTATTTATAGGTAAATGATGTGTGAAATAAATGGTTGCTTTCACATATTAGAACAGATGTATGGGTTTATTAAAAGTTTTTAGTCACAAAGGAATGTACAAAAACAACAACAAAAAAATCAACACTGAGCTGAGTGGATTCTGTCAGATATACAGTAAAAACATGTGCGTTATTTTTATCCTTCCAACAAAAATTATAACGGCACAGTTTGATTGCACGTCTCATCATCATTAAAACAAACAACCAAAAAAAACAAAAAAAAAACACAAAAGCAAAATACCTGAAAACCTATGTACGGGTCTCTGTGTTAGAGACAGTAGTGTATAGCAACTTGCAGTTAAAAAATAATAAGTCTTTGATATTGGTTGCACGGTTGCATATTAACCGATAGGTTGACTGATTAAATTACTTTTGAATACACATTCTATGAATATTTACATTTCAAACCAAATGTATTGCAGTGCCATATTAAGGTATGACATATAAAATATATCACATGTCTCTTTATACTTCATGTTACTATACAGTATACATCATTAAATATCATCACATCTGTCACGTCTAAACTAAGGCTGATTGGTTGTACACACTATTAAAAATATAAATAATTATATCTAGAACTTTTTGGAATCTTTTTCTCTATAATCTGATTTATTCTGAGAAGCGATGTGTGCATTGGTCTTTGAAAAAAAGATCCAGAAAAAAGGCGATTAAGTAAGTTTAAATAATTAAGACTTAAGATGAAAAATCTGCATATTTATCCTCAGTGGGTTTAATCCTGCCTCTTAAAGGAGCAATTTGTCATTTTTGTCAATTTTTTTTTTTCACGTTACGAAACCAGGCAATTACACTAACGCCTAGTGGTGTGGCCATACGTTTGCAGATGCTCATTAATTCTTCTTTTAAAAATTAGCAGGAGAACAGATATTAACTTTGGGCCAAATCATTTTTTCAACATGTACATTTTGGACAAATTTGTAAAGAAAATGTATAATAGTTGTTTTGACAAAAGGAATGTATTTTACCAAGGAAGATATTTTCATGAGCTGAATGCAAAAATATTGGCAAAAAATATTAGTAAAATAAAAAATCATAATCATTAAGAGCAGGTTGCCCACACACTTTTGACAGGCAGTGTACATTTTGTGCTTATATATTTTTTTAAGTAAAAAAGTGGAAGTACCTATGATTAAGTATTGATTAGTCATTATTTTAAAAGCTCTGGTGGGGAGCGCTGCCTTATGCCTATATTAAGTCAATGTGCATCAGTTTAATTGCGGCAATGATTAAGATTTAAAATTTGGACAAGATTCAGTTTGAAAAATTAATTTAAATAGCTACTTCTAACTGCTTCATTCGGCTGTTTTTTTCTTGCTATGCACTTGCGGGAGAGATCTCACTGACTAAAGGTTGTCTCTTTAATATATACAAATGCACTGAATTCTGTTTTTCTTCCTGGTTTAAGCACATTTATATTATTCATATTAACAAGGCTTTCTCTTACTAGCGCATTTACAAAAGGCATGATAGCTGTATAATAGTGTCTAGCCAACGTACAAGAAAGAACAAGAAAGTGAAACTGTTATATGAAAAGACAAATATGAGGCAAAAGTATAGATTTTAAAATGCATTCACATTTGGTGCTATGGTGTTTGGAAATAATGGCATATTTGTGTTCAGTCCTCACCTTTCAGCTTCCAGCAAAATGTGGGTATTACTGAATACCTCTTGCTAAAATAAATGCTTTCAACTAAGCACACATAAGCACACCTATATAAGGCAGTTTTTGCCTTCAGTAATCAAACCCAAAAGTTACAGCTTGGAATGTTTTTGAGGATCTTAAAAACAAAAAAAAGGCACTTATTTAAAATTTTGGCTTCGGAAAGCTACACATTTACCACATTTACCAAAAAAAAAAAAGAGTAAAAATTACTTTTTCCAATTAAAAAGTAACTAGAACCCACAACCTCCAGGACCCTGGAGCTGTGTTATTGTGACACCTGCTGTGCCACCGTGCTGCCCCTGGTTTATTATTATTAACCTGAAATTTTTTTATATCAACAAACCTAACACAAATCATACCCTGAAACTTACAGGCAACCAGATTTAGCACAACTAGCCATGCAACATTTGGTTATGCAGCAGCATTCATATACAGGGTACACTAAAATGTCTCAAAGTTATTTTGATTTCAACACAGATTTGCCAAAATAAAAAGAATAAATGGACCAACAGCTCATTTCGATTCTGCATCCCTAAAAATCACCAACTTTAAATCTGTATAAACATTTTAATGCATTTTTATAACATTTTATAATCCTAATTAAACCCTACAGTCAGTATCAAAAACTAATTTCAAATAAGAAATCACATGATGCCAGAATTTAAAGGGATATGTAAACTACAGTAATATCAACATATGCTACCTCAGGTCTGAAAAATGGTGGAGTTAGTGTATTGTCTCAAACCAGTTTTCAGAACCTGTGGTAGTGGGTTTTGAACTCAGTGCAAGCTGAAAAAGCATTTTAAATTCTAAAGGCTTCTATGATTTACAGTACAAACCATTGTTTACACTGTTCAAATATTTTTAAAAAATGTATACCCATGTTAACCTATATTTGGGTGTCCTGAACACAAAACATGCCATTAGTTCAAACTATAAAGTGTCCACACTTTGTTCTCCTTCCAAAATCCTTCATATATTTTTTCTACTTTGTGTCTCAGTTTATGTGTAATTGTGCAACGGTTCACTGATCTTCAGGCAGGCCCAGTGCAAAGCCCTAACCAGGCTGATTAGTACTAAGAGAAAGAAAAATACCCAGAGCACATAGAGCTTCTGGTTCTGTTGTGCATTCCACCATGTACCAACCTAGAGAAAGACAAAGAAAGACAGAAAGCAAGAGACAAAACAGAGAAGTCATCTTTATTTAGTTTGTCAGGAGAATTGTTTGCCTTGTAAGTTAATTTTCCTGTTATTTTTAGTAGTACTGTTCTAATTTTCATCCCTACATTCATCTGTGGACACTAGGGGTAGGCGATATATTTTGCCTAAAATAATATCACGATATTTTTGGCAATAACAATATTCTTGGCAATATGAACAAAACACTTTTATTAATTTCTAGAACACACTAATGCAACAAAATAATGTTATATTAATATTAATCATATTAAATGTAATATATTTAAAATATATTAATAGCATGAAATGGTTTTATTATAAAAATATTTCTTATTACAAATGTACTACAAATATGACAAAATCACAAAGGAAATTAGTAAACATCTGCTTATATTGTAAATAACAGTCATTTAACAAGATTCTGATTTTGTATAAAATAATGTAGCGTAAAAATCTACCACACAACCAAAGTGCAGAATGTGTAGTGTGTGTGTGTGTGTGTAGAAACAGCTACTGGAATAAATAACAAAACAAACACAGAATAGTTGCTGTGCTGAGTTCTCATGCAAACAAGTCAGAATATCATGATTATCAAGATATATATATATTTTATTGTTTAAAAGTATGACAATATTATCACAAATATGGTACAGCCCTAGTGGACACTAAAATATGCTTATATTTGAAGCACCTCATGAAGCTGGCTGGTACATCACAGATTCAGTCACATGTAACAAGAAGTCTGACATACACAGAAATGTTCACTGGCTACTGTGGGTACTGCTCCATTGAAGCTTTAAGCTGATGGTAACTATGCTGAAAAGTCTGAGAATTTTTCTTTTTTTTTTTAAGTGACAGGAAGTGGTAGCAGAGAAAAATGCAATGATACATCAGGGGAAAAAAATATTATACTAGTCCCTACACATTCAACTGTTCAATACATGTAATCTATAGAGTTAAAGTAAATACATATAACATCTAAACCAGTAAGGGTTCCAGAACATCCATGTGATACATCCCTACAGCGGTTATTTGTACAACACTCAGTGCCTGCATATTTGCATTAATGACAGACTTGTATTGTGTTGTGTATATCTTATGTTTTATTCTGATTTATGTTTACTTAGCTTGCATGTTTGTATTAAGTTGTTGCAATATTCTATATGGCAATGCTTCCCAAAGATTTGGGGTGTTCTTTATGGAGCTAAAACAGAGAACGCATTTTTTTGCATGTTTAGTTCTTAGTTTTTGTTAAATTGTTGAAGTTATTGAGGAACCACAAAGCCAATAACATTTTGATTCTATGATGTACAGTGACAAAATCTGAAAATTTATTGTGCTTCCAAACTCTATAAAACTGAAACTTCTTATGTAACAAAACCCAAAAAATTGACAAATCACCTGCATCGAACCGACGCTGTAGCCAACGCTCTACACGAACCCTACACCCGACGCGCACCTCTCAAGAACTGTAACTGCATTTCATGTCGACGCAGACCACAACGACTGTCAGATGTCTGACGGACAATGTTTAAGTTGAATCGAAGAAGCACAGCAGCAAATTCATAGCGAGAGATTTCCTCAGACATGTTTTGGACAAAATTAAACATCTACCTTGTAAACAGGTAAATTGTGATTTGATAAAACTGGGCATTTATTCAAAGAAAGACCCCAGATCCCCATAAAAGGGACAGATGTACTCTCATTTTATTATTTTAATTTACTTTGCAAACATTAAGGCTACTCTAGTTTTGATCAAATCACCTACCATGAGTCCAGCAGTTGCGATGATGAATAGCAAACACAGGACAAACCAGAGCAAGCTCTGCCTCCTTGGATACCTCTGGCCAATAGATGAACTACAAAGGGACGTAAGAGGAAGGCACAGTACTTCAGGTTAGCTCTTTAGAATTCTAAATTAGAGATAAACATGGATACAAACATAAAACAGATGTCTTCTAGAATAGCTTTACATGAATTTACATGATTACATGATTTTTTTTACAAACATAAAAAAGAAAAATAAATTAAATACGTACACTTTTCTGCAGTGAGGACAGCGGGCTAATGTGAGTTTTGCAACCTCTGTCCACTAAAAAAAACAAAAATTATGTTAAGTGGCAAATAATATGATGGAGTGACACGAAGTCATTATTTATATGATTTAAATTCACACTCTGAAATGTTTAAAAATGGCAGCTATAGTGTAACGTTTTTTAAATAATTTGTTTAGCATTTCTACCATAACATGTGGCATCATGTCAGTCTTTTGCAAAGAACAGCTCTGCGCTTGTACTTCACTGAGACTGAAAATGTTGCTGTTCAAGTGATGAATGGACCAATAGAAAAGCTCCAAAATGTATACATTGCCTTCCTTTGAAAGTTAGGAAGGTTTTTCCTTTTCCTGTAAAGTTACTATATTGGGAGATACATGTTTTTCATAGGACAGCAACAATATGTTCATACAAATCTTTCAATAAATAAACAATTTAAAATGTACACATTCTTTGTGATTATTCCTCTGATGTATTAGGATGTTTTTTAAACAGTATTAATTTATGAGAATAATGATAATTATGATTACCAGAAAAGTGTTTCCACAGTGTCCACAGGACACCCTTGCTCCAGTAGGTTTGAGATGTGGACTCCCTACATCAGGATGGACTGTCCCTAAATTAATAATGCGTTTGCTGCGCCAGACAAACAGTTCTGTGAGTACAAACAATCAGACCTTTCTCACATTTTTCTTTCATTAATTACATGAATCTCACTCCAGAAGTTGACTTTCTTGACATTTATTGGCCAAAAATAATTCAAGTATATCTACAGGGGTTGGACAATGAAAGTGTAACACCTGGTTTTAGACCACAATAATTTATTAGTGTGGTGTAGGGCCTCCTTTTGCGGCCGATACAGCGTCAGTTGGTCTTGGGAATGACATACACAAGTCCTGCACAGTGGTCAGAGGGATTTGAAGCCATTATTCTTGCAGGATAGTGGCCAGGTCTCTACGTGATGCTGGTAGAGGAAAACGTTTCCTGACTCGCTCCTCCAAAACACCCCAAAGTGGCTCAATACTATTTAGATCTGGTGACTGTGCAGGCCATGAGAGATGTTCAACTTCACTTTCATGTTCATCAAACCAATCTTTCACCAGTCTTGCTGTGTGTATTGGTGCATTGTCGTCCTGATACACGGCACCGCCTTCAGGATACAATGTTTGAACCATTGGATGCACATGGTCTTACTGGTGCAATGTGCAATTAATGAAGATTGGCCACCAGGCTGCTCCAATTTAGCCATGACACCTCCCACACTACAATGACAGGTGTTTCAGTTTCATTGTCTAACCCCTGTAGTGAAGATGCATGCTAAAGGACTGAGATCCTTTGCATGAGAAATTAGTAATTTGCCAGAAAATCGATGGTTACATCTTTTTAAAAAAAGGAATTATAAGTTTGTGCATTCCCAGAAAAGCGGTAGACAACGGGTGGATGGAAATTTGTGTATTAAATTGTTGAATTGGCAGAATTAAGGGATCAGAGTGTACTAGACACATTTAAGCACAGCTGGTAAACAAAGGAAAAGCAGCCTGCAAAAATCATTCTTTTTACTGAAAGCATCTTCAGCATTTGCAAGAAGTAATGATGAAAGAGTTACATACACTATTACAACTATTTGAAATCAACAGTAATAAAAATAATAATAATAATAACATATTGTAGCCTTCCACAGTCATTTCTTGTGTTTCCAATCTTTCTATTTCCTCACCAGTAAGGCCGAGGGCAAGCTATCCTCTGCGACGTGACTTTACAGATCAGGAGACAGTTGCAAGGACAGCGCACATATTTCTTCCCAGCAGGGGCATTCTTTATGGGCTGGTGGGAAACAAAGAGACAGACAAACTATTTAGTACTGTTCTCTGTTTCTGAAAGAAGCCGACAGTGTCCGTATTTCCTATGTAGGTCTGTATTTCCTCCAGATGCACAAATCTGTCACCTCTGTAGCAGGCATACTTTTGGCACACAAAATGCTTTTGTCATACTTAGAAAAGAAATACAGTGTCGTAGAAGCCAATGGACAGATGCAGCCAGCAAATTATGAAAAGCCCTTTTATGAATTATCCTTTTGGTTAAGACATCTTATACATATATTCCTCATAACATGATCTGCATAACAAAACAAGTCAGAATATCACTATTATCATGACTTTTATTTTATTTAATCGTTTAAAAACTATGACGGTATTATTACGAACGATACGATGTGGTACAGCCCTGAGGAATGTTATAGTAGAAGACTTAAATCATAAGTATAAAATATATAAATATTGCTAAAATCAAGAAGGAAAAATGACAAAAATAGGCATGCAATCTTTTGTTTGGACAGCAATGTATCAGAAATTAAATTGATTGTTCAAAAAAATGCACCAAGCCCAAGATGGCAAAACAAAAACTTTCAGTTAGCACAATAGTTAGCAAAATAAACAGAGTTAAAAACATTTGAAAGCTAATTTGAGTTAAATGCATGACCGCCTACAAAAAATATAAATAAATAAGACAAAACGTGAACAAAACGTGAGTTTAAAGGACTTCTTCTCTAGACATGTCTTGATGGTCTTTCAATGGTCAGAATTCATTCGTTCGTTCTCTGTAACCACTTATCCAGTTCAGGGTCGCGGTGGGTCCAGAGCCTAACCAGAATCTCTGGATGCAAGGCAGGAACACACCCTGGAGGGGGCGCTAGTCCTTCACAGGGCGACACATACACTCACACATTCACGCACACCTATGGTCACTTTTGAGTCACCCATCCACCTTCCGTAGTGTGTTGTTTGGATCATGGGACCCAGTGAGAACACACCAAAGTCCTCACAGCCACCTGGAGCGGGACCACTTATAAAGTTCAGGGTTGCTGTGAGTCCGGATCCTACACAGAATCACTGAGTGCAAGATGGGAACACACCCTGGAGGGCGACACACATTCACACATTCACTCACACACACCTATGGACACTTTTGAGGAGCCAATCACCTACCAACCTCTGTTTTTGGACTGTATGAGGGAACCGGAGCATCTGGAGGAAACCCATGCAGACACAGGTAGAACACACCACACTCCTCACAGACCTGGAACAGGGCTCAAACCCACAACCCCAGATCCCCGGAGCTGACACTACCTGTTGTGGCACAGGTTTTTTTTTAAATCCCAAATAAAAAATTTGTTTCAATAACATAACATTTTTTTTGTTTGCGATTATGGGCTTGATGATTTTTTTTTTTCTTTTTTTTTTTTTTTTATGGGACTGTACAATCCGTATGTGAATATTTTTGTGTAGGGCGTCCCACCGTAGCCTCGTTGCAGACCCCACACTTGACGACATGCTGATGCATCTTTCCCTCCACACTGATGAGAGACTGGCACACCCGGCAGCTGATGACTGGGGCACCGCTGCTCTCAGGAGATGGCAGTGGGGAATAGGGGGGAGGAGCTTCGCCCATCAACCCAGGAGGAATTGGAGGACTGGAAAAACCTAGGTTGATGAAAGTGTAGAGAGAGAAAGAGAAAGCACTATTTCTTATATTATGAAGACTCACTTAAACTTACATCACCCAAAATCAGGCTTAGCAGGAAGAAGACGCTTAAAGTATTTAAGGATACTGTATTTGAGACAGATACAGGCCAAACAAGCTTAGGAATGACACAACCTCTGATTGCTTTTGACACCGGGTCTACGAGCAACCGTTGTTAAGATGTTTTAAGATATCCCTGCTAAAATAGTGTTTTGTTTATATTCTAGATAAAAATTAATGAACTCATGCTCTATAGAATTAGGACTAGGATTAAAACCTGACAGTTTCATTTTCTCGTAGCAACTATCTTACCAGTAGTGATCATTAGGACACTTAGATCTCACCAGAAAAACATAAAATATATCTAGACACCCATTGAACCACTGGGATACTTCATATTGTCTGATGGGTTAATATTACAGTATAGAGTTAATCTGTGCCTGTGGATTCCCCCATATCAGATTATTATGGTGTTTACCCAGCCGTCGACTCAAGCACTTGTTTTCTAAGTAGAAGGCAGGTGTTTCACTCACAACAGAAAACTAATTTGGAATCATTCCTCTGATATTTTTTGCAGGGAGATGTGCTAATGTTATTTATTTAAAAAATATACAATATTTGAGGGTTCATCTAAACTTCTGTAAAATAATAATAATAATAATAATAATAATAAAACCTTAATATATACCTCATTTAAATGAAGTAAAAAGTGTGAGAGAGGTGAGGTCTATAGGTTTTTTTTATTTATTGATTTATTTTAGCTACAGTACAGTGACAAGTGCCCACTGATAATGTTCAATAAAACTATAGGCACGTACCCCTGGAAATAAACATGTCCTGCACGACCTCTCATTACTTTAACCCACTATGTGTCTATTTAACGTTACTGAATAATGTCAGGCTCGTGTCTCTTACTGTGGGCACTCCTGGGGCCATCTCCCTCTGACAGCCCGTTCATATTTGAGAGCAACGGCGATCTCTCTCCGTCCGCCATTCCGTGAACGATGCGGCGGGAGTGTGGTCGGGGGTCGTCTTGTTTCTGACGGAGAGAGAGAGAGAGACAGTGAAAAGAGCTCACCGCGTTTTTACAGAGATATACGTGTTAAATAAATCCACTCCAGGAAGAGCCGCACACATCTCACCGATCACATGAATTCTGGCAGCAGGAAATGAGCGACAAAAACATAAACAGAGCGGTCACGTGACCGGCGTACCGCCCCTGACGGGATAAACGGAGCGGGAGCACCTTTTTTTTTTTTGGAGGTGTTATTCTCCAGGTCAAATTTCACACAGTCCTCACATGATCAACATCAATGATAATTTCCTCTGTGAACACTGGCCGTTTCTATATTTACACTCTGTTCATTCAAAATTCTTATCTACAGTTATCCGCCCATATCTTTCGGTTTACCAGTAGAGTTGAGTAAAAAATCTTTTTAATTTAAAAACACCATTTTTGTTATCTTACCTGTATTAAAAATGTTGAGGTTTATTTAAAACATTTATGTTATAGCTTCATATACAATCATTCATTCATTCATTATCTGTAACCGCTTATCCAGTTCAGGGTCGCGGTGGGTCCGGAGCCTACCCGGAATCACTGGGCGCAAGGCAGTAACACACCCTGGAGGGGGTATCAGTCCTTCACAGGGCAACACACACACCCCTATGGGCATTTTTGAGTCACCAATCCACCTACAAACGTGTTCTGTTTGGACTGTGGGAAGAAACTAGAAAACCTGGAGGAAACCCATGCAGACATGAGGAGAACACACCAAGCTCCTCACAGTCAGTCACCCGGAGCGGGGCTAGAACCCACAACCCCAGGATCCTGGAGCTGTGTGACTGTGACACTACATGTGATAAACCTAATTTAATGTTAAATTAAACTACAAAAAGGGCGGCACGGTGGCGCAGCAGGTAGTGTCGCAGTCACACAGCTCCAGGGACCTGGAGGTTGTGGGTTCGATTTCCACTCTGGGTGACTGTCTGTGAGGAGTGTGGTGTGTTCTCCCTGTGTCTGCGTGAATTTCCTCCGGGTGACTGTCTGTGAGGAGTGTGGTGTGTTCTCCCTGTGTCTGCGTGGGTTTCCTCCCACAGTCCAAAAACACGTTGGTAGGGGGATTGGCGACTCAAACGTGTCCGTAGGTGTGAGTGTGTGAGTAAGTGTGTGTGTTGCCCTGTGAAGGAGTGGCGCCCCCTCCATGGAGTATTCCTGCCTTGTGCCCTATGATTCCAGGTAGGCTCTGGACCTAGCGCTACCCTGAACTGGATGAGCGCTTACAGATAATGAATGAATGAATGAATTAAACTATAAAAGGCGGTGGCGCAGCAGGCAGAGAGGTGGGTAAACACGGTGGGGTAGGGTCACTCTAGGTCCTGAGGTTGTGGGTTTGAGTCCCACCTTGGTTCACTGTCTGGTATGTTCTTTGGTATGTTACAGCCATGTTTGTGCAGGTTTTCTATGGGCACTTTAGTTTGTACACACAGCCCTGTTATGGACTGTAGCCTGTCCAGACTGTGTTATTGCACACCCCATGATTCTAGGTAGGCTCCAGACCCATCGTGACCCTGAACTGGATAAGTAATTAATGCGTAAAATACTTGACTTGTGTCTCACATTTTATGAACACTAATAAATGCAGAATCATAAAAGGGATATTCACAAGAGTAGCTTTTAGCTAAACACTGATACCTGATAACATTACTCTGCTAGCTAACATGACCACGTACGACACGTAAAGACAACACATCTATTTAAAGAGACAATACACAGTTGTGTTAAAAGATGTCCTTTACTTCACAAGTCAGAGCAGCATTTGGACAGTATCACAGAAAAAGTACAATAAATATCAATGTAAACATCATCAGACATGATTAGCTACTGGTGTGGACAATTTTTTTGGTACCATTCCATAAAAATATAATCCACATTTTTATCTGAAATAACTGAAACTGATCAAATTAATTGGCATCCGTCAAAGTTGATTAAATATTTAATATGGAATATATTTTTGATTCAGAAGAGTATTTTTAATTATTAAAGCAAAGAAAAACGGACCCTTAACCTAATGTTTTGTTGACAAGCTTTGGAGGCAATCACTGTAAACATACTTTTTATTTTGCTCTCAGTGAGACTTCAGCACCATTAAATAGGTCATCTGACACACACTTCCTTAGCAAACTACATCAGCTGTCTGGGTGCCGTTTGATGTCCAATAGAATTCAGATCAACAGTGTTTGGGATCATTGCTCTCATGACCTGCGTCTGAGACAGAGATATCTAATAATACTGGGCAGTAAGTTGTGCTCCAAAATACCTTGAAATACTTGGGATTACACTGATCCATACCAGACACTGCAAAACAGCCCCAATTCATAATCATGCCTCCTCGGTGTTGTTGTATGGTGCTCTGCTCTTTGTTCACAGAGGGATAAAAATAAATCTTTCACAGTCCTGATGTGATTTGCCCCAAAAAAGAAAAAAAATGTGCCTCAGGTTTGTCTCATCTGTCCAACTGACATTCTCCCAAAAGCCTTTTTGCTTGTCAATATACATTTTAACAAATTCCAGTCAGTGGATCCCTCTTAGGTCTTCTTCCACTGAGCCTACTGTCACTCAAAAAGTAATGCGTGGTGCAATCAGATACTGACGCAGACTACTAAGTTTTCATAGGCTTTTGATTACCATTTGCAGTAGTGTTTTGTTCAATCTGTGCTTGATTTTCCTTTTGCAGCCACATCCAGGGAGGTTGTCTACAGGGCCATGGACCTTAAATGTCTCATTATGCAGTAGTCACAGGACTTTCAACCTTCTTGCCTATATTTTTCTTTCTGATCTTCCTTACAGCCTTTTCTGTCTGGTCAAAATGCAACAGATAGTCTATGTTTCTTCATATAAGCTTAAAAAAGTGATATTAATTAAATAAAACATTTTTTAAACTTTTTTAAACCTGTTCGGGCCATTTTAGAAAACCTAGAATAAGCAATAATTCATTCATTTTCAAATGGGGTACTAACAAATTTGTCCACATCTCTATGTACACACCTCCCGCATCATTTCAACAAGCAAATTCAAAATTCATTACATAAAAGACATAGGAAAAAAAACCCAAAACAACCAAACAAACCCAAAACAAAGCCTGTACCTTGGAAACGCTGCACCATTTTCTCTGTAATGTATGCTTATAAAATATTTATTTTCTGTACATTTAAGATAATACAAAATCTATGCATTCAAAAACCCAAACAAATCCAGTTTCACGAAACATCACTAAATGAAAAATAAATAAATAAATAAATAAATAAATAAAATGATATGTTTATTAAGAAAAGAGAAGACATAATCTTTAAGGTAAATAAGACACCACGTTACTGTGTGTGTCTGAAAGATTTTATAAAGCCCTCAGAATATTAGTATTAAATTTACCACAGGCCCCCTGACCAGTGCAGAATGTACTTAGTAGTATTATATATTGCACATTAGTTTAGTGACTGCACAATAGTGACTGACACTCACTGTGCGGTTTAAAAAGTCTTACTGCATTGTTCTGTAGTAATTAATCGATACATTGCCTACTCTAAGGAATTCTTTAAAAACACATTATCATCTTTACTTATAATTCCTGTGCTCATTTACCTAGCAGCATTTACCTTGTACATCAATATTTGAATTTTGAAGCAATGCATATATCAAGGTAGTAGATTTTGAGTAGAAACATCAGGTAAACTCAGAAAGAACGTGTCCTTCATTTGTGAGAATCTCAACATATTACACACAAACCCTCACATCCAGATAATCACTGTAGCAGATTACTTCACTGTGACTACAGCGTGACTGTGGCATACTATGTGGATAACTGTGGCCAATCTGGGTTAGCTGACTGCTGATCCAGATATTCATTTAATTATTCATGCAAATGAATACTGTCGTTTTGCAAGCCAAATTAGAGCATTAATAAAGCATAAATGTTATCCCAATGAGAAACACTCATAGAATGAATGACACAAAGAAAGAAAGCAGTAAAGAATGAAAGAGAGAAAGACACAAATATAACATTTTCTGCTTAGTAACTCTTACCAAATTAGCAATCTGTGTAATTCAGTGGTGTATACACAGATTATGGTATGGTCCAGAATGCAAAGGCGTCACCCTTCATACACGGCTCCGACATTCTTCAATGTAACACTTAGCTGCAGCTCGTTAACACAGTCATTTATCCAATGTAACACTGAAGTGATGGTCAATTCTAGACGTCATAATCAGGGACAGCTGAATAACTGATTCCTCCAGCAGATGGAGGTGAAGAATGGAGAGGGAACAGCCAACACAGCACAGACCCTACAAAAAATAAGGCAAGGTTTAGCAAGATATACAGAATAACACGACCTCCATGTTCACTGGAGTCCATCTGTTGTTCTACATTCTTTGTTAGCCCCTCTTCACCCCGCATACTGATGGGCAGGACCACCACAGGACTACCACAGAGCAGGTAATGTGGACGGAGGGTCATTCTCAGGGCTACAGTGACACTAATGTGGTGGTGTGTTACTGTATGTTGCGTTGGATCAGACTCAGCAATGTTGCAAGAGTTTTCAAACCCTTCAATGGACTTAGCAGTCCACCAATCAAAAGCACCCAGCCAACAGTGGACCAACAATGTAGGTGTGTCTAATAAATTAACCAGTGAATGGGAACTGTGTTTTGGAGCTGTGAATGGGAACAACAGCTCTATAATTGTAAAATAATTAAGTGAACATTTATCGTGCTGGGAGAATAGGCAGTGGATGTAGAAAGAAGAAGATGGCATCATTGTTGTGGCTGAGCCCATGCATGTAGCTGTTTAATCAGATTTACAGCAACTGATAGCAGTTCTATCTCAGGCTGTTAAACCAGATTTACAATTAATGACAGCAGCTACTTCCTTGCTGCATAGTTTTACTGCTTTCATTTTACTTTTTATTGTACAAGCACAACACACACAACATGCCTTGAAAATACAGAGGGAGAACTACAGTTAATGTGTATGTATATCTAATAAACCAGCCAGTGAGTTGTCAATGCAGGTGTATTTAATAAGCTTAAACAACACTGAACAACAAACACAGTAGTGCAGGAGCTTCATTATAGAGAATTCAGGTTTTCACTTCCTCTTTGAAGCCTCTTTGAATTTGTTTCTAATTTTATACATTGAATTTATCACAAATATAATTATTCACATTAAACTAACAATAGAATAAATATATCTGAAAATATCTTTCAGAGTTGTTGGTCTCTTCTTTGTATCATAGGTTTATAACATTGATGCTTGAAGGAAAGATTGTTTATGAATGATGTTATGGGTGATAACATTTTCTATAATTTGTGTATGCTCCCACTGATGGTGGGAGAGAGTGACCAAGTCATGACCTGGTAACCTCTATGTAAACGTTTCCATCTCTACTTTCAAATAAAACATCCTTACTCTCTTCACACGTGAGTGACGCTGTCTAATTCATTCTAACAACCTCAATGAACACCTCAATCCAACAGAATATAATGAATAGATCAATTATCAACATATTGAAATAACAGGTTTTGATATATTTTTACCTGTAGGTTGGTTTAAATAAACTTAACTCTCATTCTTGCTTGGATAGCATCTATTAACTAATTTCTGAGACCAGTAGTCTCTTGCTAATCTATAAAACTAAGACAGACTCATATCTATATTTCTGTTGTATATTAACAATTTTATGCTCATTGTAAATGCCTAATTTTTTATTAATACTGCTCTTAACATTTTTTTTGATAACGAGTCTTGGATAGGCAAAATTTTTGACTCTTAGTTAGCCAGATGGTTTATACCTAGGACCCAATTGCATGGGCAAAGGCCAAAGCAGCCCACGCCAGAGCAGAAAATTGAGTTAAAGGTTAAACAAACTACCCTTGAAGCACTCCATGTAGAAATATAAAGATATGCTGATAAGGCTGAGGCAGAAATATTGGAAGCTAATTTAAATGAATTCAACCTGAGGGCTGTAGTCTATACTTCAAAACAATTCAAAACAAGAGCAAAGAGAAACTAGACAAGCCTAGTTTAGCCAGACAATCATTAGGCATATAGCCATTGTCTCAGAGGTGTTTCTGGCATTTCAAAAACAGGAAATGCCCAAAATACATTCCCTTGTCATTGGAAGATCTGGAGAAGCTTTGGTGCTTCATATCAATATCTTTGTTTACATTTGGTTTTTATTATGTGATTGTGTTGTACAGAAAATATGAAGGGCAGGTAATAAAAGCAGAAATGAAAAAAGGAGTACAAAATTTTGTTCAGAATATATAACACAAGCATCAGTGTTTTTCTTGTTTATTTTATTTAAAAATCAGCACTAGATCTACCACCAAAGAACAAAGAAGACCAAGAACATTTTGTTGATTTTAAGAATTACAGTTACTTATTTATTCAGTGTAACAGCTTAGAGTAAAACATGTGAATTTGTGTGAGGTTGTGAGCAGCCACAAAATCTCTCCACACCAATTCCATCTATTTCAGGCAAAGACACACACTCACGTGACATAACACAAATTCAGCAGTCCTCCTCTATCTGCGAGATACAATACGTGTGTAAATGTTGCCGAGTTCCGAGCCGTCCTGCTGAGCTTGTGAACTAACCAAGGCACTCTGGCCAACATGCATAGTGTCACGCCAAACACAGCCCCAGAAACACACAAACGGAACGTGTTCCTGTCTTATATCATATTATTCATCCATGGGTTGCACTGAAGTACCTTTTATTCTTTGGTTCCAGTTAGGAACTAATTTTTATGGTTTGCGAACCAGTTTATGTTGGTGGAAACATGCCACACGGTTCCAAATTTAGTTCACAAATTGGAATGTGAAATATGGCTGAAGTAACAGTTCCGGCTCGGTAGGTGGTCCAGCAATGTATATTATGAGACCAAGGTTGTGTGGATTCAACATCCCAACCTACTTTAGAAGATATTAAATGAACAAATACATCACCTAATGCCCCCACCCTTTACAAATCAAATATATTTGTACAGTTCAAATCAAAATCCATATAAAACCCAGCATTGCTTTCTGTCAAACACAAAGAGCATATAATGGACCATGAAGAAAAAAGGCCTTTACCCAACATCACTTTCCCACTCATCAGCACGGGGCTTCTGCCAGGAGCCCACATCTGTCAAAGCAAGGCACAACCCCCAAAACTTAAGATTCATGTCTGGCTCCCAACCAACCTAACCAGATTCAACAATAACCCAGAAAACTACTGGGCAAATTATCTCTCCAAAATGCCATCACTGGATTAGAACTGAATGCTTGGGAAAGCTTGCCATTCTCAGTAAATGACTTGGCAAAAATTCACTGCAGCAGGTTTGCAGAATAAAGGCAACCAACATCGGAAACCCTTAGGCTGGACATTCTTGACTACAAACCTACAGCGCATGGAGCTCATTGACTTTGTTTGTGCAACTGCAGTGTAGGCAATATGAGTGCTGTGGCCTGTATGAGGATACCCTACAGGCAGGTTCACATAGAAGTCAGCTTTATTAGTGGGAAAGCAAAGTTGGCACCATGATCAGCCCCTGCAATCCCTTGATTAGAGCTCTTTTATAATATATATATATATATAATCTTTTGCTAAAATGCGTGGGTCCACCCTCATAAAACTAGTTACCACTTTAAGTAAAACAAATAAAATTGTAAATTTGCTTTTAATTGGGAATTTTCATGAATTAAATTAAAAGGATTGAAAATAAAAAAATTAAAGGATTTCACATCATTTATAAAATATAAATTAGCATTTACTCAGCTATTACTCTGCATCATTGTTAAGTTTCATATCATTGTTTGCAAGTAATGGAACAAATTTACTCTCACATCTCCATCCGAAAGATACAGCTGACCACATGCACTCACCTCGTCCAAACACTTCACGCAGCAATGCAATTTTGGGCTTCCTTGTGTGTGTTGTGTGTGTCAACTGTCCACTGTTTGGTCTGTCTTTCATCAGTCTGTTTTTCATTTGCTCAATGGGTGTCTCATCCGTTATAATTGACACAAGCTGTTGGGGAAGGGAAAAGCATTTTTGTCAAAATGGCACTGTCATCATGTACAAAGTAACATTGTGTGTTGTTTGTGTTGGGATTCCTTTTGCCATCTTAGGAAAGACACAATAAGGTACACACCTGGTCATAAAATATCACCAAGACAAAAACACCAAACAGAATGGACTCCACTAACAGAATGATGTAGTGTGCACTGTGATACAGAAGAAAAAAAAGACAGAAGGTCGTTAATGGCACTGGTTACATAGCTCAAAATTACATAAGCCCTGAAAGTCAAGGTCAATAAAAATGTTTCATGTATTTTCCTGAAACTAACAGGAAAGCATCACTTGTACATGAAAAGTTTTATTTCCTTCCTACTACTGCCTGAGGGTTAACAAAATATGGAGGTATATTTGGTGCAAAACCCCTGAGCACCTATGACAATGAAATTTTTAGTTGTGTCAGTAAATTTAAATTCACAGAATAAATCTCTTCAGGAGTCGCAAACTCCTCTCCCACAAATACAACTTAACAGTTACACCTTTACAAATTCATCATTGCAGCTGCACAAATCCAATTCTACACACACAAGTACAAAAATATCATACGCTCACAGTTTTGCCCCAGTTCCTGTGGTGAATATTGTGCAAAACACATTTAAACACTTGTATAAAACATGCATAAAAGTTGCACATTCGCAAACCAATAAGTGAATATGTGCAACGCGAGTTACACAAGTCAAAGATTACACCTGTTTTCCTTTAAGAGATTTCAAGATTTTGGTTTTAAATATATATATATATATAAAAAACACTTACCTGCTGCGCCACCGTGCCGCCTATATATATATATATATATATATATATATATGGCGGCACGGTGGCGCAGCAGGTAGTGTCGCAGTCACACAGCTCCAGGGGCCTAGAGGTTGTGGGTTCGATTCCCGCTCCGGGTGACTGTCTGTGAGGAGTTGGTGTGTTCTCCCCGTGTCCGCGTGGGTTTCCTCCGGGTGCTCCGGTTTCCTCCCACAGTCCAAAAACACACATTGCAGGTGGATTGGCGACTCGAAAGTGTGAGTGAATGTGTGTGTGTGTGTCTGTGTTGCCCTGTGAAGGACTGGCGTCCCCTCCAGGGTGTATTCCCGCCTTGCGCCCGATGATTCCAGATAGGCTCTGGACCCCCCGCGACCCTAAATTGGATAAGCAGTTACAGATAATGGATGGATATATATATACATATTAATCTTAATAAGAAGCCTATCTTCCTCACATGCCTGCAAAATGTGGCAGATATGTGAAATATCCAATATTCAGAGTATGAGTCCAAAGCCATCTCACCAAATAACGTCTACATGTATTTACTGATGAGGAGTCTACTCCCAATGAATCTATTCTGAGCATCAGGCAGTCGGGATGAATCGGATCAACCATAGACAGTAAATGGGATCAAGGCTGTGTCTGAAATCGCTCCCTATTCTATTTTGTGTGTCGGCCATTTTGTATTGTTGTCTGAATCCTTAGTGTGACCTTATTCCCTATATAGTACACTAGATTTTTACCCACAATGCACCGCAAATCCAGCGAACAACCGATGTACACTACTTACGGAGTAATATCCCACAATACATAACAGTTTAATAATATAAAGATTTCCCGTTTGTCTGTTTTTCTTGTGGTAAAGCGATATGGTTATATTTGAATACAAAAACAGACCCAACTCAACACTCTTTCCAAATATGTCTGAACTGCTGTAAACATTGAATTAGTCATGACACTGTCCTGACTCTATCCGTTTATCCCTGGCTATGTCCTGTTTAAAACAGACAGTAGCTATACGAACAGAACAATAAACGTGGCTTGAGTTGCCCAGAGCACAGAGAACTTTCCTGGTTTTCCCGGTTTAAGCCACCTTATGTTTTCCATCAAAAATCTGATAAAGAGCAATTTCCCGTTTTCCCTTCCATTTTCTACACAGACCCTCTGTGGCAGAAAAAAACGAATAATGTGGAATTTCAGTTTCAGGAACATACATTTAAATTTTTTTATTCACCTTGACCTTCAGGCCTTCTATACTCAATAATGGACCCAATTTAAAAAGAGGCAGAATTACTCTATGTTATTTATATTTTAATTGATAAGTCATTTAAATTCATTATACTTTTCTGCAGATTTAGTGACCATACTTACACTATCAGATGCTTGCTGGGAGCCTCTTCTCCTTCTTTCTCTACATCTCCTTCTTTTTCACTCCGTATTCTCCACACCCATGCAGACACCACGAGAGCCATAGAATACAGACTAGCCATACCTAGAGAAATGCAAACAAGTAAAAAAAAGACACCTATCTTAAACAGTATAGTGGCTAAGAGACAGCTAATTTTAGCTACAAAAATTAGTTTATTCATGGTAAATAATCAAATAAATGTCTGTATTTATTAGGCATAGGAAAATTTTTTTCAGCGTATATATAATCAAGAAAAGAAAGCTTTTGCATCAATTTGTTCTGTTCTTTGGGGAAAATGTAGCCAAAGGTACATTTGGTTTTAGGTGATTTAAAGGTGGTGATTTTAATGTTAGCGGTGATGAACATAGTGTACTAATGCTTAAATTTTAGATTAACGTTTTTTTGTGTGTTTTAATAAAAATGGCAATATACGTTTTGTAATAATTTTTATCTTTAATAGCAATTAAAAGAAGATAAATATATTTTTTTTCCCAAACAAAAAATATGATGAACTCATCATAATTACTTTCTGTAGGTCTGCTTATAAACTTTTATTTGGTGGAATGATATGTCAATACAATGTAGCCACATTTTAAATATTTAGTAATGGTAGAGTTAATAGCTTTAGAGTGCATACTTTCATCATTTTGTTTTCTGTACAATGAGTTACCTAAATTAAAGTAGTCAATATCAGCATATTTTTTGCTAAGTTAAAATCTACTAACATTCAACAGGCTCTTCTCACTCACCAGTATAGAAAAGAAACTGTATGAAATATTTCTGGTTGAGCTCTCCAACACAGTTGTTAATCCTAAAAAATGTTGCAGCATATGTTAATAAAAATTTCACAAAGAAAAGAAATAATATTATGGGTAGAGATGGGAAAAGTGATATGAAGATACAGAAGAGCTAGAAGGGTGATGATCCAGGAGACTAACCATGGACAGTGGTGGTCCATGCGTCTGATACAGCGCTGACACACTCTGCAGTGATGTGCACGTGGAGGTCGATATGTTTCACAGCGACTGCACACGGTCCAGCCTTCGCACCCCTGCTTAAACAGTGCAGAATGTGAAGCCTTTCCCAAACACCTTTAAAGCAACTGCAGTCAACTGGCCAAGACCAGTAGGGTGTTCCAGATTTGCTTTTATGATTTAGGACTGGCAATACACTGATTTGCACTGACCATACAAAGCTAAATTTGACAATATTTTATATACTCTTTTCTTATATATATAGATAGATAGATAGATAGATAGATAGATAGATAGATAGATAGATAGATATATTCTATAAAGTAGTAGGTGTGAGTGATTTTGAAGAACAATGTTTTGTTCAGATTCTCCTCGATTGCATGAATTTGTTAAATCAACAGCACACATTATTTAAAATCATTATTTATTAACTGGTAAATCTAGGTATTGGATGAGAACCTCAAATAATATAAGACTGCCATGAGGAGAGATTTGGAAAAAGTTAAGCAAACACATTCACACACAGAACATCACACTTACTGGAATAAAGTTATTTGGTTTTATTCTAATGTTGGGTGTTTGTTTGATTTGTTTTTTGCATACTGTTCTGGAACCTGAGAACTCACCCTGTCGTTCATGCGGTTGGACTGAGACCTCAGATCTGAAAAGTCAATGGCTGTCTCAGGAAGAGGCACCATTCCTGTGAAACAACACATTTTACTTACACACAGCCAAATAGATACCCACATACCATCAATTTGCCTTGAATATGCTTTATTCTATGCTTGCTTTCTATGTGTTGACCATTTCCTTGCTTTTATTCACATGTAGGTGTGGAGATTCATATTTTTTCCAGATATCGTGTATTTGTGTAAGTGACCAGAAAAAAACAGGTCTTAACGGTAGCATAGAAGGCAAAATCAAACTAGCTAAGTATTATGAGCGAAACAAGTAAATCAAGTAATGGGTGGGGTTTCCATGTTCCTCCAAAATGGAGGTTTGGTGAATTGGCTAATACTAAAAACACTCCTGGTTCGTTTGTGAGTAAGTGAATGTATATGTGTGTGTGAGTGAATGAGTGTGCATGTGAATGAATATCTGTATGTGTGCATGTCCAGATAAGGATTGACACCCTTCCTGGGTGAAGCCCTAGTGCCCGATGCCGTCCTCCAGGTGGACAGTTGTTCCTTGTTGAGAGTATGTTGTGCATGTTTCGCTGTGGTTTCTCGTCAATGTGGGTGTGGATTGATGTTGATTGGAATGGCGTTCTGTGCCTTTTTGAATGTAAAGCGCCCTGGGAGTCTAGAAAGTAGGGATGCACAGATCCAATATTAGGATTGGATATCGGTCCATATATTAATACAATTAGCTGGATGAGGTATCGGATAAATAGGCTGAACAATAGGACCGATCCGTTCACTTTCAATTACCCTTTACTCCCAAAAGGTAAGGTGTATTAATTCAGCAATGGTATTGGATCGGTATGGGGTATCGACCGATATGCAAAGTTTATGTATCAGTATCTGTTACAGTATCGGAACTGAAAAAGTCGGATTGGTGCATGCCTACGTGAAAGGCGCTATATAAGTCCAACTATAGATAAATAAAAATAAAAATAAAACAGAAAAATAGAACAAAACAAGTAATACAACTTATGTTTCTTGGGGTTCAGCATCCTTACCCACTTGCCAGAGAGCTAAGTTAAATTTTCTATCATACAAAATACTTTGAACTACACTCTTAGACAAGGACCATTTAAGCATCTGAATATTTATTTGCATGTTCAATCATTGTCTTTAGGACTTTAAGTGTATGGTTCAAAGAGACACTCACCTGGGTCTGAAAACACAGCTTTTGAATGACATGCCAGAAGCAGTAACAATATAGCATTAAATATTGATCCATGAAGGGTACACCATACACTGCAAACAAAAAATAAAAAGAGTAAAATCTCAGTGTTTTACTTGTTAATATACATTTTCTTTTTATTTACATTGTAATTTGTCAATTGGTGCAAAAATGAATGAAAAACAGTGTCTAAATATGTTTACAAATATTGGATGTACTAATATATTCCACTACAAGTTCCACCAGACATAAATAGAAATTCCACCAATTTTAGATATAACAATACAACCCTTGCATTTAGAACAATGTTTAAATATCTGAAAAGAACTTTGATCAAGTCAGAAAAACGTCACTAAGGGAGCAGATGCTGCTTTGTTTTGTGTGTTTTCCAGCAAGTAAACCTGGTATGCTAAGCTATGTTGCAGGGAGGTTGCTGTTATGCTAAGTGCAGCTTTCCTGAATGCGAGTCCTCAGATATCTTGCAATATGGCTATTTCCACACTCACCCTCCTCTCTTTACTCCTTTATATTTGGTGTTCCATTCACTTTTCTGTCAATTTCTTAGCTGTGCAAAAGACAGCACTTGTCTAGACGAGAAACAGTATCCACTGACAAACAACACAAAAATCTGTCAGTTTGCTGTTATCATGCCATTTTATGACTCTACTCCATAACATGAATCTGTTGTTAATGGGTACTGTCTTAAACACAAGTCAGAATTAAATTACTACATTCTACTTTTTCAATTTTCTGCCATGCACTCTTTGTATTGCTGTTAAAGATGTCTGGCAATGTCCATATCAATCTTGGATGTCAAGCCAATTTTGCTGCAACAAATTCTAACAAAGACATTGAGGAATTCTGTTCCCATAAAACTTTGTCTATTAGCCAAAACTGACGAGCTTAAAGAATGGGTTGAAAGCTCTAAACCTAACGGTTTAGTTGTCACTGAACCATGGTATGTTCAACCTTTAAATAAATTGTGTTAATTTGTTCTGGCAATTACAGGTTGTCTAGGGGAGGAGGGGTAGTGATTTATACACACTTTCAACGTTCATTTGCTTTAGTCAAGTCCATTCCCAAACACACTGAACTGCTTATTCTTAAAATTAAGCTATGATTAAACAAAAGAATGCATGTCTTAGTGGCTGGGTGCTATTACCCTGTTTCAGCGCCAACATACACCTTAATGACATTAAGGCACTCGCACCATTCACAAAGTCTGAATTAGTCTTAGCTCATGGAACTTTGCTCAAACCAACTGAAAAGTATCACAACAATTTGACTTCTTTGAAACTTTGATCAGAGTATCCTGGGGTATTGGAATCTCATCTTGTAAGATGTGATATAAATGACAATGTGTTACTTTCAAACTCTCTCCATACTAATTCTGTGTATTTTGCAAAGTTTTAAAATTGCAATAATCAGGCATTTTTACATGACTTGGCCAAAGTCAAATGGCACAGATTTATTAAATGAAGAAAGAGCTTATTTAAAATTGATTTGATAATTGATAACTTGCATATATTAAAAAAAAAGAACATAGGTTTTCACGGAATATTGCTGTACTGCTGCAGCTAAAGAACTGCTTGGAATAAAGTGCACAATCAGGGTCCTCTTCAGACTGTTATTTTTTGGCAGAACATGGCGGCTCTAGTAATAAAGCAACAAAAAGCTAAGTATTTCTCATGACACTGAGAGAAACTGTTTAGTCAATACTTTCACCAAGCACGTCATAGAGTCAGGACATTCCCCCATGTTTGTAATACAGAGTGATCCAAGGTTAGGTAATGTTCACCATCATCTGGATACTAAAGGTGTCCCACAATAGAGGAAGAGGCCTAGTTCCTCATAACCCCTACTGTGAAATAAAATATATCAGATATTCTTATCAGTATAGCTTGAATGACTTTGTTTATATATGAATGGATTTGTTGACCCCTTACTTTTATCTAAAGAAATTTTCAAAATAAATTGCATTTAAATTCCTTTGCTTTGTGGTATAGCAAAAAGACATTGTGAAAATCTTATTTAAGTAAACGTGGTTAACTCTGTAATGCAGTTTTTCTAAAAGGAACTAGTCATAACACAGTTGATTTGCATTCAATAAAAAATTCAATTTAAGGGTGTCTACATTTACTTTTTTACGAATTAACATTTAGTAGTTGCCAATATGTACAGTGTCATTCTTACTAGTAACAATTCTAGCTTCACATATGGATAATATGTTCTTATTGACCAAAACCAAATAGCAGATACCCAGAACTACATTTCAGAGATCAGAATCTCTACTTCTAATCCTCTAATTCAAAACTGAATTAGTGACATCTTGCATTAACCTATTTATTAATCAGGATTTCATTAAGAATATGTGGACCTGGAGTTTTTAGTAATCAAAAGTAATGTTAATATATGCAACTGTAAGGTTTTATAGTAAACAAATAATTGTAGTTGTCTATAACAACATGGAGTGTTCACTAGTGTAAGAATAGGCCTAATTACAGGTGAGAGTGAAATACAATGTAAACAAACTGTGATATGTCTCGTCAGAATTACATTGAAGGTATGTCATCCTGGCTACATCACTAATTAGATCTGCATCATTACCTGTATAAATTCGTAGTTCTTACCTGAGCGTTTCTGCATGTTAAAACTATATTAGAGACATACATTATTACTAATTAGAACTGAGTTAGAATTTGTATCACCGGTCTCAACGGCTTGCCATAGACAGTGAACATGCTTAAAGCACACAATACAAATGAGCTGATAGTGTATCTAAGCCGTCTCCAGTCTTGGGTTTGTGTTTCCTAATTGCGTGGTAAACAAATGATATATCGTATGGTCCTGGTGTTATTTAGAGCCGTGGGATAGCGCATTTGCGACAAGTCAAAACAAAGTTTGCTTGTATTATATGAGCACACACACAGATGAAACTGTCTTTCAATAACAAAGTGTAAACTGCAGTTCAGTACGGTGTGGTTTTAAAGAAGACAGTACAATAACAACCGTGAAAGCCTCGCTCATGACGACACGAGTGCAGTATCTCCATCATCACGAAGCCTCACACTTTTTAAACAAAGCACACTAACGCAGAGCCTTACCTTCCCGAGTACGCTGGGATCAGCACATACTGAATAACCACGTAGTCCGCATAGAACACGCTAAAATACGTTAAGATAAGACAAATACAGCCGCACGGGTCTCGCCGGCAGCGAAACGACGCCATCTTCGGATCCCGTTTTCCTGGTGACGTCATAAACAAGCTGGTGTCGTGATGTAAGTTTGCCGTCCACCTCCATTTATTTGAGAGCATTTTTTCGTAAATAGGGCTCATTACTGGGCACTGTCATCAGTTCTATGCAATTATAAATGTAGTTTAATTTTGCAATACTGACAAAGCCAAGTTTGACAGTAATATAATTTTGTCAAATAAGGCTAAAGTCAATGAGTCCAAAGCAATAGCCCTGAATGGTCTAGGTATATAAATCTTAATTCTATCTTTTTTAAATGCATTTGTCTATCATTGTTTGATGTGAAATAATAGACTTAAAAATAAATAAATAAATACATTATAATCAGTCACATTATGGTAACAAACTGTCTGGCACTGAAAATTAACAGTTTAATAATGGACATTAATGTATGATATCATCAAAAAATAAATAATAATAATAATCAAAACAGATTAAAGAAATCCTACAATAAATGAGTAATAAAACAACCAACAACTAAGTTTTGTAACCATACATACCCTGTATTATACATTACACATTCACATTAAAATTCAGAAGATATCATGTGAGGAATTGAAATGAAGTGACAAACATACACAACTGGAATGGTGAACATTACTTTATTTTTCCCCCTGTTACAGAACAACTAGTTTTTCATTCAGAGCAATCTGAGCTTGGGTGAGATTTGCCAGGTATGTCACCATCAGTAGGTCCTGTGAAAAACAACAATAATTTAAGCAAAACCGACATGCAAAATGTACTACCAAAGGCAAAAGTAATGGGAAAATGGACACAGAGGATGTTCACTCAAATTAAATTATTTTAACAAATGGCATTAAGTAGAGGGCAAAATTATGAAATCACTTAATTCTTAGGGAAAAAATACAAACACATTTTAAGTACTAGTAATTTTTTGACCCAAGATACATTTTCACCCTGAAACACAATGTCATCTTCACAAAAAAAAAAAAAAAAATTATGGGAAACCTGACAGTTTTTTTTCCTGACAGATACATGTTTATTAGAACGACACCAGAAAAAATGTTCCCATATTATTTCCTGGGCAGAGGCCAATTCAATCAATCATCAATTGTTCAACAAACAAATTCATATCTAATCACTTAATATCACTTTCAACCAATCATCCACACTCTATGATTGCTCCTCTTTAGCCCACTGGAACCTTGATTTCTTCTGCTTAGGTGTTACTGCTTGTATTCACTTGGTTTTTTAAATCCTATTTCATTCAGTTATTTCACCACCACCATGTCCCGTTTCCTCAAATGTTCCTGATTTATTTGTTGTAAGTTTTACATTTTAAGGCACGTTGTGTTTAGTTATGTTTTCTTTTTATTACCCTCACCATTTTATTAATAATCGTTAACAAAATAATTGCAACCAAAGTCTAAAAACATCTCATTAAAAAGTCTAAAAGCACTCCCTTTAAAATTCAGATCAATGTCCTTTTTTAGATTTGTTTTGCTATTTGGCTTAAAATGTCCATTACAAACTGCTGCCATATATTTTTCCAACAAAAAGTGATTCCACAATTTTCTGTAAATAATTTCCCATTTATTCATATAAGTTATTTTATATAGGTGTCATGATGCCAGAATGACTATCAGCTAAACAAAATTTGGTTTGCGTCATTTCTGTATTTTTTTCCTCAGTGTAGCGTTTCCAACATTTTTGCCAGGGCAGGCATATAAACAAAGGAAAAGTAAATAAACATGTTGAAATGTTACTCACATTAATGTTGGAGTTAAGCATACTCTCAAAGTCCTCTGCAGTGATTTTGGGCACTTTGTTGACCAGATCCATTAGATATCGCCCTACACTGTTATCCGCCATCACCTTGCCAGACTGGGAATGAAGATACATGAAGAATACATTTAATAATAGAGCTGATCCTAACATTTACACATTTGTGGTTAAACAAACAAACAAATAAAAAATCCTCCTGCAAATTTAACACACTCACCAGGACATCTTCTATGTATGCAAGAACTGTAGTCAGCATTTCCTGAATGCGTCCTGCTGCACCGCACACCTGCGACAAATCTGAGGTCAAGCCATTGGTGCGACTGGGAGATGCCCGTGTCCTTTGTAGTA
This sequence comes from Hoplias malabaricus, assembly GCF_029633855.1. Taxonomy (NCBI): domain Eukaryota; kingdom Metazoa; phylum Chordata; class Actinopteri; order Characiformes; family Erythrinidae; genus Hoplias; species Hoplias malabaricus. The sequence goes on from NC_089801.1 coordinate 75,413,170, forward strand.
GATCAACTGGAAAACAACAGCAACCATGCATAAGACACTGCAAAATGAATTATTAATATAAAAAAAGATCTGTTAAAAACATATGTTTTGCTTTCTAGTCACACCATTTGTTATCCAGATTTCTTCAACATTAATTGGTTAAACAAACAGTAAGGACCAAAGTTGTTTTCCAAAATTCCTTCCATCTTTAAAGTTGATCATTTGAAACATGTTTTCCCCTAATCTTTAAAGCAGAATATTTTGTCCCAATCCCAACTTCCTAAAGCCTGCCTCACACTACAGGATAATCGAGCCAATTTTGAGGCTGATTCAGTCCTCATGACAATCACAAGTGTTCCTGATTTTAGGGTGATCGTAAATGATTATGTTTCCAGATTATCCTGTAGTGTGGGGAGTCTAAAACCCAATCTTTACCCCTTTGATCTTCTCCCAGAGCAGTCGGGGCCACCAATAATGTTCAATATTTACGATACAGAATCCTGGGGTGGGCGCCGATTCTCTGGTGTGAGGCGCCACGTTAAAGTGAAGCGTGAAAGATGATAAACCAATGACAGTCGAACTGGGATTATTTCACCACCAAACACCATGTTTATATACATCCAGGCTGGGTCTAAAACGAGCGTAGTGCTGCTACTGAGCCAATATTCTGAGAGAGGAAGGTGCAGATTCGTGTTAGTAGTTAAAGCTTGTTTAAAATGCTGTCTGTTTTGGCTCCAACATTGTAATCATTCTGGCGAGGTCGCGCTAATATACAGGTGCCCAGGCAATGTGCTGAAATATTAAACATTCTGTGACTCGGTTGTGAGGCAACAAGAGCGCAAGGTACCTTTTGCTGTCTGTTTTGGACACGGCCTGAGTAAGTGAGCACTGAAACTCCCGCAAGGTTTTGAGCAGCGGCGCTGTCTGTCGGTGTGTGAGAGATCGGAAAGTGTGTGGTGTTTCATTCAGGGCGGATCGTGTGGTATGGGGGCTTTGAGGTCTAACGATGAACAAGCACTGAAAAATCAGTGAATAATGTCTTTATGTTTGGGGTGTCTCACGTTTCCAACATCCGTTAGGATTTTTTAAAATCCTGTAGTGCGAGCCAGGCTTAAGAGAGGAATAAGATATACAGCAGCCAATTCAGTACAGTAGTAAAGAGCTTCAACTTCAATTATTGATCAAAACTGTGTTGCCTTTTGTCTAGCATTGTGGTCAAAGCTGACAAAAAAGTAGTAGTTTCTTGAAATACAAGAGTAAAGACTGAGCTAAAAAAGAAAGAAAATAGCCTAATTACACATGTAAGTAAATTTCTGCCTGTACCATATGTTGCAGAAGATGCAATGACTAACCTCCAATGCGCTCTGTGTCGTAGAAAACATACTTCACTGTTAAGGGTGTGAACATCACGCCGACTGTTTTTCCGGGAACACCCATCTGTGCACTGTGAAATTAAACAATACATCAAAAAACAACACAAACAAAGAAGAGTAAATGAAAAGAATAGTTACTAGATATTAATATTATAGGTTATTATGTCTTCTGCAGTCCACAGAGACAGCTGGAAAGTCTGACCTGACGTAAGCGCGAACGTTCATTTTGTTGCTCTGAAGCGCTGTGTCCACGGTGAGGTGAATGGGGTTCTGAGCCTCTCGACTGTAATACTCATGTATTAGAACTGAATGCTCTGTGATGTCATATCCGGTGGCATACCTGGAATACAAGAAATTACTTTCAAAATAAATAAAAGCAACCTACACCACATCAAACTTTTACATTTTTATTAAAAGTGAAATTAACAAAATGTATTAATTCATATCGTAACAGCTACCTACCAACCAATGATGACTTCGCTTGGTGAAACTTTCTTATGAAGTTCGTACATGTTCTTTGCAAACTCCATGTCCACAGCCACCTATGATTTGAAAGAAAAAAATGAGAACCTATACTTGACCCAATAAGAACACCCATCTCTGTACACATGTATATTTTCTAAATTTAACATTAATATTTTGTGTCCAGGTGTGCAGACGGGACAGCAGCATTGAGGGCCTTGAACACATTTATTGGACACCAATCCATCCCTCAACATATACACCTTGTCATAAGTACAATCACCCCAATCCCACGCCTACATTACTTCACTTTCAAACACGCAAGTTTGGTTTTAAGATTTTATTTATTTGAGACTATTTACATATTGTTTTAGAAAAACACAGCTCTAGGTCCATAATGGAACCTAATTTTTAGACAACACAAATCACTGAAAAACGCCAACAGATATGAGGATATTAACTCTAGTCCTGCAGGTTATATTGACTTATTTTTGGACTTATATTTGGACTATTTAATGTGGAAATGTCTCCAAATACATTAATAAGTGTGGTACAAAAGGCATATCATCACTGTTCCATTAAAAACATGTCTCTTCCAAAATAATACTTTTACAGGAAAAGGTATGGAATATGGAATGGAGTATAATTTTTTTTTTCCCCCTTCATCACACAATATGAAGGACAACTGCTATGTTCAAATAATGTAATAAACTAAAATCAACAAAAATGGAGATACATTTTTTAAATGGACAGCAACAATATAAACTTTTTGTCTCTCTCTTCAGAAAATTTGGAACATTTATTCACATTACTGTAATTGAGTAGTTGTTTTGTATACTTGTGTAAGTAAATTTTGCTTCAAGTATTGTGCTTCACTACATTTTAAATCACATTATTTACATTTTTACTCAGTAAAGGAACATGCAAGGAAAGAAAAATAGCACATTGGAAGTGAATGACAGGCTAGAGAGCAATCTAGCACTAAAAATCACAAGAAACATGGACACAGACAAGTCCATCACCGGTGCAGACACAGCTGAATGTGAAAACCTGTCAAATTCGGAGTTATTCCGAATGGAAATTAATCCCTGGTCATTTAAGTGACCACTTCGGCTTCAAGTGCAAGAAAGGTCACACCTTTATAATGCAGCAAAAGCTGTTTGCCCCAAGAGAGATATAGCAGCTTATAAAAACCCATTATCAAACCTGTGCATGTAGGGCATGTACAGGTAGGTTAAATAAGACTTGTACCGTTGTGTTGGTAGTTAAAAATAAGTTTTTCTATTTTAGTAAGAGGCTAAAATTTGCCAAAAATACATTGTGCATCAGTTGGTATTATTGAACTGTTACCTCTATTGTTATGACTCGATCTGAACCAATTTATTTTACTTATCTCCCATACTTACGTATTCTAAGTGTGTATTAACATAATTCACTGAACCTATTGCACGTTTCTCTATTTGAGGCATCATGGCTGCTATGACAACTTAGAGATTCATAAAATTATCTATCTAGCTTGCAATCTGCTGGTAACTAGTTATTAATTAGGTAAATGATGTTACATCATCTGATCAAAAAAATTATGAACATATATTTCTGTTGTCTTGAAGTGGGTATATATGGAGGTACATAGGTCAGTGTATTATTAGACAGCACTCAGCAGTCTTCCAGTTCACAGAAGCAGACTGGATGAAGACTGACACCTGGGAGAAAGCTGAATGCTGCCTACTATGGGTAACACTGACTAGGCATAAGGACCTAATTCATACCAACTTCAAAACAAAAATAGACATTGCCATGAGTAATTTTACTAATATTTTTCCTGTCCAATACTGTAAAAATTAACGTTTTTACATTTCAAATGCACAAATTTTTACTTTTGCTTGAGTACTTTTTTAGACCAGTAGTTTTACTTGTAATATTTCAAAATAACAGTCCTTTTACATGAGTGGAATATTTGGATACTCTTTCCACCTCTGATAAGCAACTGATATTTATAATTCCCATTATTGACAAGCATGTTTCTGAACATTTTAAGAGCAGTAAGTCAGTACTAAATTGTTTTGCATTTTTCCCCAGTGATAAAGCATAGTTCATACTTTTGGGAGTATGTGAGAGATATGATACCTTACTGTCACATTGCTCATAAAGACATTGCTCTGATTGTTGTTCTGAGACTCGTTTGGGGGCATTAAATCACAAAGATGTAGTGGCGTTAACACAGTGAGCATTTGAATCGTTCAATACACGAACACATCACCACAGATCTCTCTCTCTAACGGAACCGTGGCCACAGCCAGTTCCATAATACACACAACAAAAGAAGCATTGTTACTTCTGAGATTCAAGACATTACACCTCATAATGCTGTTTGAAGATGTTTAAATATGTTATTAATACGTGTCAAACAGACTATTACAGGGGAAATTAGCAGATTGTATCAGAATACGTCACGGTGATAGCCGTGCTAAAGCTAAAGCTAAACCTCCAGCTAATTTCTTTACCTCGTCTTCTGATTCATTGTGAGGAACGGAGAAACAGTTGGTGACCTCTACGGAGTGTTTATCTATCGTTCCTGTAGAAAGAAAGCGCATGAATTAATTAAAATATATAAATAAACGATTCACTCGCTACCTCCAAAGCGTTAGCGCTGTCGAAAAGGCATGGAGACTAGCATTAGCCGGCAACGCATGTTACAGCCATGTTTCTGCTTCAGAAACGTCTTTATAAAACGGTCTTAGTCCATGTTTAGATATCTCACCTAACAATGTGCCGATTACACGACTCGCTCCCTCGTTCCTTCGTTCATAGGAGTCGGCGATAGAAGCGAGGACCACCGGGTGGATTTTCACAACGGGGCCGTGGACCGCCATTTTTAGCAGAGGAAGAGATAAACCGGTGTCGGGGAATATACGAGGGACAGCGGAAAAAAGAAGCTAAAATGTCTACTGCTGCCCCATGGTGGTCACACAATGTAAACCAGGACAGGACTGGCTTTCCCAAAAGATAGGAATCATGTAAAACATAGTCACTTGTAGCAAAATTAAAACTAATGCTGTTTCTTAAAGTATATACACTGGATTAGGGCCTTGTATCTATTTCATTATCCATTTAATCCGCTCTACTTATTATACAAGAGCACTGTGTAGTTCTTCAATTACAGGCTGTAGTCCACCAGTTTTTTGCACTCTCTCTCTCTCTTCTATAATCCATTTGTTGTTCTGTATACTTCATTTTCCCCATTTCACCCTGATCTTCAATAGTCTGGACCACCACACAGCAGGCATGATTTGGGTGGTAGCAGTGACACTGACATGGTGGTCAACAGTGTATGTTGTGCTTTTATGAATGGATCAGACACAGCATCGCCGCTTGAAGTTTTAAACACAGTGTCCTCTCGCTGTCCAGTCTGTTAGACACATCATCTTCTTTGGTCTACCTTGCAGATGTAAAGGCAGAGACATGAGGTCATCCGTTGCTGCACAGCTTGTGTTCGTTGTCCTCTAGTCATATCAGTGGACACAGGATGCTGTTGGCTGGAGGACTATTTTCAGACCAGCAGTGATGGTCTGATGGGTTTAAAAATTCTAGCAGCCCTGCTGTCTCTGATCCATTCATAGCACTAACACATCAGTGTCACTGCAGCACTGACAGTTATTCGCAAGCCAAAAAATATTTGTCTTCTCCTGACACTGCAAATCAGACATTCATTTATTGTGTGTACTAATTATCAAGTTCAGGTTTGTGGTGGCACTGAGGTTTACATGGAGACCCCGGGTGCAGGCAGAAAGACATCCTGGAAGTGGTGCCAACCCACCACAGGCCACTAAACGCAGTGTCACTTACACACTCACAGCTATGGAGACATTTGTATGGACAGTCCACATGCCAATGTGTTTTTTGGACTGTGAGTGTAGTCTGGAGGACCCAGAGAAAACCCACATAGACATAGGGAGAACACACCCTACTCCTTCCCAACAGACACCCAAGAAGGGGCTCAAACCCCAGGAAACTGGAGCTGTGTGACAACTACAATACCTGTTGCATCAACATGCCGCCCAGACTTCTACACTGTATTTTATAGGCATTATATTTGCAGGTACAACATCCAGAAGAGGGCAGTGTCTATCTGTAACTGGAAGCCTTTGAAACTGGTGGAGGACCAAGGTGATATGAGCATACTCCTTAGTGTGTGCTAAAGTAAAAAATAAAAAATAAAAAATACATACACAAATAAAAAAATAATAAATAAATAAATAAGAAACTTGCACTACAGAAGAATTATTTGTACAAATTACAAAATTTATGTTATTTGTAATATTTGTTCAGGGCGGCACGGTGGCGCAGCAAGTAGTGTCACAGTCACACAGTTCCAGGAATCTAGAGGTTGTGGGATTGAGTCCCGCTCCGGGTGACTGTCTGTGAGGAGTGTGGTGTGTTCTCCCTGTGTCTGCGTGGGTTTCCTCCGGGTGCTCCGGTTTCCTCCCACAGTCCAAAAACACACGTTGGTAGGTGGATTGGCGACTCAAAAGTGTCCGTAGGTGTGAGTGAATGTGTGAGTGTTGCCCTGTGAAGGACTGGCGCCCCCTCCAGGGTGTATTCCCGCCTTGTGCCCAATGATTCCAGGTAGGCTCTGGACCCACCATGACCTGGAACTGGATAAGGGTTACAGATAATGAATGAATGAATGTTAGTTGTTCACAAGGAAAAATATCTGCTAAAAAGAGTCCTTCTACTGCTGTGAGTAAAGCCTGTATATTCCATTTAAGAGATGTTTGGTTGGATTCTGTGTTTTTTAGACCACATCAGAAGCTGTCATATATTAACATCACAGGCACAAATTCCATGGGCTGGTTACCTGATGTAGTGGTGTTGCTCACTATGTGGATTTATAGAGCACTGAAAGTAAGTGACTAGAAGGAGATGGCTGATTATGAAGTCTTATGAATCAACAGAAATGGAGCACACAGGCAAGGCACTGGGAGCTCACTAGTGAGACACAAATCAAGAATGCAAGGCATGGGGAGCACTCCAATGAAGCACAGACCAGCAAGTGAGGCAAGTGGAGCATGCCAGAAAGGCTAGAGCAAATATGCTAATTCCATATCATAGGAGAGACATTTCCATTATTGCATCCTAATCAAATTCCTTGGTGTGATTCTGGATGACCAGCTATCATCATGCAGATTCCTACTGTACAACATCTGGTGGATCTGACCCTTTCTTTCTCAGGAGACTGCCCTGTCCAGTCTCTAGTCATTTCAACTAGTTCTACTGCAACTCGCTCCTGGCTGGTCTTCCTCTGTGGGCCATCCGGCCCCTTCAGCTGATCCAGAATGCAGCTGCATGGCCTGTCTTCAATCCTCCAAAGTTCAAGCACGTCACTCCACTGCAGCGCTCTCTTCACTGGCCTCCTGTAGCTGCCCGCATCAGGGTTAAAACTGTTATGCTTGCCTACAAAGCCAAGTCACATGGAAGACTAGCGTCAAGACTATTCTCAGTCTTGGGGCCCTGATAGTGGAACGAACCTCCCCTGGCTGTCCAAACAGCAGACTCTCTTGCGGTCTTCAAACGCAGACTGCAGACCCATCTCCTTGTCACCCACTTAGATCAGTGCTCACTGTAACAGACAGTGTTTTTTGCACTTAACTCCAGGTATGAGCACTGACTAGACTGTTATGTGTATTGCACTTAATATGTTCTGTTCTTTCAAGACATCAGCACTAGCCCTTGTTCTGACAAACGTCTGAGCTCAGAGGGAATTTGGACCTGATTTGTTCTAGCTAGGACATACATTCTGTCTGAATGCTAAGCACTTTTGTGAGTCGCTCTGTATAAGAGCGTCTGCTAAATGCTGTAAATGTAAATTCACTTTGAATACTCCTTCACTGTGAATGCCCTGGAATCATCACTAGGGGAAATGGAAAGCTGCACAACCCACATTATATGTTCTGCCACATGTTGCATGCAAATACATATTTACATCAGCAAAGTTGTTACTGTAAAGCTAACATTACCTATTTATAGCTAATTCTTTACCTTGACATTTTCAGTAAGGTATCTGACACTTTCAGTATTAGACCAAAAATAAGAGTTTGCTGACTCACTTTCTATCTCTGTTACAAATGATTATTCATGCCCTTAAGTTATTTACAATCTAATTAAACCCATTGTCCTATCTGTTGTAAAGTCACGTCCGTCAATGCCAAAATAAATAATAGTTTAGGTTAAATGATGAGTTTGGGGGAGTGAGGGCTATGTTATCTTGTCTGATCACACAGAAAACTGCTGAAAACATTAAAGCTGGCTATGAAAGAACACAGTGCATTGCTATGATCAGAATGCCCTTAGGAGCTGGCGCAGTTCTTTTTTTTTCTTAGTCACAAATTCATTTCTAGGTATATTTATGTGCAGTATCTGAAACTGAGGGATGTTCTTTAAGTCTTGTTGACCCATGGCCCTGTAGCCAGTTTACTGAGTGTTTTGGACACCTTCTGGTAGGATCTAATCACTTAATACTGGTTACATACCTGACGAGTCCTGCCATTTTGGAGATGCTCTGACCCAGCCATCTAGTAGTAGTAGTCCATTTGTTGGTCTGTATATTTATATTTCCCCCTTTCACCTTGTTCTTCAGTTGTCAAGACCACCACAGAGCGGATATGATTTGGGTAGGGAATCATTCTCTATGCTGCAGAGACACTGACGTGATGGTGGTGTTAGCGTGAGTTGTGCTGGTAGCAAAGGCTAGAGACACACGCGAGCAATTTAGACTTTATTACAAAAAGGGCAAAGCGGACATGAGGAAAAAACAGGCCAAGGAGCCCTAAAAGGACTAAATCTAGAGGCAAAAATAGAGAGAAACAAAGTCAGAATTCTGTTCACATGAAGACAAATTTGAATAAAATGCTTAGTTGAAGGAAAATAATGAAGAATGGACAGGTCACCAGAGTCCTAACACGGTTTAACACTACAAGCGATGTCCCTCCTTGACTCATTTATACAAGTGATGTTAAATTGACCTCTCTTTTCATTTTTATTTCTTTTAAAAATGCTTATTTCCTCTAAAATTTAAATGTTCTCAAATATATAATAGTGTGTAAAACATTCGGTTTAGGCCTAGTTATATTATTTACTCTCAAAAATAATTAGATTATTATTTTAAAATAATTATAAAAGTAAAAAGCCAACAAAACATGGAAAAATTCACGCCCCCTACCTGCCCCTGGAACAGAGACAGCACCGGGGGAGCACATGATTCTGATTCATTGATCAGGTACTTGGAGGTTTTGGTTTGATAATAGCCTCAAAAATAATTTTCTTTTAATGGTGGCTAGTCCTGTATTTCCCTTGAAAAAAACTACTTAACACCTCTGCAGTTTTAGCTGCAGTACTCTTGCTGAAAAAAAGTGGTCATTAGTCTTTTGGAATTTAGCTCCCTCATTAAGCTGAATCAGGCAAAGACTCCAGTCTAATGGCTCCTGATCTAATTATCAGCCTGTGCCAGATTTCACAGTCCACAGCTCAGCTCATTTTTTGAAATTATTACTATTAGTACAGCCGTAATGCAACATAATATTAAGCTACTGTTTAGGAAGAATGCTAAATTGTTGATTTCCTGCTCACTGTAAAAATCAATCTGTTCTTTTATCAACACCTTACAATAGATTTAAAGAGGGATTCTAAAAATATCGCTCAGTATGGAATCCCAAGGGACTTCTTAGAACAAAAATGGTGCACAGCTGGGCTAGTTCAAAGGGAAAAAAATCACCTGCACATGCACTCAAATAACACACAGACACCCACACCCACACGTACTATTCTTAAACATGTGAAATCACACACAGCCTCCAGTGTGGCTGTTTATCTGCCCCTGGATTCATTTATCCTTCAAGTGCCCTACTTTGAGACTGATACACGATGAAAGGTAAATTGTAACACTATTTTAAGGAGAACATACTGAGGCTTGATTAGAGGAAGATATCATAAAGTTACACTTTTTTCCAGTTCATTAACACATTCACTTTGTGATCTGGATAAGACCACGCAATCTGAATTTGTGGATTGCCCAAGTCAGTAAACATTAAAATGAAATGAAAAAGATGAAAAAAGATGTCCAACCTGCAATGAGAGCTCCAGCTAACGTTAATGTGAGAGTGTAAAGACATGCTTAAATAGAATAAATGAATAAAAACACACCAGGCAGCATGGTGTCACAACAGGTTTTGTTACTGTCACACAGCTCCAGGATGAAGCAGTTACAGAAAATGAATGAAAAAAAAAAAACAAACTCAACAGGCTGGGCACTCGGGTTAAAATCTGCAGTTGCTCACTGTCATTCTGAGCAGGTTATTTAGACAGGGTAGGAACTGTGCTGTTTGATCCTTGTGGTGTTTTGACATAATACATTAAGACAATAAAGACAATGTCAGCTGCTGTTCTCTCTGGTTTGTTTACATCCAGATGCTCAGTGTATTTTAAAAGAACAATGGTATGTGTGAGGGGGGGGGGGGGGGGGTTGCTGTTTGTATTTGGCTGAAGTTTAAATTGTTTAATTGTTTAAATTACCACAGAATTAATTTGTAACTTGAGTTGTTTAGTTTTGTAGCACTTTTATTTTAATGAAGTTAGCGGTCTCCTGAATTGAGTTAGTTCCACTTAAGTAATCTGAAACAGCACAGAATAAGTCAATATTACTCATGTGCAGCACCAATAGCCAAAAGCAGTGGTTTTCAAACTTTTTAGACGAAGCATCCATTATCAAACCTAAACCTCCAAGTACCACCTATGAACACCTCGTGTGCCCCTGGATCTTACTCTGTTCCGGGGGCAAAATCTTGCTTGAATTTTTGCATGTATTTGTTTACTTGAAAAGTGCATGCTTAATACAAAATTATCTAAAATAATTACTACAAGTCTTAGAGAGAATACAAACAACTAGGCCTAAACTGAATGCTTTAAACACAATAATACATTTATGAAAAAATAAAATTTATGGGCAATAACATTTATTTGAAGTAAATAAAAACGAGAAAAGGTCAGTGTAATATGAGTTATGTGCTTTAACAGGCACCAGGTGAAAACAGCGCGGCGGGGGCTGGGGGCAGGTCACAGCCGCTCTCTGCGCTTGTAGCAGTAGGTGAAGGAGGGCGGCGCTCTGTTAAACCTTGTTTTAACGCTGTAATGATGCGAAGAACGGCCACGTTTTCCTTCAGCCGCGTGTTTTCTTCCATTTTGTCTTCACGTATACAGTAATCTCGCTTAGTTTTTCCTCAGGTTTTGCCTCTGGATTTAGTCCCAAGCTTCAGAGTATTTCTCGAGCTTGGTCTCGGCTCGTTTTTCTCGTTTTTTTTTTAAATAATAAAACCCAGATTGCTCACGTCCAATAAGCTACTGAAACTTTCTTTACATGAATTTCTCAAAAATCGTTCCCTCCCTGGGAAAAAAAAAGCGGAGGAACGCTGTCCCCACCCGCCGTTCCCTGACACACGTAACAATGGATAATCAACTACGGTGTATTCGTAGCGCGTCGTATTTTTCTACAACACAAATTAATTTCATTGGGGCATAAATATGAAAACTGTGAAAAACATGATATCATTTACACATAACTTTAAATGTTCAATTATGAATAAATTCCTCAAGTAGTACATTTTACGAGGTAATTTGGCATGTCACAGTTTGAGAACGACTGGCCTAAAGAGAGAGAGAGAAGTCTAGCATATCCAACCCTTCTGACTCTTACTCGTGGTGTAGTCGCAAAGGAGATGCAATTCGCTTATTATTTAAATTGTATGCGACAATATAACAATTATTCCTGGATGGGTAATTAACAAAATACATATTAAACTCGTATTAGTGCCTTCCCCGTGTTATGCAGTTGAAATAAAATTAAATGAAATCATGTCCTCATTACAGGCATCATTGCCGTCTGTTAATAACACTTTTTTTTTCTGTAAAAGTAATATAATGTAGCCTGACTAATTATTTATTTGCTAATATATCGAAGCAAATAATGACTAGAGACCTTTTCAGTATTCACCATTTGAAATTAGACGGGGTTGAAAAACGTTAGGTGAAAGAAATGTTCTTGTTAGGGTTAGCTAATGTGGGACACATTAAGGTTTGTTTAGTAGAAAAATATAATCAAAATACTTTATTCCTTTGTTGGAATAACAACCTATGATATGTAAATCGCATCTTCCCTTTTTCTACGTGACAGTGCTACATTTGATTAAACACCAAACCATCCTATAATATAGACGTTACCATGGTTACCAGGGATATCTTAAACTCCGATCCCACAGGCGGCGTCTTGAAAGGGGGCCAAGTCCTAAACCAAACCTGTGGAAACCTGTCATTCTGCTTTATGGCAAGTCAGTAAACGTGATTAGAAACGTAAACACATTTTAACTGACATTTTATGGCTTTCTTGAAAATTCTGTGTTAAGTGCAATTTATGAAAACACATTCTGGGTGATTATTATACATTTGAAATAAGATGTGTTTCCATGTGGGAAAGGTTAACTAGCTAGCTTCTCCCAGGTTGTCTATGAATGGTGAATCTCAAGTGAAAATTGAGGCCATTTACATAAAGACCAGTTATTATGTAAAACTCAGATCCATATGGCCTTACTTTACATTCATCACGCTTATTCTAAATTTGTAGAAAACGTTTATACAGCGAACACCAAAATGGCCAGTGCACCCTGGAATTCTTTTACCAACTCCCATAAAAAGTGGCACTCGTAATCTCAACATTTTCATTCCTTAAGTTTATTTATTGTGCTCTTTATTTTACAGCTGCTTCTGTTTCTCTAAAAAGTTTATCCAGTCTGTCTTTCAATGCACACATACACACACACACACATTTTTTCACCCACTCACCTTTATTAATATCGTTGCTCACTGCCTCGCATTTTCACTCATAAAATACACACACACACTCATTTACAACCTTGTTTACTTGCACACTCATTCTTAAAAACAGCTTCAGTAATACTCTGATACTCACACATGCTTATTAACTTAAATACTTCCACTTATCCCCTATTCTGCTTTCAATAGCTAAAGAATCAACATTAAAAAAGTTGCCACCAAAGTATCCCATGTGCACATAAACAACGCAGGCATTATAAGACTAAGAGCAGCCTAAAAACAAAAGTACTGCAAGAATAATTAAGAAGTTTGATGGAAAAGTGTGAAACACGGCTGGAAAAAAAAGGATAAACCATAATTTGGTTTCAGTAAAATTTGAAGCCACCATATTGGTATGTATTCAAATAGTTGTCATGACATTTTCTCACTCATAACTGATTTAAAGACACATATTACTATTTTAATGTTTAAATAGTAGTAGTGATCATACATTTTTGCAAATTTGCACATTTGTCAGCTCGAGAAACTGAAAGCCTAAAGTTACATACCTCTGCTCCTTTTAGCAAAGAATTATAAGAAGAAAAGGTCTGGTAAAATCCAGACCTGGAAGCCACAGTGTACTTTCACTGAGGGGGTAGAATCATGCCAGAGAAGCGTCTTAAAAATATTTGAGGTCATGGTAGAAGGTAAGAAGATAACTTGTGTTATGGATTATGATAATTATTATTAACTTCAGCTCCACTTCACTGTCATCTGATTCCACGCCTGACTCACAAATTTTAGGCTCTTGAACTCCAACTCAACAAAATGGGGGATCACATGACTCTGCGCTTAGCCATCTGCCTGAAGTGATTGCTTACCCTGCTCACCTGTGTTTGCGCTTTTGGTTTGTTTGGGCCGGTTTCTTTGCAAAATATTGCCTTTTATGTTTCTAACTTTGGCCGGTTCAGTCTTTTCCTTTGTTGACTGTCTTTCTTTGCATTTCCATTTTTTGATATGTCCTGTTATTGGTAGGGTGGCACGGTGGTGCAGCAGGTAGTGTTGCAGTCACACAGCTCCAGGGACCTGGAGGTTGTGGGTTCGATTCCCGCTCCGGGTGACTGTCTGTGAGGAGTTGGTGTGTTCTCACTGTGTCCGCGTGGGTTTCCTCCAGGTGCTCCGATTTCCTCCCACAGTCCAAAAACACACGTTGGTAGGTGGATTGGCGACTCAAAAGTGTCCGTAGGTGTGAGTGAATGTGTGTGTGTGTCTGTGTTGCCCTGTGAAGGACTGGCGCCCCCTCCAGGGTGTATCCCCGCCTTGCGCCCAATGATTCCAGGTAGGCTCTGGACCCACTGCGACGCTGAACTGGATAAGTGCTTACAGATTATGAATGAATGAATGGTATTGGCCTGTTTCTTGCTGTGAGTTTGGATTCATCTTATTCATTACACCTCTTATGAGTTCTCAATCTGCTAGTGTCTGTTTTCCCTAGATTTGTTACAGGGATACTTCACCCATTTTGCACAGATGGCAGATTTTAATGGCCTCCAACATGCTGTTAATCCTCAAGGACAGTTGTTTGGAAAACAACAACTTCTTGAATGTGTTACTCAATTGGTGGGCAATTTGACCCAGTAACAGATGGTTCTTCACTCACAGTTGTCCCGGCTTATTGATGGCATGAAGAACCTTTCCCGTAAATTGCAGTCCCAGACTATCCCTATTTCTAATAGCCAACTAGTTTGTTATTGAACTCAAGTGCAGAATAACCAGAAAACAAAATTTAACTAAAAGTTACCAACAAGGGGTTGGAGAGAGTCAACAGAGGGAAGACTACTGAATGGTTCAAAAGCAAAAGGCAACTAAAAACAAAAAGGGGCTTCCCAAATTAAAGAAGGAAAGGACAGCTAAATAGACAAAGATGCCAAACCAAAAGATTTGAGAAAAGAAAATCAATAAGCTTAGAAATCTGGGAATATATACTTTTTTTTTAAATAAGAGAACAAAAGGCTCAAGAAGAGTTCACAGGAAAGAGATCCAGGAGAACACATTAAGAACTTGTGTGGCACTCTAGAAAAGAAAAACCCAAGACTGAGCCCTGAGGTGCGTGTTGGCTTTTCTTAAGTAGGAGAGAAACAGGTGCTGCTGATTTCTCTTAATTAAGTTGCGTTGGCTCCATGTCTCCCTTTGCTGGCTGGGGTTGGCCTAGTGGGCAACTGGGCCCCTGTCTGAACCCTTACAAGGTCATGTCCCACACTTTGCGAAACTGTGATATATTTGGTGGGAAATGACACACAGGTGAAAGGAATCAATACTTAGAGGATAAGCTGTGATAAAAGAGACTGTGATGGGCTGAGGGAGGACGTGACTAGGATATATGAGTTCAGGGAGACCTTAGTAGTGGTAGATGGAGCCGAAGTGTGACATAGTGCTTCAGTTTGGTATGGACAGAAATTGACAGGCTTTTCATGATAATTTATTTTAATAATTTAAGTTATTTATAGCATATTTTTCCATATTTTTAATGGCTAATATTGAATGGAAATGAATAAGATTAAAAACATTTGTTTTCTTGTTATTGCATCTGTATTTAAATTCAGCAACATTTTTAATATAGCATGGTTAACATGCATGTGTGGTTAATTAGTTAAGAATGGATGGGTCAAATAGTTAGAACCCCCATATGCACCCAACCACCCCCCAGATGTTTGTCTGCCCTATGTCAGCATCCTTGTTTTTTGAAACCAAAATATTATCACCCTAATGTTAAACTGTAGGAAGATTAATTTACTCCTTCACTTATGTGACTGTAGCAAACAATCTCCTGCTAGAGGGGTGTTATTACACATCCTCAAACCTGCTTGGCATTAAGTTGAGAAGAAAACCATAAGTGTTGAGCTTGCCAGTAGGGCAAATTAGCCATAACCAATAACGGTAGACAAGTGACACACTGGATGATTATTACCACAGTCACGCTCCACTATGTAGATGAAGGCCAACTGAGACAAAAAGTCATTATTACCCAAGCAGTGTATAAACCTTAGAGTGGTCCTGTTGTGGCAAAGAACATATTAGATGTCCCTTGCAGAATATGATGTAAGAGAAAAATTGTAGCCATAACAATAAAGCCACAAATATGGACATGGCTCTGCGACTGCCCCAGATCATCAAGCCTAGATGCTTTGTGCAAACACCCAGCCTTGGAACACACAAGGTCTGTACCGGAGGTCTTTAAATCTGGACATTTGATCCATGTTCCAGGCCCAAATTTAACAATGGCCTGTCTTTATTACAATATACATTGATCAACCATAACATATTGACCACCTCTTTGCTTCTTCACTTACTGTCTATTCTTTGAGCTCCACTGACCATATAGGAGCACTTTGTAGTTTTATAATTGCATTTGTCCAATGGTTACTCTGTATAAATTGTTTGCCCCCTTCCACCACAGATATGATTTGGGTGGTGGATCATTCTCAGTGCTGTAGTGACACTGACGTGGTGGTGTGTTAGTGTGTGTTGTGCTGGTACATGTGGATCAGACACGGCAGTCACCAACCAAAAATAGGTCACCAACCAAAAATATCCAGCCAACAGCATCCTGTGTCCACTGACGAAGGATTAGAGGAGGACCAACACAAACTGTGCAGCAACAGATGAGCAACTCTCTGGGGCAGCTGGGGCCTTAAAGAAATGAGCTTGAGGCTGTAGGGTGGGCTGTTCAAATCCCAGGACGGACAAGAAAAAATTCCTTCACATCCCTTGAGCAAGGAACTTTGGGTGTCCAGGAACACGGATGGGTCAAATGCAACGAAGCAATTTCCCCAGCCTATGTTCTGAGCGATTTGGAGGACACAACAGGCATATACTTCATGGTCCCAAGTTACTCCCAATTTTCTGCACACATATGGTATATTGAAAAAGATAAAGAATATATGGCGCAAAACCTTTTTTTCAAAATCTGAATTGAAATGTACTTGTTTAAAGTTGAAGTATGAGTTTTAAGTTATCTTGCAGGATAATATTAAATAGCAAATACAATCTATTTTATCTTACAGTCTTGTTAGTACTTTGAGGTACACAAGACCTTTCCAGACATGTCATGATGCAGCGTCCTTAGACCGTACCATTTTTGTGATCTAGGTTTCTTCATACGAGTTTTCATAGGACAGACCTACAGAGGACACGCCCTACCTCGGCTGCAGCCTAGGGTTTAGAACGCAGCTATATATTGTGAGCTATAGACAGTCATTTTAAAATCCTGTCCTGGAACCTGGATGGAAAGATTGAGATGCCATCATTTGGCAGCCATCATCCACTGTGTTCTAAGACAGTCAGGGGCGACGCTAGAAATTGTGATAAATCAAGATAATCAAGATAAAATCTGCTTTTGGCTGGCTCTAAACACTTCTATATGCCTTTATATATTGATGCCACTTACCTAACATTTTAAAAGCACAAATTTAAGAATTAGACTGAAAATTTTAATTTCCCTAAAAATTAAATATCCATTGTCACTTTCACACCATTTTAAATTATTATTTTTTTTAATGAGAAACTATTGTTAGGCTACTTAGCATGGGGTTTATTCATTTGGGGTGGTCATGTGTTGAGAGAACTACAGAACTAACATACATCACTGTGTCAGTATGGATGTATAACACATTCTGTATTGTGCACATTATGGATACTTCAGAGCCAGGGTCCTCCGGCAAACATAACCAGTATTCAAGATTTCAAAAAACATTTATTAGCTCCAGCACCATGTAGGCTAATATTTTATCTCACGTATTAGCCTAGTAGTTAATTGCATATATTCAGCTAGTTCTGTGCAGACCTTCTACTTTACATTCATCTAATCTCCCATGGCATTAACAATGGAGTATTTCAATAAAATGGCACTGCACTGCTTATTATAAATTGTTATCTTAATTATCCAACCAGGTGAATATGAAATCTATGTATCAAATTTTGATAAAAGGAAAATAAATTTTCACTTACTGAAAAAAGGTATTTGTGAATATTTGAAATCTTGAAAAATGTTTAAGTAATTTGTGTTTTTTGTAAAAACAGGAGCAAAGAGAAACTAGATAAGCCTAGATTTGCTGGACAGCCATCAGCAATATTGCCATTGTCACAAAGGTTTTTCTGGCATTTTAAAAACAGGAAAACCCAAAATACACACCCTTGTAATTGGAATGTCTGGAGAAGCTTTGGTGCTTCATATCAATGTCTTTGTTCACATGTTTTTTTTTTATTATTACGTTATAGTGTTGTACAGAAAATACAGAGAAAATATATAAATAAAAACCAATGCTGAGCCGAGGCTCTGACCAAAGCACATGGTGCCAAACACAGCCCCAGAAACTCACACAAACCGAGCATGTTCCTGTCTTATTTCCTATTATTTCCTCTTATTTCCTAGAAGCATGTTCTGGGTAAGAAATTAAGCCTTACAGTATCAGTATCATTAATTTTGTGGGTTGTTTAAAGCTTTCCTGAATATTCTGTTGTAACAGATGTTATGATACACCAGATATCTTTGTTTCTCATGGTTAAAAGGGTCCAGCACCCAATCCGGGCTGTGCTCCTGCTTTGCGCCCAGTGATTCTTGGTAGTCTTTGGATCCACCTGTCAGGCTTCTCCGGGCGGACTGATGGAGGCGGACGCACTTGCTAAAACACAGTACTTTATTAACTAAATAAAACAAAGACTTTAACAGAAAGATAACAAAGGGAGCGAATAGGGACAGACACAGGGAGGTAAGCAGACTAAACTTAAATACAAAGAACTAGACAGACTAAACCTAAAACGGAGAACTAAAGCAAACATGAAAGACAGACAGACTAAAGACCTTGACAGGGATACTAAACAGAGAGCTGAGGATAAACCTAAACACAGAGCTAAATATGAAACTTAACACAGAGGGATAGAGAAAACACAACAGACAGACTTAATAACACGACACAGGAGATGACTAAGACAGACAAACCAGACTGGGTAACACGACAGGGCAATACAGGAATAAAGACCAACATGACTTAGGGAGTGAAACAACAAATGACCGATAACGGGAAGTAACACACGGGAACTTAAATACTACATGTAAATGAAACACACCTGAGACAGATAACGAGGACAGCAAACAAGGAGGCGGAACAAAGTCGGGACATGGGCGGAGACAAGGACAATGACAGACAGAGCCATGTGCAGAGAGAGCATATGGCGAGGAAAACAGGCATGACAGGAGGAGGGTGTGACCCCACCGTGACCCTAAACAGGAAAAAGTGGTTACAGAAAATGAATAAATGAATTATGACTGAAATCTCTGTGGAATATCCATCCACACAAATATCCTTAAAAATAAATAAATAATTTAAATAAATACAGTCCACTGGTGGGGTTTAGGTTTGTGACTGGGTAAGTGTGAGATTCAGCGAGTTGATGATGATTCCAGGTTGTGTTCCTGCAACCGACCATATTGTTTATGTCAGTTTGCTTAACTGCATTTTAGAATAGAGAACATATATTTTAGCTAGTACAAATATTAGCTTTAAACAATGTAATCTCTTAAATTCCTGTTTGTGAATACAACAAAGCAATACAACTGTACCTAACTGAAAGAGGTGCTGCTGATTATACAACAGTAAGAAATATATTTAGATATTTATGGTCAGTTATGTGTATAACAAACATTCACCAAAAGTCTTGTATATTGTGCAATATTACAATCATTTATACACTATATTTAATGCATTTGTAATGAACTTAGAAAATGAATGGAGAATAGTTTATGGATTAGGAAGTGTAAGCTTCTATGGTCTGGCTATTATTACTTGATGAAGTCCAATCAAGACAATACATCATCTTCCAATGGCTTACAGGAATTTCAACTTCCTATGTGTCTGGACAGGTTTTTAAACAGCTTACAGCCCAAACTTCAGTAAGCCATGTATTACACAGCTGTGTACGTCAGCTCCACGTATGAAACACAGATTAAACTGTTATTAGCAGCCCCTCTGAAAAGAGCACCACGTCAGTCACAAGGCATCAAACTCGCATTCGGTCTTATTTTAGTTTTTCAGTTTCAGAATGCAAAGTGTCCCTCCTCTGCTCAGACTCTCAACCTAGACTTCAAACTCTCAGAGTGGCAGCCTAGCAACAGCCCACTGAGTCCCTGGAGGTTTACAGATTGGAGTGTAATGTAGTTTTAATGGCACAGAGTCCCCAAGCTACTCCCTGGCTGAGTGCACTGACTTGCATTGGCTCATGGACTCCATGGAACAAATTGCTCTCTCTGAGGCCCTTACAATAAAGG
The DNA here is from genome assembly GCF_029633855.1 of Hoplias malabaricus. Lineage (NCBI taxonomy): Eukaryota > Metazoa > Chordata > Actinopteri > Characiformes > Erythrinidae > Hoplias > Hoplias malabaricus. The sequence continues at coordinate 75,433,165 of NC_089801.1, forward strand.
CTCACTTTACAAGCTTTTGGACTGAACTATTTGGACATGCAGAAGAGCCTTTTTTTTGTCTTTTAGGATCAAGAAAAGTTGAAGGGTTGAAATCTTAAACAAGGTGCTGATTGTATTATATGATAATTTATGCGTGGGACTCCATTAATACATTCGTTGCTTGTAATCGCTCATCCATTTCAGGGTTGTGGTGGGTCTGGAGCCTAACTGGAATCATTGGGCACAAGGCAGTAATACAGCCTGGATGGGGCGCCAGTCCTTCACAGGGCAACACACATTCACTCACATATTCACACCTACGGACACTTTTCTGAGTCGCCAATCCACCTACCAATGTGTGTTTTTGCACTGTAGGATGAAACCGGAGCACCCGGAGGAAACCCACGCAGACACAGGGAGAACACACCACATTCCTCACAGACAGTCACCCGGAGGAAACCCACGCAGACACAGGGAGAACACACCAAACTCCTCACAGACAGTCACCCGGAGCAGGACTTGAACCCACAACCTCCAGGTCCCTGGAACTGTGTGACTGCGTCACTGTGCCTCCCCACTGAAAAACAAACTTTTTATTATTATACAAACTCCAGGGTGTGTTCCTGCCTTGCGCCCAATGATTCCAGGTAGGCTCTGGACCCACCGCGACCCTGAACTGGATAAGCGGTTACAGATAATGAATGAATGAATGAATTTTGTAAATATATATTTAAAATGTTTGTAAAAGTTCTTGCAGAATATTTTTCCACACTTCCCCCAAAATTCTCAAAATACTTGACAAATGTGTAAATAATAATCAACCAATTAGACACAAATCACTTGTGTTTCACTATTTACAAATACACATATCCTAATATATGCTTTACAATCACGCTTTGCAAACACATTTAAATTTATAATGACATGTTTTTAGTATTCATAGACGGGTCACACTTTTTATGTGAAAGAATGCACTGAATGCATAATGGTTACAGAGGTGTACTTGCAGGGGAACCAGGAAGTCATCAGATCAATCCTCATGAGCAGCAGGAAAATTGAGGGAGTTAAAAGTGCTGTCTCTT